>NC_091507.1:2091569-2391569 GCF_947461875.1 Haliaeetus albicilla
AGATATCATACATACCTGTTGAGATCTAAGAAAAAGCAAGCGAACCTTTGTTAGGAATACTGTCAGTGTTCAATACCCTGTAGTGATCCAAATTGTAAAAGCCCATCTCATCGCATGAGAATACAGAGTGCTCTTTCTGGGGCTTTTTGAAAGGAAGAGTGGTGCCATTGTTGGTAGGGTGCTGCCCTGTGCCAGAACGCCACAGCGGATGGCAGCATGTGCTGTGTATTCATCGTTGGTCTGAATCCAGTGAATCTGAAGAATAACTGGAATTTGAGAATATTTCCTTGATTGGTAAAGTACTGTGGCAAGGTCCCTTTGGGGCATAAGCAACATGAAAGGCACCTGCTTTACCCTGCTCTGACTTCTTTCACTTCCTTTCTTCTCCATACCCTAACCATCAAGAGCTATTCCACAGGTGAGACTTAATATCTCCTAATCAGTGGAGGGCTTTTTTTCTCAGCCTTCTCTTTTCTTGATCTAAATTCAAAGTTATGATACTATTTTACCTGAAGTTTCTGTTGATAGATCCCATCCCCAAGAAGCTTAAAATCTCATTGCTGAGTTTACTGGACCTTTTTAGTTGGCATTTGTCATACCACCTGTGGTGGGTTGACCCTGGCTGGAGGCCAGGTGCCCACCAAAGCCGCTTTATCACTCTCCTCCTCAACTGGACAGGGGAGAGAAAATACAACGAAAAGCTGATGGGTCGAGATAAGGACAGGGAGAGATCACTCAGTAATTACCATCATGGGCAAAATAGACTCGACTTGGGGAAATTAGTTTCATGTATTACCAATCAAATCAGAGTAGGATACTGAGAAATAAAACCAAACCTGAGAACACCTTCTCCCTAGCCCTCCCTCCTTCCCGCCTCAACGGGGAATGGAGGCTGGGGTCGGTTCCTCACCCCTGGTCTCTGCCGCTCCTTCCTCCTCAGGGGGAGGAGGACTCCGCGCTCGGCCCCTGCTCCGCCGTGGGGTGTCTCCCACGGGAGACAGTCCTCCACCAACTTCTCCAATCTGAGTCCTTCCCCAGGCTGCAGTCCTTCAGGCACAGACTGCTCCAGCGTGGGTCCCCCGTGGGGTCACAAGTCCTGCCAGGAAACCTGCTCCAGCATGGGTTCCTCTCTCCACGGGGCCACAGGTCCTGCCAGGAGCCTGCTCCAGCGCGGGCTTCCCACGGGGTCACAGCCTCCTTCAGGCACCCACCTGCTCTGGTGTGGGGTCCTCCCTGGGCTGCAGGTGGAGATCTGCTCCCCCGTGGACCTCCCTGGGCTGCAGGGGGACAGCCTGCCTCACCATGGTCTTCCCCACGGGCTGCAGGGGAATCTCTGCTCCAGCACCTGGAGCTTCTCCTCCCCCTTCTTCTTCAGTGCTTCTCACAGAAGCTATCCCAGTAGCTCTCCCCGCGACCAAAACCTTGCCACACAAACCCAATGCACAACCGGGTGACCTGCCTAGTGGATGAGGGGAAGGCTGTGGATGTTGTCTGCCTGGACTTTAGCAAGGCCTTTGACACTGTCTCTCATGGCATAGCCCTTGAGAAGCTGGCAGCTCATGGCTTAGACAAGTGTGTTCTTCGCTGGGTAAAATACTTGCTGGATGGATGAGCCCAGAGGGTTGTGGTGAATAGAGTTAAATCCAGTTAGCAGCTGGTCACAAGTGGTGTTCCCCAGGGCTCGGTACTGGGGCCAGTTCCATTTAATATCTTTATCAATGATCTGGACGAGGGGATCGAGTGCACCTTCAGTAAGTTTGCGGATGACACCAAGTTGGGTGGGAGGGTTGCTCTGCTGGAGAGTAGGAAGGGTCTCCAGAGGGATCTGGACAGGCTGGATCAATGGGACGAGGCCAATTGTATGACGTTCAACAAGGCTCAGTGCCGGGTCCTGCACTTGGGTCACAGCAACCCCATGCAAAGCTACAGGCTTGGGCAAGAACGGCTGGAAAGCTGTCCAACAGAAAAGAACCTGGAGGTGTTGGCTGACAGCCGGCTGAAGATGAGCCAGCAGTGTGCCCAGGTGGCCAAGAAGGCCAACGGCATCCTGGCCGGCATCAGAAATCGTGTGGCCAGCAGGAGCGGGGAGATGATTGTTCCCCTGTACTGGGCGCTGGTGAGGCCGCACCTCGAGTCCTGTGTTCAGTTTTGGGCCCCTCGCTACAAGAAAGACACTGAGGTGCTGGAGCGTGTCCAGAGAAGGGCAACGAAGCTGGTGAGGGGCCTGGAGCACAAGTCTTATGAGGAGCGGCTGAGGGAACTGGGGCTGTTTAGCCTGGAGCAAAGGAGGCTGAGGGGAGACCTTATCGCTCTCTACAACTACCTGAAAGGAGGTTGTAGCAAGGTGGGTGCTGGTCTCTTCTGTCAGGTGATAGAACGAGAGGAAATGGCCTCAAGTTGTGGCAGGGGAGGTTTAGGTTGCATATTAGGAAAAAATTTTTTACTGAGAGGGTTGTCAAACATTGGAATGGGCTGCCCAGGGAAGTGGTTGAGTCACCATCCCTGGAGGTATTCAAAAAGCGCATAGACAAGGCACTTCAGGACATGGATTAGTGGGTGTGGTTGACGGTTGGACTCAATGATCTTAAAGGTCTTTTCCAACCTAAACGATTCTATGATTCTATGATTTGTGACCTATAAGAACTGCATTGGTGCAAGTACATCTGTTTGTAAATGAAGCTGAAATCTGTTTTATTTCATTTTCTGTGCCAAGCTGTCATGGCACTTCATTGAACAACACTTCCAAAGGACTCATCTCAGAAGATGTCCTTACAAAGTGAAGTTCTGCTCATCCTAGTATGAGTAAGAAAACCAATCTCCATTTTGGTCTTTAATTCCTCTGTCTCCTGCCTAGACTGCTTTATTACTCTCATCCATCTGTTAATGACTGAATGAAGGCCTCTGAAAAGCGTCATAAGTCCTTCCTCCTTTTGCTTTGATGTGAGACCTTTCTGTGGTAACATGTGGAGGTCTCGTCCACTGTTTTGGTACCAAGTTGTGAAGTGCCTCAGAGCATGGTAAAATGCATGTCCAGCCTTTAAAGGTAATTTACAGGTGGTGGTAGAGAAATACTGCCAAATAATGCATACTACTCTCCAACCAGATTTCTTTAGCCCCCTTTGGTCAGAAAGTCGCCATCCAGTCACGTGTGGCCCCAAGTAAAGCAAACACATTGTTAAAGCAAATATGTGGCTATTGGAGACTGTGAAAAAGCTTTCCTGGGGGGAAAGTTGACTTGTTACTGGCTGAGCTGGTGCATCGGGGAGAGTGCGAGTCATTAGCAGACAGACCCTTGGGCTGTAGGCGTTTGATGCTGCAGAGGATGTTTTGGTGAGAAGGGTGTGAGAACATCTGCCAGAGGGAGGAATATGTCTGTGGTTAGACCTCAGTCACTGCTGTGCAGTTGCCGTATGGGCACCATACCGCATCGGCGCCGGGAACTCTCTGGTTCTGGTGGAAGTCAGTAAGTGAAACGCCTCTCCTGCTAGGTCATGTAGATCTGCAAAACCAGTGGGTTGGCATGCTATGGGAGGGAGCACGGTGCTGTGTGGGCTGCTTGGCACGTGGCGGAGTAAAAGCGGATGGTTGAGAGCAAAGTGCTCGTGCACCGCAGAGACTGTTGGGTATCCTGAGCATTGCTGCTAAAGAAATCAAGGAGTGGAGATGGAACCTGATCCTCAGGAAAATTTCCTGAAACAGAACAGAAGAGTCTGAACAAAGCAGACATTTCTCCTACAAGACTCCTTCTGCAGTCTGCATCCTGGGCTTTTCTTCTGAACAGTTTTTATATCCACCTCACTTGCAAGCTGCCTGCCTGGGATCTCATTGGCATTCTGCTTTTCTGCTGTAATCTCATGTTGTTAAGGAGTGTGATTTTTGTTCTTAGCTGTGCCTCATATAGAAGATTACATAAATACCCTGGAAATCTTGGGAGGGGGAAGAAGAAGGAAAAAAAACCCACCAAACCTTTCCTCTGAGAAACATTTTGACCGTGTAATGTTATGTCTTCCTCTCAGAGAAAATTCTGTTTAACATAGGAGGAAGGCAGGCATGCCTCTTTACCAAGAAAGTCACAAACTGGCTTCCTAATGGTCCAGCTGTGCTAATGAGCAATTACAGACCAACACACTGAGCTGAGGTAGATTTGTTCTCCTAGCAGTTGTTGCCCAGAGATGTTTTGATACGGGAGTCTTTTTTTCTCCTTTCCTCCCTGTGTAGAATTCGTGTCATTTCCATCTCCTTCCTCCTGTCCTCCTTTCCCTGGTAAATAGCTATTCACTTTCTAATTTGAAGCCATTTCATAAAGGTTGTACTTTGGAGGTTCATCTCTCCTGTTCATAACCCTCAAGTTAAACCAAAGGATAATCCCAGCAGTGTGTGAGGAGGTTGGTTTGTTTTTCCTTTCAGCGCAGCGGTTTAGTTTCTCATTGAAAACTGGTATTTTCAGCAGTGTGCCCCTGGTACGGGGGAAAATTGAGCTGTGGGTACAGGACCCTTTATATTGGGTTACTGTGAATGTATTTGAGTTCCAAAATCCTCGATGACACGGTCCGTGCGAGTGCTGGGGGCAGCCAGACGAGCTCACTGGGGGATGGACCCGGGGTCTGCGGTTCAGTGGAAACACTGCACAGACACCACATTGCTCTCTGCCACAATGAAAGAGTGGCTTTTTTTTTCTTTTAAAGTCTGAAACATATTGAATAATATATAATTTACTAAAAAGATTTTATTGGTCACGGTTCCATCTTTTCAGAAAGAGTGAAAATTTGTTAAATATGCTTGCAACTCGGGAGAGAGGGAGGGGGGAATAAAACTTCAAACAGCACTGCTAAAAACAGCCTGGGCTGCTTTTGTTTGGACTTTCAAAACACAGCAGCTTAATGCCTCCATTGTACGCAGGGGGAAATATGCTAATTCGAAGCACATTTCCCATCAGAAGCCCTTTCAGTCCTGTCATCGTTGAGATATGAAGGATGATAAAAGCGGGGAGAAGGGGGAGGCCCGTATTATGGGAGCGCGGCTGCTGCTTATTGTGCGCAGGGAGCGGGGCTGAATAGAGCTGACGAGCCCGGTCACCCGTGAAGCCCCGTGGCCCCGGGGCCACGCAGGTTCCCATGGGTGCCGGCCCCACCGGGACCCCCTGCCACTGCCGCCGGGGCAGGGGTCTTCGGGGGCTCCCCTCGCGGCGGCCAGGACGAGAGCGGAGGGGCTGCCGTCGCCCGTCCTGCAGCCCTGTAGCCCGGTATTTCCTTCTGGGGAACGCGGACAGCTACTTTCTGTTGACTTTAAGTGCAGTTTAAGCTGAAATAACTGATTTTTCTTTTTCTGACAAGGCCTCCGACGCTTCCTTTCTAAGTTGCTGGTGCTTGCAGGGCAGCGGTGCTCGCTGGCTGCGCGGCGCTGAGCTCCCTCAGTAAAGAGGCGAATTCAGCTCAGCAAATGGGTGCTGCCGCAGTCGGGCTGGTCTTGTTCTTCACAGTTACGAAACAGGAGGGAATCTGCGAAATGCTACTTCATCTGTTACCACTCATTTATATGATTATATTTTAGGTTGAAATAAATACATTCATAAGTGTTTGGTACGCGTGAACAATCTGTAAGCGCTATTCTTTAAATGCTGCATGACATATATAAAAACCTAGGGGTCTGGTTTTTTCTTCTCTTTCTTAAAGTCCCGAAAAGATCCTTAAATGGCGGATTTTGTCTCAGGAGTCTGACCCTGTTGGTCTGGAGCTGGGGAGGTGCTTGGTTTGCCCAGGAGGACTACATTTTCTGTTTTCTTTTTAACAGGTGCTAGTACTGTTTTATTGTAGAGTATTTGGAATTAAATGAACTCGAGGTTCTGATAATGTTGCTATGATATTTGCTTGGAAACTGTTTGAAATGGCAATGAGAATTTAGATGTAGTTGTTTGTTTGGCTCTGTAAACCTGCAGTGTAGTAATGGCAAATTAAACTAGGAAAATGGGCTTTTGATTGCATTTGCAATCTGGTGATGTTCTGTCTGTGATAGAAGTATGTGCTATGCTCAAACACACAATTAGTTTAAATATTTCTGAGGACCATAGCTGGAATTAAGTGCTTGGAAATACTTTTAAAGCTGTGGTTGGTCTTCAGTTTCTTCCCTGTACTAATAAACTTGTGAACAGGCAAATCAGGCTGGCTGATTTTGGCTGGGCGTGAGAAGCTGTGATCTTTTTCTGCAACCCGTGGGCAAGTCTCTGATCTGCAATGAGAGGACCTCGATCACATGTCGAGCAACATGCTTTCGGTCACCTCCAGGACGGCGAGCACACGCTTGACGTAGTACAGGTTTTTTTGATACAGAGACACAGTTCCTGTGTGGACCAAAAAACAAACCTTAGCCAGAGGCTTGGATGTTGTTTTTGCCTTGTGCTTTTCTCCATTGTTTTGTTGTTGGGGTTTTTTTTTCCCAATATATCCATTCCTTCTCCCTTTTCCTGGTTCCTTAGCTCCTTTCTTTTTCTCTCCAAATGGTGCAGGAGGGTGGAGCAGATGATCGTACTTCAGGAATTGGTAGTGGTGATACATATACAAGATGTGTCTGTAGTACCACTGAGAGCAGAAATGCCCAGTGCCATTTTGAATAATGAATGTGAGGGTCTCCAGAGCAAACACATAATGATAATGCTTAGTGTTTACACTTGGGAAGCACCGAGTGCAAGAGAGATGGTTACAAATGTGCTGAAACCCAGAGAGCAGAAATAAAATGGGATGGGAATGGTACAAGGAACAGATGAAGAAGCAGTAGATGCAAAATTAATTTTAGTCTGACTCATGACAAAGTGCAGAAATGATGCCTTTCAGCCATTTAAAACAAGTGAACGTCATGTTTGGAAAGAAACAGAGAAATGGGGATGTAACTAGGCAGCGTCAGGGTGGGATTGCTCAAAAGAGAGTCTGGATTCTGGGTGGTTTTCAGGCAGCGGGACCGGAGGCCGTTTGGGAGGCCGGGATCCTGCTCCTGGAGAAGCTGCTGCTCCTGCATGGACTGCGGCGGGGGCCTGGCCGTTGTGCAAACCCTCCTTTGTGCCGAGCCTCAAAACCTGCCGGGCGGCAGAATGGCTCTTCCCGCGAAACGACTGAAAGGCTCCAAGCTCGAGACACTTAAAAAATTAGGCGAGACAAAGTGTTGGAAATGTATACTCTAGGGAATAATCCTGTCCTGGCAAGGGATTTTACTTGACAGCCTATCTGGGAATCTAGGCTGAAAGCCACTACTTTGTCCTTAACTCACCCTATAGCGCTTTTGTCTTGGAGCTCGCTTTGTATGCAGGATCACCCACTGCTGAGGTTCGGCAAAAATCGAGGCGTGACATGATCCAGACGGAGCTCCAACCGTGCTTGTTGTTGGCAGGTTAAGTCATTCCCTCTTTATAAGGTAGAGGGTGTTGGTTTTTTTTTTTTTTTAATTGCGCTGAACTCTCCAAGTGCACACTTAACTTTTTATGGGCGCAAGTGAAAGACCTGTTAAACACTTCAGCGGCCGTTGTTTGTTGTCCACCGGCGGCGTTCTCAAAGGCATTGTAAAGCGCAGAAAGAACCGCTACTTTATACATGACCGGGATCCCAATTGATGCAGCTAGAAAGGGGGGATTGGAAAAGCTAGGCCGGTCGAAGTTGCCTGGCACATATTTAGCCGATGAGTTAATTGGATACTCTCAAAGTGGAACTTGTTAATGTCCTGCCGCTTTCCTAATGAGGATATCTGCTCTTGCAAAGAATACAATGATTAATTGGGGACCCTTTCGTTAGTGTCTTAACTGAGGATTTCATGACTAGTGTCTTGTGTGTGAACAGAAACTATATTTGCAATTCAACAGGCGGTCCAGGGCTGCATGACAGAACCTGTCCAGGATCTTTCCCAAAGTACAGTTTAATTACACTGGAATGGGAATTTTCAGTATCGGGGAAACAGCTACAAAAATGGTGACTTACAGGGTGCTGAAACTTTAAACAATTAATTTCAGTACCTTGTACCAATCATTATTTTGATGGTTTCTTTTACGTCAACATTTTGACTGCTGAATTACATGGGCTTTTCAAAACATTGACACACAACTGCCCAGTAATCTGTGAGTGGGTCTTGGAGCGACATACGGCTGAGCCTAGCGTCGGTGGGGCCAGCCTTTCAACCCACCATACTGAGGTGGGCGGATGATGGTGCCTAAGAAATGGTGCTCTCGCTGCGTGGATTAGCTCTGCCACAAACTCCAGTCTGACACTGGGTAACTTGGTTTTCAGCCCTGAAATCTTGAGCTGGAGGAGGCTGTAGCACTGCGATGGTGCTTAGTTGTGCATTCACTATCAAACTTAATACCTGTTGCGTGACTCTCTACACTAGTTTGCATTCCTTGTTGTGGTTCTGATGATGCCAATAAAGTTTTCTGCTCCATAAAAATATGTATATAATCATATGCATATGTTTTCTTTATGTATATATGTATACACACACATATCTCTACTTATGATTTATGCATGGAATCCCTCATGAAATTCAGGACGAGTCTTCATCCCTGTCTCTCCCCGTGCCACTCCACTGTGGGGTACTTTTTTATAATGAGTGCCCCTGGTTTCTTTTTGGAGAGCTGTAGGGTTTTGTACTTCTTTATATTTCCCTGCTTTTTTCCATGCTTTGTGAAAAGACTGGACTGAGGCCAAGACTGAAGAACAAAACGAGCACTGAATAGATGAGAGATTGTAGGTGGGATGCTGAAGTCTATGCGAAGAGTGGGAGGGCAATTTTGAAAATCAGAACTGGATGTAAAGTTAACACAGGATTGTCTGATTAAATCTGACTTTGTGGAGCAGAAGAATAAGTTTGTGTCAAGGCTGAACTCAGTGAAGTTTAGATTTATTTATAGATAGATAGAGAAAAAAAATTCAACAGGTAGCCTCCCAATACCAATCCTGTCTCAAACTCTCATGTGTTTTGAGACTAAGCAGCTGTATTAGCAGGAGTGTATTATAATGATACCTTTGCTGCCTTCTGAAACTCTGGCAGGAATAGCTCTTCTACAGGTACAAGAGGCACTTCTACTTACCTGCGAGGAAGTTCGACATAAATATCTAGGATGCTATTTCAGTATGTCCAACTATTTAGGAACTTTTGTTAGTCTTCTGAGATGGCAGTAGGCTTTGGCAACAATATTGGAGAAGAGGGTTCATAGCAAAAGCTAAGTAGGTTGGCTTGTCTTCAAGGCGCAGAATTAAGGGAATGAAGACAAAAGAGCTGAGCATATCGTCTTCCTGCTGTACTGCCTAGTTTTAAATTTAAAGTATTTGAAACTTGCCATGCATTACACTTGTAGGAAACTATACATGTTGCCATAAAGTTGTTGAGCTGGAGTAGAAGCTGAAGACGACAGTCAGGGCTGGTGCTCTAAAATGTCGCTTGCTGAATGAAAGCTACTTCTGGGGCAGATGCTAGGATGTCTTTTCTTTTGTTTCCTATATTTCCATGCTTTCAGCTGTAGTATAAATGGGCTCCATACTGTCAGCATGTTTCTTTCTGGCTTGCCAAGAGTGTGGTGCTTACTCCAGGCAACCTCACAGGAGGAGGGTGCAGGAGGTGATGTTGCTTCCAGCTCAGTTTCAAATGTAGCCTATTTTGTTTTCATTTTTATTGCTTTTCCTCAAAAGTCCTTGGTGTGCTTGAGGTTGCCATGTTCTGTCTGTCAGGGTTCTGAATTATTTCCCCCAGTCTGTTTTTTAAATACAAGTTTCTTACACCCAGGAAAACCTTACTAAAGCCATTAGTTAGGATAAAGAAATAATAGCATTTTTTTTAATTACTTCTGTGCTGTTGACTGCCTTTCATAAGCAGAAATGGACCTCCCAGCTGCTTAAGTACATCACCAACTTTTGCTTTCATTTTGATTTTGATTATAGCTTTTCAGGCTCTTTTCTTTGGTAGCTTTCACATCTCTGACGTTTGAGTCGTCTTTGAGACTAGGACTTGATGAGACTTAGCTACTGGAAAAGCCGTACAGAACCATCTATTCACTCTTTAAGGGATTTTTTTTTTTTTTCCCTTTATGTTCCAAATAAAGGTTAGCCATCCACGTATGTTCTGGATTTAGCCTGTTTATTGCCTTTGATTCTCACCAGTGACTGTTACTGCAGTGGACTAAAGCAGTGGTCCAGCTGGAAGCTCGCAGGCTGGCCAGAGAAGTGTATGAAACCCGACAACGGAGCGACATCTATTTTGTCTGCCTGCTTGCTGCCAGGCATTTAGATCGGCAGCAGTTATTGCCATCTTCTTGTGGCTTTACTAAGGGGGTCACAGGACTGGCACCTTCACACTCTTAAGGTCTGCTCACCCTCTTGGACTTACCTGCATCAGTTAACTCGGTGATTTTCTTTCGCTGCGAAGATAACCACTGTCCACGCTTAAGCCTTTAGTTTTGCCATTTCTACAGAAATCCAACACTGAGATCCCGAAGTGCAGTGCAGACTCATGGTTTTTAGTATTTTATGCAGTATTTTGTACTGTGGTAAAAGTGCAGGGTTTTTCTACTGTTATTTGTTCATTAATTTGGATTTAATTTTCCTAGTAATTTAGTATGTCTGAAAGAACAGGCCCCACATTTTTTTTTTTTTTTTTTTAAAGTACTTGCCAGGTATATGACTGATGCACAACTAAAAGCTTGTTGTCATGCTTTGATTTTATCCACATGGAAAATTTGCCTGCTTTTGCATAAGCATTCAGATTGGGTTTTATACTCAAGTCTTAGGTAACTGGTCTAAAGCTGGTCTGAACAAAAGCAATTATGTTGAGACACACACCAAGTGACTGCATGTTTGTTTGTTCTTTCTCTTGAATATTTTTGCATATATCCTTAAAAAAAAAAAGTATCCTACAAGTTGTCTTTAAAATTAGTTGTTTGGAATACATGTCAGTTTTGTTTGAGGGACAGTGTCTGTATTTTAACTTCTGAGTCTTGGATCTCATAGGCTAATCTCAAATTGCGCTGGAAGTATGTGAGAACACTCTTTATTACAGCTCTGTGAAGCCTTTGTAGAAGTGGCAAGTGTGTATTCATCTCCTGAAAGCTTGTGAAGAGTTTGCTGTAGGTTATGATAGAGCTCCTCAGCCTTCAGGAATGTAAACTAGATTCAGTGACATTAAAGATAGATGTTCAAAAGGAATTGGCACACGAACAGAGTTGGGTTTTTAATACCTTTTTTAACTTGTGCGATTGTGCTATTTTACTTGACTGAGCAAAATGATTAAATGTTTTTTGAAAACCTAGATAAAATAGATTAAAACCTTTTTTTTAAAAACTATTTTGCAGCAAATGTGTCTTAGTCTGCAGTGTCTTCACATACTTTGCTCCACTGCTATTCATCTTGAGGTTTGGCTGTAGACTCAGAGCTGTGCTTTAGCAGCAGAAGCCCTTACTGCTCAGCCCCCCTCCTCATTTTCATTTTGGTCTACAGATAAAATGCTGGGCTGAACTCCTGAAATGTAACTAGCCACCTTCCCTGGTTGCTGGTTATCTAGATCAGCCTGGTCTGTACAGAAGGTTTTGCTGAGTATCAGTCTTCAAAGAATCTTTTGTAATTTCTGCCTTTGTGGCTTTGTCTTTTGCCGTGTTGTCATAGGCATAGGCTTGATGTCTCCCAGTCTCATCACGTATTATGAAAAGGATGTATCTGATTAAGGGAGAGAGCATTGGATGAGACAATTTGCTGGCTGAGATTAATGCTCAAAGCACAAGATCAGCACCCATGTTAGCACTGGAGGAAAAGCATATAGTTTTTCTGCCGTGTTTATCAATGATGGGACAGAGTTTTGAAGATGAAGAAATTACTTAAGATAAGTGCTTAAACCCTATCATATATTATATCAATCTGGAACGCAGTAAGAAGGGGGGAGGGGAGAACTTTACACTCATGCATCACTTGAAGCTTTTAGAGGATGATTTAGTAGGGTAGAATTAATGCTTTTGAATAGTTGGGATTGATGGCTTCTGAAGTCTTCACTTCAAGCTCTTGTGGAGTTGATTCTGATATTGTGCCCTGACTTTTTTGTTGCTTGTTTGGGGAAGGGGTTGTCCTGGGAGAAAGTAGGGGAATAGTCTCCGAGCCTGTTAGTTTTGTGTTTGTAAAACATCTGCTCTGAAGTCCTGAGCCTGCCTAACAAAATCTGCTTGCCAGCAGGAAAGCGTGCAGCTGTTTGGAGGAGCAGGCCTCCCTGATGCAGAGTGGGGGGCTTCGTTAGTGGGTTTCCTCCGGCGACAGTCTGTAACCAGCCTTGCACCTGGGTTGAGGTATCTGCTGGACCTGTTGATTTGATTACCTTCAGGAACCCAGCCCATTGCCTCCTCTTGGTTCCTGAGGATACTTCATCTCCTCTACAGATTAACTTCATCCTGCTTATAAAAAGGTCTGCTGAGGTGGGAGCTTCAACTGCGGACTTTTCCTGGACTCCAAGAAAGCTTTTTAGGGAAATGCTTGACCTCAAGTTTTGATACTATGATATGAAATCTTAGGATAAGTCCAAGACCTCTTGGCAGCTGGGCTGAAGCATGTGTCTGAGCAGTAATGCCAAAGCAAAGCAACAGTGGTGGCGACCGTGGTGAGAGAAGAGGATTTGTGCTCCGATTTCTTGCAAGAGAAGGGAACTTTCTCTAAAGGTTGGGTCTGAGGGTTTTTGTGCTTTTCACTAGGCATCTATAGAAATAAAAATGCACAGTAAAATTGTGGGTGTAGTAACTTTAACCAGAAGAGACTGAACTGCAGCTACAAATCTTTGGACTGCTTCCCTCTTCCCACTCTCCCGGTTGAATCTGTTATATGGAACATGCAGCGTGTAGGTTTTAACATCCCCAGCGTTTGCTGAATCTGCTAGGAGTCTTTGCAGCCTGCAGAATCGGCTGCGGCGGCTGGACCAGCGAAGCCTGCCAGACCACAAAGGCCGTTCCTCCATGGTTGCTCCATCATCCTACGCACAAAAAGGGGTGCCTTTGGGCATGTCTGCCCTGTGCAGTCTGGCGTACTGCGAGGCCATTCAGACAAGGAAAGTGATAGGCAAGGTTAATTAGCCTCAGAACAGTACAGCCTGAAATATGTCAGTTATCTTGGGGTTTGGAAGGTGAATAATACCCCTATGTGGTGAGCACGGGGCTGCTCAGAGCAGCCTGGGGACACTTAAAGTCACCTCACGCAGTGCAACATAGACATGTCCTGGTTTTGTTGCTCCCAGAGCCACGTTAGTACAGCTTGTTAGATCGTGCTGCAGTCCGCCTGGATTTAGGGGAATGATCAAACATGTGCTTAACAGCAGCTCTGCACTCGCTTCTAAGCGTGGCTTTAGGTCTCCAACGGCAGACAGCCTTTTAAAACCCAAGTTGTGTTTTCTTAAACATCTTATCCTTTGAAGTATTGCATGTGCATTTTAGGTCACTTGAGCTTGCTTGGATTTTTTTGTGCATTTTTTTCCATTGCAGTTGCCAGTCAGAGAAAGAATTTAAATTTTCCACGGACGTATACATATGCCCACTTTTGCTTTTATGCTTCTCTCGCGCAGTCTTTTGCCGTGGGTGAGCGGAACTTAGTCGGCAAAGAAAGCAAACATCGCCCCCCGCCCCTTGAAAGAGCAGAGGGCATGTGGAATAAATCAAAATGCGAAGCATAATAACAAGATCCCATGGGAAAGGCAGCCTTGCGATTGTGTGCCGGCGTGCACTCCCCTTAGAGACGGCGGCCGGGGGGCTCGCCCCACGGCGGCCGGGGGGGCTCCTTTCTTTCTCGCCCGCGTCTCCCCTCCCGATGTCGCCAATCCATTCACCGCCGAGAGAATTGATTAACGTTCGTCGGGAGCCTTGGGAGACGGGAGGGAAAAAGAGGGGGAGAGCGGAGGGCGAGGGGAAGGGGGCGCGAGCTGGTGATGGCGGTCCCCGCGACGCGGCGAGCCGGGGCACGGTCGGGCGCAGGATGGCAATTTTATAGCTGGGGACCGCGGTGACGTATGGCTGAGCGCTCGCTGGCACGGCTCCTCGTGGACCAGTCAGCGGAGCGAAATTGAAGCTGACAAGACTTTTCTGGCATTTTGGAAAGGACTGTAATCTACTGTAGGGGAGAACAGAGCCACTCAATCACCGCCGCCGTAAATAGGAGACGGAAGGGAGTGAGAAAGGAGGCGAAGAGAAAAAGTGCTTGCTGGGGGGGAGGGGGGGGGCGGCATTTTTGGTGGATGGTATGAAGCCAGCCATGGAAACTGCAGCGGAGGAAAACGCAGAACAAAGCCAAGAGAAAAAAGGTACCCAGGGGTCTAACAATAGCCTGTTTAAATCTTTTCATTCAGGGGGCTTAAAGAGGTTTAGGCCAGTTTTGTCACTTTTTCGAATGGCTCTTAAACAATCATTACTGCATCTTCGGGCTTTCAGCCGTCCTTTCCTGCATGGCTTGACAACAAATTAATAGAGCAACAATCTTTCTGTCTGCGTCTGTATTTGCTCTGAATCTGTCCTAACCCTGCCCAAAATTATGTTTGCGAAAGAAGTCTTGTAATTGCTGCGTCTTTGACGGATTTTGGAAAATTTGGTTTACAGAGGTAGTGTGTGCCTGTGTGTTTGCATGTCATTTTCAGAGCCGTAATCTGTTGTTTTCATCGAGACTAGCCATGTAGCAAGGCTTTGCAATGCAGTGTGGGAGACCTAGGTTATAATAACATATAATAGATTATAATACCACACAACCTTCGTGTATTTAGCTTGATACCAAATGCTACTCTTATTTTTAAATTCCTTTTCCTTTTCTATGGTGTTGTCTGGCAAATTTTGCTTTTGTAGACATCTGCCTGTGCTATGATAATGGGGAATAGTGCAATGAGTTTCACAACATTAGATTTCAGGATGTGTTAATCACCAAGAATTGCTGCTTTTTGGAGAGAACAATTCCATGGTAGTGGTTCTGCAGTAGGGAGACAGCAGCACAGAAGGAGAGGTGCTTCATCCATCCCAGCCTTACAGGTGATTTATTTGGTCCGGAGTGCTGAACTTCAGAGGGTAAACTGAACTAGCAAAGGATGTTTTTTTTCTGCATCACACAATTTGTGCCAAATAAATGTCCCTCTTCAGTGTAGCAGACTACTGTACTAATCATAGCAAGATCTTTTTGCTAAATGATACAGCAGTAATAAAACTATTACAATTTCCACTGCCCTTTTACATAAGTCATATTATACTTTTGAACCTGTTGTGTGTCATTTATAACCAATCTGAGTATCTCACAGGCATAAGCAGCTGATACACAACTAATACATTTCCCCAAGTAGAATTGGTTTCATTTATTGTTAAACAGTTCAGATATGAATGTAATGATAAACGCCAGTACTGTCCAATACCAGATTTTGTTTTCCTACTTTGAATCTGATTCCTCCTACACACTTTGTATAATTCAAACCTAGCTTCAGTTTCAAGTAAATGAAATTTGTCAGGTGATTAGACATAGTACTACATAATCCCTTAGGGATTTCACAGAAGGAGGTCCACTGATGAGAGATTAAACTCTGAAAGCCATTAGTGTATGTGGACAATAACCCACCTCACTGCAGATTTTGAGTAATTAATGTACAAAATGCCCTAAATACCTTGACTGTAAAACCACCTTGAACTCGTAGATCATTCTTCAAAAATTACAGCAATTTTTTCTTCTGACTGATGAGTTTCTTTTAAACTGATAGAACTCATGTACCATAAACACCAAAGAAAGTTATCTGTATGCATTAGCAGCTGTGCAAAATGAAATGTGTTGCTGAGTGTGTTTATGATGAGTTTATGGTTTCCCTTTTATTTTGGCAAGGATGAAAGCACAACATGTAGAACAGTAAATCTGTTACTAAGTCAAGGTGGTCGATCTGTTGCTTTCATAGGATGCAAGCAGGGGAACTTCTATCTTAATTTTACCACCCTTTCCTAGTTTTTCTGTGGTAATTTTATACTGTGGATCTGTTACATAGGTATGTGTATGTAACACTTCAAGGCTTTGTTCTTGCCAGTTTCCTAATTTCTGAAAGCAACACATGGTCTCTCACATTATGCTCTTTATTTCTATTCACTTAAATTCCCAATATGTTTCACAGCAAATTAAAATGCAGAAAGCTGAAGCAGCCCTACTCCTAGTTTCAATAGCGAAATAAATAGCCCAAATCCCCCTGCAAAGTTACTGCCATGAAGCGGTGATTCGGTTTTGGGGGACAGATTTTCCAAAGTGCTAAGACTGTTGAGCCTAGTCGGGTTTTTAGATGGGCTCAGCAGGCATCAGGTACCTCTGAAATGGCAGGATTTTTCAAAAGGGCTCTTTCACCAGCAGTTCTCATGGAGGAAAATGAGCTTTTTCTCTGTGTGAAGAACTTCGAGGAAAATGCCGCTGCTTCATTTTGGGGTACAAAACAGAAGCTGACCCCTTTAAAAATGTGTCCGTTTACTGTCTGGACCGGATCTCTTGCTTGCTGTGCCTTACATGCTTGCCAGGCTTGCAACATTTGCTTCTTCCTCTAAGATCCCACCTGGACTTAGTGTAGTGGGTGTCCTTGGTGAGATGCCCTAGACCCAGTGATTGCAAGGCAACTGCCACAGCTTGAAGCAGTCGAAGTGTTATCACAAAGCCTTTTAACTCTTCCTCCCAGAAATGAATTGCAAACTCTAAGGAGATAAAACGACATCTGAAGGAGTTTGGGGGATGTCGCTATTGCTAAGACTGAGCAAGAGAAGATCCTGAGCATTTCACTTTGGGTATTCAGGTTCACACACAGTAT
The DNA here is from genome assembly GCF_947461875.1 of Haliaeetus albicilla. Classification (NCBI taxonomy): domain Eukaryota; kingdom Metazoa; phylum Chordata; class Aves; order Accipitriformes; family Accipitridae; genus Haliaeetus; species Haliaeetus albicilla. The sequence continues at coordinate 2,108,355 of NC_091507.1, forward strand.
GCTTTGCACTGCTGAGTTCTGGGGAAAGTATCTGCATTTAAATAATAGCAAATCATACTTTTAAGCTAAGAGGGTTTTTCCCTTTACCAGAATTTCAAACTACAGGTTTCTGGGTTGTGTTTTTGAATGCAAGGACCTCCTCAAGGATGTACTGTAATTGTATAGAATAAATACTTGGAGGAAGTTGAGTTGGGACTACATGCTGCCTATATACAGGGCTCCCTGTACTCGGGAGAATGCTGGAGAGCAATACTGCTCAAGCACTTGGAATGAGCAACGAGATCTATTTTCAGTTCGAGCACTTAATACAGTCAGATCTGAACAGTGGTGTCACATAGGTACTGGTTTATGTTTCCCATCCCTCTGGCAAATGTGGATGGCCAGCTATTTTGGATTGCAGCATAGCTGAGACAATTTAAGCAAGCTAATGTGCTTTATGAATAATTACTGATTGATAAATGAAAATCATTGAACTTAGATTTTTAAAGTTTGCTAAATTGTATATGAATTCCAGTTTTATATTTTCGTAATTACTTTCATGAATCCCCTGCCTGATTCAGGCAGTGATATTACCCAGCTGATGGATTCAGTGTTTATCAGACATTTGTTTCTCTGCACCCAGATGAGTGGCTGCTGCCCCAGTTTTTTTAATTGGAAATGGAACAACACCCATGTTGATGCAGATAAGAAATAAGTCAGCTTTATACTGCGTATCAGGAGCCCTTATCAGAGGAGAACACCATGAGCGAGCCGAAGCAAAATGTTTAACAGATACTTTACAGGGCTGCAGGACAGATTGGATGCATTTTAAAGATGAAGGTTTACAAATTATTACAAATGACAGGGTTTATCTTGCAGCCATTAAATTAAATCAAAATGTGAGGACTGGGCAGGCAGATTTACTGAGGTGGAATAAATAAGAAAAACGAAATGCCGTTTTGCATCAGCAGTGAAGGATATAGATCCTGATATACATTAACAGAGACAAGAAGTTTCCCTCTTAATTTAACTATGAGAAATACTACCAAGTTGCAAAATTCAAAAGACAAAGTAAAACCCAACTGTGGATGACCATGGTGAATTCACCAGTTACACATGGGAGGATGGAAGGAAGACCATTACACTAGGATATAGGTTCCTTGTATGAATGCATACGATGTTCAAATTGTATATGCTGTGCTGAGGAATAATGAAAGCCAGCCTGACCAGTTGTACCAAAGGTTCCTTTTAATTGGCTCTTCCCTACTAATGAGCTCTCAATGAAAGAAAACCTCGTGCTCAGGAGTGGTTGTGAGCTTTATTATTTTCATCATATATGAAGCAAACTTTCCACTTTTAAACTTTAAATAGACAAATATATGCTATTCAAAAATACAAAGAAAATACTTCTCAAGACAACTGTACAACTGTGTGCGGTAGTGTAAGTGAAGCTGCTAAAATGCAGCGTAAGAAAGGAGTGAATTAATGAGCAGTTTATTTCACTTTTAGTGAAGTTCTTTTTACACAGTGAGCTTATGACATTTTGATGCATCACAGATAGATGTATTTTTCGTTACAGCAAATTGAAAAAAATTACTTTTTTTATATACGTGTTACAGTTATTAATCAAAATGTACCCCCTTAATGTTAGGCTCTCACAGTGATATCCGAGCTGTCAAGCCGTTTAAAGATTTTTAGTATGCTGCATATTTTTTCCCATTTCAAGCAGTTTATTGGTGTTTTAGATCCCCTGAAAACAGCAACTGCTTTAAGTATAAGTCCCTGAAGAATACGACTGTAGAAAGAGAGGTCCAGCCCAGGGAGAATCTGGGACACGCGATATTCTGGGGATAATAATTTGGCAGGCTTAGTGATTTAGGTTTTAATGAATAGGATTTGGTTTCTAAATAGGAGGGGGTTGAAAAACACTCAGCGAACGTACTCATACTGGTCTGAATGACCTCATGAAAGCAGAAAACCTAGACATATGTGCCACTGGATGCGGTGGGGGGCAGCCCAGATGGCACTGCATGTACACAATGGACTCCGCAGTGGGAGCAAAGGGGCTAAAGAGGGGAGCGAGGAGGGCTGGGGAAGTCCCCTTTGGTTTCTCTGACCCTTCCCCATTTTCTGGCCAGCCTTGCTCCTAATGAAGTATTCATCGCCAGATCATAAATGACCAAAGGACAACCCTCTCTTTGCTCCCGCTTCGTCAGCTGCGACAGATGAACGTCCCAACTGCTTGTTTCCTCTAAAACCATACGCTAAAGGCAGCAAGCACGAGGGTGTTGGGCACTGGGGATTTTATTACAGGTGTGCAAGACGATTCGTCCCAATAACTATTGAACCCCACGGTCGCCATCGGTGTGCCCGCGTGGCGTGACGTGAAGATGTCGGTTCTGTAGCTGGCGCGTCTGTGCAGGGTCGAGCACAACCTGCTTCAGCCTCCAGATGCGTGAGCTGGGCTGTGCGTGGAGGGTGTTGCAACCTAGACCTGGGAATGCAATTAGTGTAGTTAGTTCCTCAAAAAGCAAAAGGTAAATAAGTAATTTAAAGCTGTTTCCTTTCCTAAGTACCCAGGGTACAGAGTTAAACTCTAATTCATACGTACTGTGTGCAGGAGCTGTTATGGCACTGAAGCCTGCGGGGTTTTTGTCCTGGTGAAGATTTTGCATGAGTGGGCCTGGGTGGGTCCCAGCGAAATCACCAGAAGATGCTCTTCAACTTCAGATGTCATGCCAGGCGTGCAGTAAGGGCTCCCAAACAGCCATTGCTAAGTGGCTCTTCGCAGAGCAGTGGAAAAACTGAGATCCCTTATGGAGTTTGAACCGGCTCCTAAAGAGGGGAGCCCTGTTACTGCAAAACCAGAAACTGCTAATTAAAAAAACCCAACTTCATAGAATATTTTCACTTACAGAAATGATGCTACAAAGTTTACGTGCTGTCTTCATGTTTCAGGGTTTGACGTTGGTCCCACAGCAGAGAGCGGTGACTTCACCGGTGCCCCCCCAGCTAAGGGAGAAAGCCAACTGCCTGCGCTGCTGCTCTGAGCAAGTGGTTTCCTAGCCACTGCAGGAGAAATCTCAAATTGTGGGTTCAGGCCTGGTAGGATAAAATCCTTTTGGTGTCAAGGATTTGGTCTAGATGCTGCAGTGCAAATGAAGACTCTTTTTCTTCCTGGAAGTCTTTGCAGCTGGTTGTTTTTTAATTTATTTATTTTTAAATCTGAATCTGTTACCGATGTCCAGTAAGTAGCTTCAAAAAAGCAGGGAGCAGAGTTGGGATGGAGGGGGGAGACAGTATGCAGAACTAGCAAGGAATTCTGTTGTTTTCCATTTTGTATCCTGTTCAATTATTATGGCGTTCCTTGTGATCTCATAAACAGGATTGTTCCTGTGTAAGCAAAAGGAGATGATACCATCCCAAATGTGCACAGTCATTTTGGAACAATACTTTCAACACATTTTGAATTTGGTTATGCTCATGAGAAGTGGAATTTGCCTTTCCTAAAAGAAAGGGTAAAGCATACAAAACAGAATAATGTCTTTTAGGAAAAATATACTACCTGATACCTGCTTGCTGGTTGGTGCGTGAGTAGCAGAGAGGGGAGAAGTACCAAGCCACAAGTATCCTTTAGGGAGCCATTGATACTAAGTTTGCATCCCGAACCCAAAAGACTGTTTTAGTATTGGAATTCATTTGCTGGTGTAGGAGACGAACAAATTATTGTTTCAAATCTCTACATCCAACATTTAGATTTGAGGCCAAGGTTTTTTCTCTTCTTGACGTATGTAAATGTGGCTGTGCCAGACTCCTCATTGCACCAGCAGCAAAACCATAAGAGAGGGACCAGGTCGAGGACCTTCCTAGCCCCTCACAGACCAGAAATTTATGGCATTCCTACTCCCCCTGCCCCCCAAAATTCATCTCTGACCAAGTCTACCGCAGATGGGTTTTCAGCACTGTAACCTTCACTTCCTCCACCTGGCGAAATGCTGCTGAGTTGGATTTATTTTGGCTGGAGATGACGATTACTTTTTTTGTCTGTCTACCTTTCTCTGACAGCCTAACAAAGCCATAGCAGTACCGAGGGAGGGCACGTAGGTTCAAAAGTAGTTTGATGTTTTGCCATTGGCCTCTTTCAGGGAGCTTGGAAGCCTGTGCTGATGAGTGTGCAATGAGTGTGCGAGTGGATCAAGTGTGTTACAGCACGTGGGGTCTCACTGCTGAGCTTCGTCAGTCCTCTGAAAAGATTAGGAGAAGGATAACTGCTCTCCTTCGTTGTACACTTGGGACAAGTCTGTTTCAACATACATGAGCCTATGTGCATTAAAGCCCATGAATTTTTTTGTTGTTTTTTATGTAAGAAAGTAATGGAGCAAACTCCCGTTTGCCCTACCTCTACACATGACAATAACCATTTTCTTTGACAGATTTAGGGTCTTTTAAAAAAACAGGTAATGTGGTTTTCCATGACTTTGTCTTCCTTTACTTCTGGAGCAGAGCTCTGCCATGGATAGAGAGAGATGTGAGAGTGGGGGGAGCGGGGAGGAATAGGGAGTCCTTCCTTATGTGTTTAATTCAAATCCTAGGTGGAGTTTTAGCTATTCAACCTTTCTTAACACCTCTGTCAGCATTTCCCTGTCCATAGTCCTTTCCACCCCCTCCCTTGGTTTATAAGGTTATATTGTTTCTGAAACTACAGCGTGTTTTTCTGGGCTCTTATTTTTAAAGTTAAATGACTGAAAGTACTGAACTAAAACTTGCTGGTGACACTGACTTTTTACCACCTAAAATTGGCAGTGATCACCAGACCAGAAATGGAAATTGGCAGGTACCACTGGATGTACAGGAGTTCAAGGCCACACCGGTACCATCATGTGCCAGCATTGAGAGGCAATATTAGTCCTTTGGGGATTCAAGGTAAATAAAGGGCTGGGTGAAAGGGAAATGGAGAGTTCAGAAATGGTAGTAGCATAAACCTAATGCTTTGCACTAGTCCTAACAATTTAAGATAAATGTTCTTCTATTTTTCTTGTTTTGTTTGTTAAGGATGTAAGGAGTCTAGTTCTTGCATATGAATATAAATTTAAATTTCGTTGCTAATGCTTGAAAGACAATAATGTGTGGTGAGGGACACCTCCCTTTTAACTGTGCTGCCCAATTGCTTCAAAACTGTTTACAGATGAGATGGCATAGTATGGGTTTTGTATGCAGGTGAATCTATCAAACTGATCAGCCACAAATGCAGTAATTGACACTAAAGCAGTGACAGCACATCTGATTCACCGGTCTCCTACAATATGCTTCCTTAGACAATGTGCCGTGGTTTTGTTGCATTTTTCTCTTGCTAGAAGCAGTAAGTGCATGTGTCAGAGCCTAAAGGAGGATTTCAGCTGAGGCTTTAAAGATTCTTTGGGGATTCCACATGCCTGTCCTTTTTGATATCTGGCTCGAGTCCTCAAAAGATCCTATTTTATTTTCCTGAAGCTTCATTTTAAGAGTTTGGGGGGGATTTTGCTTTGAAGCATCTCAGAGAGGCACCTGAAATCAAGCATCCGATTGATTGCATTGGAAAATTCCAGTCTGACTGAGGGTTAGCACAGCAAAGGATATAAATGCTCAGAGATACCATTTGCAGCTAGCTCTATCCAGCAATCCTCTTCTCTTTATGGAGCTGGTTGACTGAAGCCTGCTTGACAGCTTGTTTGCTGGAGATGCCTGCCTCCTCATCAGAGACTTTAACAGCAACTGCAGGGAAATATTGACCAAAGCTTGCTGCTTAATCCTTCCCTTTTCCATTATATTTGCACACATGTTTGTTCTTTAGGATTCAAATGTTTATGTATTTCAGAATGGGGTGGTTTTTTGGTTTTGGGTTGTTTGGGATTTTTTTTTTTTTTTTTTTTTTGCAAATACTTAAGTTGCAAATCATGATCTCCATCTTCAATACCGGTATTCATTTTGGCCATATTTTATGATAAATGACCTGGGTGACAGACTCGGTGCTTCTAGAAGACGTTCCCAAACTTCAGATCAGTGCACATGGGATATTTTATACACCAGAGAAATGCTTCAGGAAGGAACAGTAGATTATGAACGCTGCCTTCCTGGGCTGTGCAGGACATGGAGGGAGCAGGCCAGGTGCCCAGTTTCAGGGTCTTGTGCCCCTTCAGCTGTCCCCAGTGATGAGACACGTCTGTATGTGCTGGCACAGATGAGCAGAGGAGACACACGGCCTTCTGTCGCAGCAGCTGGGAGTCTGGCACCTAAAATGGTGCTAGAAACCCTTGTTTAGGCAACTGAACCCTGTTCGGGCTGCCTTGGCAATCTTCCTGAAATAACATGCAGGTGAATGTGGTGCCTGTCGTGGAGGAGCTGAAGATGAATGGGTTCTTGCTGATGGGGGTAAAAAAAACCCACCAACAAAGCCCAAATATGCCGATTCAAGGGAAGGTGCTTTAAACGGCTGCACTTCAAGAAATTAAAAGGTTTTTAGGCAGCAGTGAAACTGCTCTGAACAGGTCTTGGGTAAGATCAATCTGCCAGTGATGGATTAGCCCCAGTGAAAATACTGGTCTTTGCTCCTTTCCTTTAGATTGGAGGGAAAATGCCACTTCAGTCACACGTCTCCCTTCAGTACTGGCGTACGGCTCCCCGCTGCTGGGTGGCATTGGCTACTGAGCTGACATAAACTCTCTGTTTCTTTGACAAGCCACGTCATTTCTTGGGTGCCCTTGGGTACTTCTACTTTGCCTGCTCTGTCGGTGTCCGAATGGACATCGCTAGGAGAGCACCTCTGTGGCGGTCCTTGTGGCGTCCACCTCTTCTCCCAGGGTCTCCGTGTACGACATGATCTCCATTCCCCATTTTAAGCTTTAATCTGGCACTTGAGCAACAAGGGAAGAGTCAGCGTGGGATATTCGCTGTGGTGCTGGAGCCAAGACATCCCCAGAACACCTGCAAGATTAATGAGCCTTTCAAAACGCCTAAAACAATTTTTTCCCAGGAAGCAAAAGTACCATCTTTTTCTTTAGTAAGAGAAACTTAGCAATGGTTGTTTAACATGAGCTTAGCTGTAGGCACTCTTCCAGGCTGGGTGGGCGTTGTTTGCTTTATGGGAATCTTTTTTTTTTTTTTTTTTTCTTAATGTGCTTCCCCCAGATGCTGGGAGGTGTTTCAGCTGTTTTGTGAGTGCGTGAGGGCCTGCGAATGCGGAGTATCTCACTGAAACAGCCTGCTCCCTTACTGAAGCAAGCTTAAGTTTTGAAAATGGTGTGGTGGGGACTCAACTGGGGAAATAACCTGCATGAAAGCTGCTGCAGGGCAAAGGACTTGTGCAGTTGTGGTTCACGTTTCTTACCGCTCCTCTAGTTTTATAGTTGGGTAAACGTCTGGGAAGATCTTGGCAGCTTCAGTTATCTTTGAAATGGAGAATTTACCTTCTGAATCTTAGATCTGCCAGGCTGAAATCCCCACGCTCAGTGTTTTTGGTCCTCAGCTCTAGGGAGAGAGGTTGTGTTTCTGTTTGCTTCTTTGTAGCTAGGGAGGAGTCAACTGGGGAAGCAATCGGTAGCGGTGGCTGAAATCCAGTGTGGCAAAAGTCTTGCTCTCCCGATGAGTGCTGAAGGCTGATGGAGAGTGAGGTGAGTTACAGCCGCCAGAAGGGTGGAGCTAAGAGTCTCAACTCCAGTCTTCCAGGTAAGATACTTGCCCTTGATTACAGTAAAATCAGCTTTTAAAATGGTATCAGCCAAATACAGGTGGGTCTGGAGAATGGTTGAATCTAGGAAGCCCAGGTGTCCTTACAGAAGGTTTCACAGAACTGCTGAAGTAGCCCACAGGACCGAAGTGCTTAGGTGCTTTTGGACCTCCCTCAGGGAGCCTGTCTGGACCTTCAGGTATTTTAATATCTTTGGCAGTCTGCCCATCAGTTCTTCTGTTTTACTTCTTTGGCTTGAGTTTGTCCAAAATAATCACCTGAGCTGGCACCTACTGGAGCAGCAACTCTTTCATGTTGACCCTACTAAGTGTTTCTCTAAGAAGGCAAAAACAGGTGAAGCAAGGGGAGGGAGGTCAGGGTGAGGGCAAAAAGGAGGAATGTCTTCAGGCACGTTGAACAGTGAGTTTTTGATACGTCAGCTGAGAGTTAAAGCTGCGGTTCGGACCAGAGGCTGCCCTTGCTGGTGCAGCGTGTTTGCACTTTGAGCTCTGCGTGTCAATGAGCCCTTCCACATGCTCGGGCTGCGCAAAAGTCCCAAGGGTTATTTTGGATAGTAAAACACTAGAACAAGTCTCCAGGAGGAATAATGCCAAAGCTTATATCAATACTGCTTAGCTATTCCTTACGTGAGAAGTCTCTTTTTAAATCACCTACTTAATTTTTTTCTGTAGAAGCAGCTTACAGTTAAAAAATATGCATAATGAAGGATTCCCATATCAACCTGTTCAAAGTAAGGTCTTTTCCAACGTATAAATTAGGTATTTTTCTTCTGCTGCAGTTTCCCCTGTTTCGTGGGCCAAAAGTAAAACAGAGAAGACATAAATTAAAATAAACAAACTTTTCCCTGACCATTGTCCAAAAGCAATAAAAGCTGGACAAGAGCGAGTCTGTCATCCCACTGTCTGATGGGGCAGCGGCGTTCTTCCCTTGCAGGTCTGACTCCTTGCTCTCACACAGCAGCCCCGAGATGGGCGCTTGCAATAAGCATGGATGTAGTGATTCATATTTCATAGATTGCACTGTCTGAAAACGATGCCTTCAGAACACCCGTGAGCTTAATGAGCCTTGCAGAGGCTGAGAATGATATAGATGGGTAGTGTGTGTATTTCAGTAAATTCGAAGAAGGTAAGTTAGGTAAGACCTGTAAAAGACCGTTTAGATCATCTGTCCTCGCATGAAACAGGTTTGATTCCTGCAGTGGGAATGCTAATTTTTTTTTTCTACAAGAAGTGCCAGTTTGGGCCTGAGATTTGAAGAAAAAAGGGGGTTGTGTTTACTGCTGTCTGTTCTTAGAGTCTTCTCTCTGTCACTTAACAGCACCCGGAAAAGAGAAATCTTGCCTTGGTAAATTAGCCTTTTCTGCAATTTGAACGTCATGTTTTCTTTAGTGAAAGGAAAAAATTCACTGTTTCTGTTGATGAACGTTGGTAACCTCTGCAAGGGTTTGTTTGTTTTTTTTTTTTTTTTTTTTTGTTAATCGTGTTAGAAGAAAATGTGCTTGATTTTAAACTTATGCTTACTGGGTTTTTGCTGGAGTATTAGGAGCAGCTTATTACCGTTACTCATACAGTACCACAGAGATACTTGATGCTTTGTGGATTTAAAAAGGGGTCTGCTCATGGTGCTCCCAGGCTGTGAGATGCTTGTTCTTGGTGCACACCAGTTCTCCTGGTCTCTCTGCGCCTGTTCCAGCACAGGAAGCATGAGCAAGGACTTGTAGTTCTGTGCTACACAAGAATATGGAAGTATCTAATGAAGTTTAAGGATGGCAGACTTAAAATTGATAATGGACAATAAATACCTTCTCAGAAGCGGGGAACTGGCTGTATGGCAGTGCTCAAAACCAAGTATCTTGTATATGTATCACGAGTATCTGGAGAAGTTGTAATGAATGCTGATAACCAGCATTATTAGCTGGTTAGCTAATAATTAGCTAACCAGAAAGGAGCTCCAGAAAGGAGCTACTTGTTCTTTGAGTAGCTCTTAAATAGTAGAGATTGGGTGAGATTTACTGAATGAATCGGAGTACCCCAGATCTCACTGCATTTCACTTGAAGCATCTCATGCTAGCCGCTGTGAAGCATGAGCGCGGTGATCCTGCTGGATTTCAGGTCTCATCCTTTCTGGCAGCCCTGATGGCTGTGGTCTCCAAAGGTCACGTCTTCTCCATCACAGATACTATGCTGGCTAAGGAGGCTTATTTATCGATTTACAACTCTGGGAGAGGGGGATGCGAATGCAGGGGAGGAGGTTACTGATCTGGCTAGAGTAAAGTACCCTCACATGAAGTTTTCTTGCTATCATGACAAGTTCATTTTCAGTATAAGTTAATTTCACAACTACTGATTTGGAGAGGACAAAAAGGCAAACTTAAGGAAGGTTGAACCTGAAAGGAAGTTTTCTGTGGAAAAGCTTTAAGAGGTTTGTGGGAGGAAAATAAAGGATTTTCTCTATTTGAGCTCATCGCTTACTTAGTCTGTTTAATGCACTTAATCCAAAAGTGTGGTGAGTGAGCATTTATTGTAATTCATGACAGAGGTTTTAGCATTGTGTCATGCTTTGTAAATTAGCAAAATTTAAGATGAACAGGAATAGGTAAGGATAGAGCTTCAACAAAGACTTCCAAGTGATTTAACACGCAGCCTTTTTATTTTAGTGCTTCTATTAAAGTAGAGAGAGTAATTTGTCACATGCTTCAAACTTACCCTTGAAAGATTAAATGTTTTATCTTATTGTACTGTTGCCACTGACCCTTGGCTGCTGGTGTGGGTGACAGATGTGAGAAGTAAAGTTATCTTACTGTAGGAATAAGACTTATTCTCACTGGCTTATTCTCACAGAAGGGAGAAGGAGGTAAATTCCATTTTTGCTTCTGAGCTATTAATGTATTCCTGCATTCCTCACTGCTTCCCCCTAGCTGTCAGTCATGCTGTAACATATGAAAATGTACATCCTAGCATGCATAAGCTATTCAGAATAGAGATTTTTTAAAAATACAGTAGGTGGCAGAAAGTAAAATTGGCATTTGCTTCCATTGACATAAAGTTCTTTTTCTGACAAAGATCCATGGTGGTTTAGGTATTAATGGTATTATGCACACTTGGTATTGGGTAATCTTCAGTACTGGGGAAGCGGGCTGAATGTAAAGTATTGAGTTCTCCTCTTGCATTTATTTGTGAATTGGGAGTAATGCTGCCAACACCAGGCTCCCGTGTATGTGTAATAATCTCCTGATTTACATAAGATGGCTGCATTTAAGATGTTACCTAGTGCTTTTTCTTTCCTTGGGTCTCTTGCAACTTTCTTTTTGTTAAAACAATTCCTCCACACATGCTCCCTGAGCTGTGGTGCTGAAGCCAATGGAGATAGTGGTTCTGTGGTTGAACATGCAGTGTAATTTCTACCACATATTCACTAGACAGGTGTCCAACATGCCAGGATTTCTAAAAATGCATTACACAATTACAGGAAGTAAGTGATGAGAAGAAAATGGTGCCCATTGCTTCATCTTTCAGAACAGCAAGACAGATTTATGGGAGGGGAAGAAACAAAACTTCTAAGGAAAAGAGAGTGGGAACTAACTCAGAAAACAGCTGTGGGAGCCTGGAGGTTTATCTCCCTGAAATGGAGAGCTTTTCAAACCTCCTTTCAGGTTTTCTTTGTTCCTTTGTTTCTTGTTCCATACTGGCCTTGACTATGAGATCAATGGTTCGTACCTGAGACACATGGAGGCACAAATTCAACCTAGGAGGAGTTTGGGACGTTAGAGGACAGGCTGGTTTTCTGTCCAGGAGGTGTGGACACTCTTTCCTTACATCATGTTTTCAGTGCTTCGTTTTGAGGGATGTGTTTGTGTCAGCTTTTCAAGTCTGGGCTTCAAGAGCTGATGTGTAACCTTCTTAGAGCAAGCCCTAGGAGCTTTCAGGACAGCTACCTGATCCCATTGCATTGTCTTTTGTCATTTCCAAAGCACAGATTTTGTCATTCCACTCCATCTTGACCTTAGTAGGATGAGTTAGAGTCTGAGAATTGCCTTTTTCTTTTTTTTTTTTTTTTGTTAAAGACTGCTTTCCATTAATTCTGCATTACCTTGCTTTTCTAAGTTTAAATCTTAAAGCCATACTTAAAAGTCCCAAAGAAGATTTAGCCACACAATTGCCGTTTGACATGGGAAATTGAATGGCTATGCTCCTGCATATATGCAATAGCTTGTACACTGCTGGGTAAATTGTATAATTGTTCTTCATACATTAAGCAACCAATTGCCGATTTGTGTACATATGTAGGTTCATCCTTTACCAATTTCCTGTGACTGATAGTTTCCAGGAGATTAAAAGAATAGCCGGTTCCTGTTTTTTCTCTTCTCTTTATTTTTGTCCTTTAGCAAGAATATTTGTGTGTGTGTGTGTTTTTAATAGCATTCATTCCCTAGAGAATAATCTCAGTCCTTGTTTTAGCTGGCCTCCTTCTGAGAGTGTGTTAAATCTGTAGCCAAGATCAGAGGCAGCTCTGGGCAAATCATTGGGCTGTTATTAACCTGCCTCCATGGCAACTGCTGCTCGCCAGCCTGAGGACAAAAAATGTTTTTATTCTGCTGAGTTGCACAAAAGGTTCTAGTGATGCCTTGCACAAAATGGCCATTGAAAGGGGAGATGCAGTGATGTGTGTTTGTGCTGTACAGTTTCATATTTAAATCATTTTACACTGTTTTGTTGGAAGTGGGATATACAGCTGAGAAGTTCAGCGTGTTGGCCATATGGAAAGTAAAACTAGCAGAAAATTGGAACTAAACTTATTTTAATACTACTTATTTTTGTCAGCCTGAGTTCGCAGGCCTTCAGCCTGCAGTTGTCATCACTGCATTAGCAAGTTATTTTGTGAACATGAGCTAGGCAAACATCATCATGGGTTTTCAGTTGTACTGTATGAAGATACTTGCTGACTTGGGGTTACAGAGAGAGACCATAAAGCAGGTTTCCTGGAAAGCTTTCATTTTTTTCAGAAATCCTCCGATTTGTTTCAGTTCTTGTTTGGGAAGATTGGTAAGTGTATCTTAGTGCTTGATGAGCTTCAAATTTTAGCTGGTTTTGAAAGCTGCTCTTGGCAGTACTGTTTTAGGCTTGCTTTAAAACAAAATTATAAAACCGGCTATATTGCTCAGGCTGGGCATGGATTTAAGCTGCTCATAAGGAGTGTTCGCAGTGGGATCCGTGGGGGGTCTGGCAGCCCCAGCACTGTGGTGAGGTTGTGTCCCGCAGTTAGTTACCCTCTGGCAGGAGGCTGTGCAGCTCTGCTGTCAGTTTGGGTGCAGAATGAGTATGTATGGATGGGTGCTGCCTCTCGGAAACGTGCTGGTTTGGGATGCTTCCTGCACTCGCAGGTTGGCAGCGCGCTGTTTCCCTGCGCATTGAAGTCTCTCTGCTGCCTGCTTTAGTCTTGCCGTGAAGGTGAGTAGTTTCTGCAGTTCCACGTTCGGGCAGTTTTCTCTGTCTCGTTCAAAGTAGCGCGGTTGCTTTAGACACCTCTTAGGGCGTACCTTGGCCGTGGTCTGCACTGGTAAAATGAAGGCCACCCAAATATTGTGATGGCTTTTTACTTGGGCTGTAGAGGAAGATGTAAAGAATATCTCCACAAAGATGCTATGTGCAGCTGCCAGTTGCTGGAAGGTGAGAGGGGGTTGGCTTGTGTTCTAGTGTCTGTGGATTAGTGGCAGATATTGTCATGTGTTCGGGTAAGAGATCTGACAAACTCCAGGGCGAATGTTCCGCCAGTGGCCTGGAAAGCCGGCTGGGCAGCGTGGGGTACTGGGAGGACAAGTGCCTGGTTCGGGGGTGTTAATCATCAGTCCTGAGTACATGCCAATTTTTAGTTTTGTCAAGCAGGCTGCTCCCATTTTCTGAAACCAGCAGCTTTTCTTTTGGACCTTGTCAGTCCATTGGCTTTGCTTCCAGCTGTTTTTATGTCCTATCTTTGATGGGATCCTTCTGCGAAGCAATCTGTGGATCAGCGCGATTAGGTGATCAGCCTGCTCCACACCAAGCAATGATCTAGCGTTAAGTCACCTTCCCCTTCAGGAGTGCAGCCCGAAAGGCTGCTTGTTTTAGGTGGCTGTGACCGCATGTGTGTTGAGCGTTGCCTGCTGGATCAGAGCGTGGTTACTCTTGGATAATCCTTCACTGCAAATCCGGCACCAGGTGCAAGCGTTTCTTGGATTAACTCTCGGAGGTTTGGGCCCGACCCGGCAGCAGATGCTGCAGAGGCGAGCCAGCCTCACGTGTACAACTGCCATTGCGCCTGGTGTGCGGCTTGTGAGCTGCAGATTCCCCGAAGCAGAGGCTCGCTCTGCAAGGTCTGGTGTCTGAACTTGACTCCTGACCTCTGTGTTAAGACGAAAACCAGAGGTGATTTCCTCTGATAGCGTGAATTTGGGTTTTGTTTGCCCTGTCACTGCTAAGCTGCAGTGTTTGTTCCTTCGGCAGTGTTCTTGTCGTGAAGGTAGTTCCTACTGAGTAGACTCCAGCTGTGGGCTTGACTGTAAAAGCTTCCCAGGCTCGTTTCTGTACAATTAAATCTTGTCTGCAGTTAGCAAAGTGGCGTTTCATAAGTCATTTCAGTGGTGATAGCTGCTTAAGCCTGACTAGGACGCTTGCTAGTGACTCTCTAAAACAAGAGTTTCCCACTTACGAAATGGGAAAGGTTTCAATTATCAGATGCGTATTATTCCCCAGTGCTTCATGGAAGTGCCTGCTCTGCAACTCATTCATTAGCAGGAAAGGGAGGGGGATAAAAATAAACTTGCCTTGTGTGGCGGATGGAGACTTGCTGATCTTTGTGAGGAATTTTGGGGGTGCGAAGATGTGATGTGGTGTACGTACTTGCCAGCTGTCTCCCTGCCTTCAAACGCTTTGTCCACTTAGCACCTTCCTGTAGAAGCAGCGGGCTGTTCCTGCGACATCCAACGCTGGTCGCTCCATTAAGCGTTGTCTTAATGGCTTGTGTTTTGCACAGTTGTATGAAATGCACATTAATGGAGACAGCTTAATGCCATCACCCTGAAGTAATGAATTGGTATGGATTGCCATTACCATTATAGCGCAGTTAAAAGCTGTGTTTGTTGCCGATTTACATTTCCCAGCTCTGCAAGCAGATGGGTTTTCAGGCCACGCGGCGGGGAGGAACCTGGCAATTCAGCTGCAACCTCCTTATTACAGTGTTTGTAGAACAGCAGTTTGGGGGGGGTGTTTTGTTAACTCAGACTGCTTAAACAATACATTTCATTAAAACTGATTATGCTACTGCAGACTGTATTCAGGGATCACTGTAAATCCAGTGTATCCTATAAAACTGGAAATGTATTGTCCGTGTAGTACAGCTTCATCTCACTGCACTTGATCAAAATTGCTACTCTTTGGCCCCCATTCAGGTTTTCTGTTGTTAAACTATCTGTATCCCTATAATCTCATACGGATTTATACAAAAAGATACTCGGGAGCCATGGGAGAGCATAGGGTAGTTAAGTTTTGCAGACCTGAATGTGTCCCTCTTCCAATGACAGTGCAAAGTATCTCTTACTTTTCCAAAAGGCTTCATTGTCTTGAGTATTTGCTTCTCTGGCTTCCTGAATGGTGCCCCCGTAGCTGGTGCTCCTGCCATTGAAACGTGGTTAGCTCTGTATGAGCAGCTGAATCACAATGAATCACTTCAGACAAGTGATTTTTTTTCTTTTTCCATTTCATAGGCTGTCTCATTGATCTCCTCTTGATCCTGTAAAGATAGGAGCACTCAGCCCACTTTCTGGGCTTTGAGTCCATACCAACAGATCCGTAGGTCACTGCTTTAGAGGGTGATGCTGTCTTGCACTACTTATAGATTTTTGCTTAGCATGTCAATGCCTGGGCATTTTAGTCCCTGTGGCTTTTACCAAGTGGAGGACAGATATTCTTTTCCTCATAATTTGCTTTTTGCTCATAACGTTTCTTTTGCTTTCTCTCTTCTGCTTAGGTTGCTTTGAATGTTGCATTAAGTGCCTAGGAGGAGTGCCATATGCTTCGCTTGTGGCAACCATTCTCTGCTTCTCGGGGGTAGCGTTGTTTTGTGGCTGTGGCCACGTGGCGCTCACGGGAACCGTGACTATCCTCGAGCAGCACTTCTCCACGACTGCCAGTGACCATGCTTTGCTGAGTGAAGTGTAAGTATGCCTCCGATTTCCATTAATCCTCGTAACACCCTCACGCTAAATGAGTAGAGGTGGATTAAAACCTCAGTCTCCATCCTTGAGTATTAGGTTGCTTGTTTGTCCAACAGCACTCGGTGGTTTTTTGGTGTTCACGCACAAAGAACCAGAGTGTGTATCCTGCTTAACCTGTTTATGTTGTGATACTGTTTAATATCTTCATCAGTGCCATAGACAGCAGGACCGAATGAACCCTCAGCAGGTTCGCGGATGACACCAAGCTGAGTGATGCAGTCAGTTCACTTGAGGGAAGGGACGTGACCCAGAGGGACCTTACAGCTTTGAGGAGTGGGCCCCTGCAAACCTCATGAGGTTCAATAAGGCCAAGCGCAAGGTCCTGCGCCTGGGTCGGGGCAATCCCCAGTATCAATACAGGCTGGGGGATGAAGGGACTTGAGAGCAGCCCTGCCGAGAAGGACTTGGGGGTACTGGTGGGTGAAAAACTGGACATGAGCCGGCAATGTGTGCTCACAGCCCAGAAAGCCAACTGTATCCTGGGCTGCATCACAAGAAACGTGGCCAGCAGGTCATGGGAGGCGATTCTGCCCATTTACTCTGTTCTGGTGAGACCCCACCTGCAGTTCTGCGTCCAGCTCTGGGGTCCTCAGCACAGGAGAGACAGGGACCTGTTGGAGCGGGTCCAGAGGAGGGACACAAAAACGATCAGAGGGCTGGAACACCTCTGCTATGGAGAAAGGCTGAGAGAGTTGGGGTTGTTCAGCCTGGAGAAAAGGGTCTGGGGAGACCTTACAGCAGCCTTCCAGTACCTAAAGGGGGCTTAAAAGAAAGGTCGAGAGAGACTTTTTACTGGGGCCTGTAGTGACAGGACAAGGGGCAACTGTTTTACTCTGAAAGAGGGTAGATTTAGTGTTTGTTGGTGACACAAAGTTTGAAGGATGACAGGAATAACAGGGAAGTGTTGTTCTTTCCATCCCCCCCTCAGAAGAAGGTGGACCGGTATAGTACAAACGGGGAAAAAAGAGAGAGAAAAGACTGGAAAGAGCTTGAATGTTTGTCCCTGCAACCGTAGCCTTTGGAAATAACCACCGGTGAAATATTTGGGGCTTTTGTGTTCTGGAGGCTTCTCCACAAAAACAGAGGAAGGCCTGGAGGCCTGCGTCAGGTCCCGGGCTCAGTGCCCAGCCGCACCGGCGTGAGCCTCGCGTTCTTGACGCTGAGGGGCGCGCGGGTCCCAGGCTCTGTGCT
The DNA here is from genome assembly GCF_947461875.1 of Haliaeetus albicilla. Taxonomy (NCBI): domain Eukaryota; kingdom Metazoa; phylum Chordata; class Aves; order Accipitriformes; family Accipitridae; genus Haliaeetus; species Haliaeetus albicilla. The sequence continues at coordinate 2,125,496 of NC_091507.1, forward strand.
GCTGGTCTGAGCGCGCTGGGCGTCACGCAGCCCCTCCAGCTGAACTGCCAGGCTTTGAAAAGGCTCGTGCCCGGCGGCAGCGAGGAATTTTGCGCGAGCTGTGATTCATGACGACGGCACAGCGCCGTCGGGATGCCGACTGGGTCTGGGTTCGGACTCTTGCCCGTCGCTCGGCCCCTGGAGACATCTCCATCCTGGGGGCGGCGTGAGGAAGGGCAGCCAAAACCCTCCCGTTTTTTCTTTGCTTTCCTCACCACCTCCCTTTACGGGCTTGCAGACAAAGACCTGCCAGTTCACGTGCGCAGCCATCCCCAGGGATTGCAGATGCCAGTCCTGCAGCCCCTTTTCAGGGCTTCTGCCCCTTTTCAGGGCTTCTGCCCCGTTTCGGGATCCTCTGTGCCCAGACTTGCCGCATGGCTGTGGGACTGGCCCCCACCAGGGTCCCCCACCCCAGGGCCGCCCACCATCGCACCCCGGCTGCGGCTCGGCACGGCGTCCCCAGCTCCAGCGCACGAGCCACGAGGACCCTGCAGCTAGCCACAGAATTTGGCGAGAAACTGCGAGCGGCTATTCTTCAGCAGCCGAGTAACAAAAAAACCCTGTTCTTCTGTCAGTCTTTGTTTGAGGAAAACAGAAGAAATTGCCAAAGCAGCTGTAACAAGCAGCAAGTTTTAAATTTTGGAGAATTGTTGACAACGTTTCTTGTCAAGTCAGCATCAGCAGCTGGGGAAACACATAATTCCTACCAAAGCAGCTGAGGTCTCGGACTCTGTGGAGGCCAAACAAGAAAGGCAAGGGAGAAGAGGTGCTAGAAAGGGGCAAAATAATTTAAGGCCACAGAGACATTAAATGAAAAATATGCTAGTAAGGCACCCTTTGGAACAGATTTTTTTTAACCGGGTTTCGTATTACTGATTTCTGGTAACATGCATTGAGTCTCTCCTAGGCTATTGATGATGATGAAATGAATTCTTCTATACTCTCTCAAATCATGACTTAATTTTCTTGTGCTTCACAGCACAGGTGCAACAGATTGATCCTGTTATTTTTAATCAGTTTGGAAAACAAACATAACACTTCCCACATCAAATTTTAAATGAGCAATATTGTATTTTGATACAAGGGACATGGTACTGTCTGGATAACATTTAACTGTATCGATGGTAGTCATCAATTTTCTTTAAATTAAGCTAGAACATGCAGATTCTCCCTAGCGATCTCTGCTAGCCGCTACTTAGTGGAGACTGGTAAGAATTGAAAAAAACATCTGAGGAAAAATATATTTATCCTTAGAAAACTGGCACTATGGATGTATAAAATTAACCTCTCTGTTCTGTGAGTAGCTTCATCCAAAATATCATCTCAACAATCAAACTAAGAAGGCATAATTTCTGGAGAAGTTGTGCTAATAACAAAGTATGACTTTTGGAGACCAGAAGAAGTATTGTATGGAAGATCTGGCATTCTGGTCTTCCAAAACAATTAGCTTCAGATACTGAATCTGATTGATAGTATTGAGAAATTATTCTTTCCATTTACCTATTCTAGCCAGAGTAAAAATACCATACAAGTGTCATTGCAGATGGTAGATTTTTAAGGAATCGAGAACTTTCTTAAATAATATCTGAGGGGAGTGCTTATACCGTGTGCCCTGAGATCATCTTCCTCTGGATGGTTCCATAGTACCTCAAATGAAAGCATTTCCTAAATATTTCTTTTATTTTTTAAAAATTGAATTACACTTTGGGGAGCTCAACACTGCCATGACTTAAGGCACTGAAACTACCTGCTCACTTGGAAGTACCATCCTAGGCTGCAGAGCAAACCGTTCCTCCTCAGGAGAAGTCACTGCACGTTTCCTGGGTTTTGTATCAGACAAGTATCACTGAATTTACAAACTTTTGCAAATGTATATGAACTGGATTTTACAGGTGGAAACAGTGAATTTCAGGTGCTGCTTCCTTTCCCAAAGCCAAAGGAATCACCACAGAGCCTGGTAGTTCAGCCAGTAGTTTAGCTCCAGCCTTTGCCATTTCAAAGCCCTGTGTTGCTCCTGTCAGACATTCCCTGAGTTAGGTGTCAGGATCCATAACAGGAAAAAAAGACTAAAAAATCTCCATAGTGGAGACATGAAATTGTGGCTTCAAGCTGGTGACTAATACCAGACAGAGTAAGAACTGCAGCACAAACGGGATGCTCGAGCAGATGCAAGACTAATGCACATCAGTATTGCTTAGCTGTAGAAGCGGGATAGTCGTACCGGTGCTCTCCTGCAGCCTGCTTGCTTAAAATGCATTAAGGAGCCTCGAACTGTATTTCTAGAAAAGGAGTTATCTCATACCTATTATGATTTGGGAGGACTGGCTTTGTTTTTATAGGGCTGAAATCTAATTATATCTTCTTTTCTTTTCCATTTTAGAATACAGCTAATGCAGTATGTAATTTATGGCATTGCATCATTTTTCTTCTTATATGGAATAATCCTTTTGGCAGAAGGTTTTTATACAACAAGTGCTGTGAAGGAGCTGCATGGAGAGTTCAAAACGACAGCCTGTGGCCGCTGCATCAGTGGAATGGTAAGTAGCATCAGAAATGGGAATAGTAGTCTGTGCTTGCTAAAACCTGTTGGGCTTGGTTAGACTCCTGTGTTTTTGAACAACAATATTTTGCTGCTGCCTTTGTTTAACTCCTTATGGGTGGTCAGAGTCAATCCCTGTTGCTGGTCTGTCTTTGATCTTCGAGGATGCTTGCTCAAATCCAAATTCTGCCGATGGACTGTTGGGGTGCTACCGTGGCCTCCCTCATCATAAAGCTGAACCCACTGGTCTGAACTAAGTTGATTGAGACTGCTAATTTTAAAACACGCAATGTGCAACAAAATGAAATTTGTGCTTTTAAACATGGAGCACACTAGTGATGCTTAAAGGCAGACTGTGAAATGGCTGTGCTTTGCAGAGCTATTTAAATAACAAACTGTAATGCCTCTGACTTCCATAGTCAGTTCTGCTTAAGGATGTCTGGAACCTTCAGACAAACAGTAATGAATGAAGCTTCACAACATCTTTGCACTTGAATCAAGTATTGCTGTCTTGGGTTTGCAGATGGCAAAAGGCATACAGATATAATAGTGAGTCTTTTTAGCAAAGCTGAAACACTTAAAGCTTTAAAGTCACAAGCCATCTTCCCTTCAGTGTACTTCTGTATTAGAAAAAATTTTAAACAAAGTTTAACTAAAAATAAAACTTCAGATTCTCACCCACGTTGCCCCCTAGGGCGCGCTCTGCAAGAACAGAAACAACTATGTTTCTGAGACAGGATTTCAAAACTATTTCTGAAAATCTGAATTCAAAGCTCATAGTTATGGAGGAAGCCAAGCAGTATGACAGATCGCCCACGGGAAAGTGTGGGTGAAAAGAGAAGAGGCTTTTGATGTGATTGTTGCATTTTAATATACAATCTATATCCTGTACTCAAAAAATATGTACTTTCAGCTGGTTAAATACCAGAGATGCATGTTTATTTTCAAGAGGATTAACAATTTTCCACTGTGTTGTTGGATACTTACTGAATTTTTGAAGAGCTAATAAAAATAAGACATCCGATCATTTTCCAGTTAAGCAGCTATTCGCTTCCTCTTTTCTAGCAAGTATGATCTTCAGTGAGGAGCAAAATTAGATCCAAAGCAGTGTTTTCCAAAGATCCAAAATACAGTAGAAACATACACATACGTGCATTTCTTCAGTGCAGACAATTGCTTGTGCAGTTGAGTAGTTGCAGGCACATGATTGTCAGTTGCTTATACAAATACCAGTGTGACACATGGAAATAAGACAGAAAAATGTGTTTTCATGTTTGCCCATATTTGTCCACACAATGAAGGAGAGAATTTAGCAGCTGAGTAATGGCTTGGAGCTCTGGTAAGATGCATCAGTATTCACTGGTGACAGTCCTGGCGTAAATGCCTGTATGCTGCTGTGCAGTGGTAGAGCTGCTTAAAACATCAGGGTTGGAATAAGGTTTGTGAGGTGATATACCTTAGCAGACTGGTGGATGCAGCTGGGTTTTGGACAACAAGTTTTTGGATATACGGTGATTTTTTTTTTTTTTTTTTTCCTCTTTGATTAAGAGCTCCTCTACTTCTTCCTCCATTACATTACCAAGCAAGGTCCTGAAAGGCAGTCCCTTCCATCTTGCATAAGGTTATTAGAGAGGACAGACTCCCAACTTTTCCTGAATTATTTCTGTGGGCTGTGGTGATGCAGAATAGCCATTTCCCACAGTTACCGCATTAAATGAGAACGAGTGTGTTTTTTCCTGGCTATTTTAGGAGTTAAAGGCTTTGTGTACTTCCTCTCTTGCACACTTCCACATACACATATGCAAACCCACATTTTATGTATAGTCTGTCTATAGAAATCCTTTACACTGGTCCACTTGGTCCTTACCAAAATCCAAAGAGAGAATTCTCAATTCTCGCATAAAACATACAGGTCTGGTGTATGGCACTATCTAATATGAAATAGGGTATTTCAGTTCAGTTGTGTATAAATTAAATGCTAGCTGGGTTTTTCATGGGCCTTAGTTCTGCAAGCACTCCCACCTCCCCACACGTACAACCTTTGTTGACTGTAAAACCTAACCAGTGGCTCAGCCTTTGCTGTAAAGTTTGCGGAGTTGCTCAGCACGTCTGGACAAAAACCTACGAGGGTGCAAACTTCCACCGCTGCAGCGTTAGTTCAGTCCATCAGTTCTGGGTCAGGCTGAGACAACCTGCCCTCCCAGAGCCTTTCCCACCCTTGCTGTTCTTTGGCACACAAGTTTCAAGTGAGAGAGTACGGCATCGGTGCTTTACTGGAAGTAAAGCCTTTCCAGGCCACCGACAGTTAAATAACGGTGAAAAGGGAACACACAAGATGTAACAGCATTCCCCCGCTTTCCAAGTAGGATCCAAATCCTGGTCTCCCCAGGAGGAGGGAGCTAGGACTGATGCCAGAGCTACTGTTTCACCATAAAACCTAGAAGAAGAGAGAAAAGGGAAAGAGGTCCAGTGGGAGGGGGAAGCTGGAGATTTCCAAAGCAATGAGCACCATACCTTATAATCTCATCAAAGAAAACACTTTTTTTTTTTTTTTTTTTTTTTAAAGAGCAAACCCAAACCAGCAAATTTCAATGGAAAATCCATGATTCTCTCAAGTGAAGTAACTAATTTTCTTCTTGGCAATGTGTGTTAGATTAATCGAATCTTTCTGATGTGCTGTAATGGTTGTGGTATGTTTTCAAAAACAGGTATTCTGAAATGTTACATTCAAAATTGATTTCAATAAATCAGGGAGTATGGGAGAGCTCTGTGAACATTGATTCACTCTATTGTTTTGATTTGCAAGTCACATAGAAATGCTAGTATGTTACAGTTAATTAAAAAAAGTCCTTAAATTGATTTTTATTGGAATTTTATTGCTTTTAGCTTACAACCAGCTTTTAGCTTACAACCCTGCTTAGTGAGAATCTTGAGAAATTAATGGACTGTTCTTTCAGGAGGTCAAGCTGTTTACTCAAGCAGGCTGCTGAAAAAGGAAATGTCTGAATTATTTTCTCAGTAGCACTTAAACTACCAAAGTATTCATAAGCAATGAGAATACTGATTTTATTTGTGCTTGGAAATCAAATGTTTTATTACTTGATTTCTTGAAAATATGCTTAAAGATTATTTTGAAGTATTTTTAAGGAAAATTGAAGTATTCTTCTCAAAGAATAAACCTCAAGTGCGTGTGTTTTCTCTGTCCAGTTTGTTTTCCTCACCTATGTGCTTGGAGTGGCCTGGCTTGGGGTCTTTGGCTTCTCTGCTGTGCCTGTCTTTATGTTCTATAACATATGGTCAACTTGCGAAGTCATCAAATCTCTTCAGACAAATGTGACAGTTCCAGGGGACCAGATCTGCGTGGATATCAGGCAATACGGTACTCATTTTAATCCTAATTAAATGCTTTATCCTTTCTCCTTGGTCTGTCTTCAGTAGTTGTGTCTCAGCCTTATCAAATGAAACAAATGCAAAAGTATCTTGTGTCTCTGAATGTGCTATTACTTTTCTAATTAATTCAGATTACACTGATCTCTTTCCAGATGCAATCAATTTAACTGAACTGGCAAGTCATTTATCTAAAATGATTTTGTAGTGGTTTCCAGTACTATAATATTAGATTTAAAAATAGATCAGCCTCAAAATAAACTGCTTAGAAACAGGGCTGAGAAATAGATAACCAGATTCTGGTTTTTGAACCCATATGCATATATTCTTTCCTTTCAAGAAGCTGTTTTTACATTTAAATATGAAGTTGACACCCAAACTTTGCTCTAACAATTACTTTCAGTTAAAAGACCAAAAACCTGCATTCAAGCGTCTCCCTTAACTGTTAATTAATTAATACTGCTTTCTGATGACACACAGAAATCCAAGGGGGGTGCAGGTAGCAGAGGAGTGGGACAATGCCTTAAAATAGGGTCAGGCTTTTCATTCCTTCAGGTGGATTTTCCTGAAGTTTATCTTTTCAGCTTCCCTTGTGCAGAAGAGCTTTTGTCACCATTACTTCTGGCTTCATTTTAGCTAGCATTTTCTAGTAATGTTTCTTTCTTTGGACTAAGTCGTTCAAAGCTGAAAAAACAAATTCAGAATTGAAAAAGTAAGAAAGCTTGGTTTTGCTTTCCTTATCTGGGCCATAAATCCAGTAGAAGATAAGATACACTAATTTTAAAAGCAGAAAGTCCCAAATCAGTTAAATGTTTGCATCCTATTTTAGCAACTGACAGCAAGAGGCTGGGAAGACGTTTTCTTCAGCAGCAAAGTTTAGGAGTGCAGGGAGAAGATGCGGTCCTCCACCTTTCTGCTTCTCCTGGTTGTTTTGCAGCTGTACGAGTGTAGGGCTGTGCTGTTCCTCTGATCAGTAAAATCTTTTGGGTTTCAATGAGTGATGGGAGAGAGCAGCTCCTTAACAGGCAATTTGCGTCACTGAACTGTCCTCACATTTTTGGGTGGAAGCAGTACCTAAAAAGCTTCAAGTGTGTATTGCAGTTGCAGAGAAGAAGCTGGCTTTAAAGTAAATCCTAAGAAATCTTTTTGCAAACCATACCATCCCGAGATAATTTCAATGACCTGCCCTTTACAGAGTTGCTAAATCCAACCAGCTGAGTTTGAAATGCGAGTAGTATGGAGGAGACAAACTGGTTTTCTCGTTTCAAATGGCTTTTGCTTAAGCTTTACATCTGTTACAGGCCTGAAAGTTGAGGTTATTTTAAACTTTCTAGGTCCTGTCGACTTTTTCAGATTTTTCAATCGTGTAAGAAAAGTAATTGGGAGTACCTGAGGTACGGCAGACCAAGTTTTCTTGTAGCAGTGTTCACTTAATGCTTTTGTACCTATTGGAACTAGAACAGAATAAGTCCTTCTGTAATTCTTCCCTCTAGCTCCATATTCACACTCTTCTACAGTAGTTACTTGTTCAAGTAGAACTTAATCTCGTAAGTGCTATCCTGAAAGGTGCCAAGTACCTCCGAGATGCAGATTATCCCTTTCAGTGCTGAGTGGGGGAGTAGGCAGTATGTGACTGGACCTGAAGTGCAAAAACCCAACCAACCATTTGGCTGCCATATGGGAAAACCACATCTGAGAACATGCCTTGGCAGCAAGCCTCGGTATGAGGAGAAAGCACAACTCGAGCGAGTTGTTTTAATTCCTCCCACCAACTCAAAGCTGTACTGGTCAACGCGTGGATGCCAGAACGGGAACGCAACTGGCAAGTGGGCAGAAAAGATGAGAGGGGAACAGAAAGCATGTGTTGATTGCTAAAATTAGTGGTTTCTTTTGCTGTGGTATTTCAGGTATTATCCCTTGGAATGCTGTACCTGGCAAAGCCTGTGGTCCGATTTTAGAGAACATCTGCAACACGAATGAGGTACAGACACGTAACCTGTGTGCAGCTTTTGCCTACAAGTCGCTTGGGCACCATGTAATAAATAACTTGATGAAAGTTTTTAAAGAAAGTCAATACTAGTAGTATAAAGAGATTGATTTAAACCCAACACTGAAATTGTGTTAGGTCACCCAGAAAATGGAAGTTACTTCAGAACGTTTTTATGTTCTGAAGCTTTGAATACCTTGCTACAAAGTTGGTTTTACTATCCTTATTCTCTAGAACAGTTGAAATGCATCTTATATTATCCTCAATTGCCTCAATGTTTTTAACTTGTTTTTTCTTTAGTTCTACATGTCTTACCACCTGTTCATTGTGGCTTGTGCTGGAGCTGGTGCCACTGTCATAGCATTGGTGGGTAGCATTTTTTGTTGTTTTATTGTGCAACATGTTCCTTTCAGGCTTAAGATGCTTTAAGATTAAATTTTGTGTATCTTAAAAATAGTGATAGTAGACATTAAGGAGGGCAAGCTGTAATCACCATTATTTGCTGCTATGGTTTGGTCATTACAAGTCAGCAGGTCCCGAACTTTTGCTTTAAGAAGTCATCTTAACCCACCTCCTCTATCTTTAGAAAAAAATTCTTTGCATGTCCTTTGAAAATCCTACTTCTACCCACTATTTCTGTTTTTATGTCCACTACTTCTTTTCATTTTTGTAGTTTATTTGATCAATGGCTTGTAGCCTCTTGTTTTTTTTTGTCTGGACCCAGGCCGTTAGACTAGTCCAACTCTGCAATGCCAATTACAGGTAGCAGTTGGAAAAAGGGATGTTAACAAGATGACTTGTTTCATATGTCTTAACGCTTCCTCTAGCTGCCAGCTTCTAACTTCATGTCAGCCAAATCCAAGTGTAACAGTCACTATTTGTTGACGAAATAGCCTTAAGTCTGTATGTAGATTACCTCTCCAGATAAATGGCAAGTTATTTACCTTGCATCTTCACCCTGGAAGAAGCTCAGAATAACGTCTGTTGTAAAAGTATCGACAGTTGCCCAAATGGGCTTGAGCCGTCACCTTGTTGTATCTTACTGTCCTGTATTTTGTTCTCTTCCACCAGCTGATCTACATGATGGCTACTACATATAACTATGCTGTTTTGAAGTTTAAGAGTCGGGAAGATTGCTGCACTAAATTCTAAATTGTATAAGCCCAGTAAAGAGCTGCATTGCGTAGCTTGAAATACCACTGACACCCTAGGCTAAAAGTCTAGCTTTCTGAATTTTGTTACAGTAATTGTAAATAGCTTCAGTAAGCATCATTTACCTTATCAGATTAATAAAATGACTTCGTGTATATGAATTATGATGTGGATGAGATCTGGCTATTTTTTCATGTCGAGAGGATTCAGTTACTGTAGGGGTATTTGTAAAGGATCCTTCTGAAGATGGGGTGTTTCCATTTGAAGTCTCCATTTGCTTTCTAATAGTCATCTCTAAAACAAATACTGGAACAGTTCAGGGTCAGAATTACTAATTTATTCTTCATCCTGAACACCAAATACAACCACCACCCCCACCACCCCCCCCGAGTACAAAATATATATATGATACAAAAGAAAAGGAATAGTGAAGTAGTGCCAGTCTCTTTCAGCAGAAATCAGAAGCCCAGGTATTATGAATTACTTGGCTTGTATTTCCAGTGCACTGATGATAAAGTTGATTATTTTATTTTACTTCATTTTTACACAATTGCCAAATCACGCTCTCTCTGGAAGGAAATATATCCTTGTATTAGCTCTGCGTAAAACAATCACATTCATTCTTTTGGACCCTGAACTAGTAAGAAACAGCGTATAAACAGTTTCTGTTCTTGTATGGCTTGCACTTTAGTAACTGATTTCTCAGTAGCCAGATCTCAAAACTGTAAGTATGACTGCACGGGAAGCAAAACCATGCATAGATCCTAGAAACCTTTTTACACTGTTGGGATTAAAAACAAAGAGAAGTGAATCAGTGTTTTCAGATGTAGATTTTTTTTGCAAGAAGTATGGTGAAAAGAAGTTGGGAAGATATGAATGCACAAACTAGAAAAAATCCACATAATAATAATAATAATAAAAATGAGCAAGTTGCTACATATGATACAAAACTCTTCACCTGAGGTTGGACAATGGAAGTTTAAAATGTAGTTATAAAAATATACTTCTTAACCCAGAGATTGCATGCTTTTGCTTAGTTTTGGACTCATGTTTTGCTGTTTAATTTTTCAATATGTTAATGTAGTCTTGTTCACGTAAATAAAACTGTTTACAGTTTCAGGTTTTTTGGGGGTGGGGGGTGGGGTGGAATTCTCATCTGCTTGTTGGGGGAAAAGACTTACCAGGACCTGGGCTTGGACATGCATAAACACCACAACCGGTTCTTCTGAGCACCTCGTAGTTTACAATTATGTATATCGCCATGTACAAAACTTTTTTCCTGCTTCCCCCCATTCTGCATTTTAATTGATCCGTACAACTCTGTAGCTCATTTTATTACTGTTATACTAACTTTCTCTAAATTGTGAATAACCGACTGAAGTATTAGCATGCCAAATTCTAGAGATCTTTGAAAATAGCCTCTGTGCTTGTTTTAATAACAGAATGCTTATTAACGTAGAATAACTTTTTTTTTGGTCGTTATTTTAAAGAGTGTCTATTAATCTAACTAGCAGCTTGCTTTGCCTCTTGACATGCTCACTAGCCATCATGCTCACCCTTCTCTTCCAGATCCACTTCCTCATGATACTGTCTTCTAACTGGGCCTACTTAAAGGATGCAAGCAAAATGCAGGCCTACCAAGATATCAAAGCAAAAGAAGAGCAGGAGCTTCAGGATATCCAGTCTCGGTCAAAAGAGCAACTCAATTCTTACACATAAATGTATGCCACAGTAATTCAGCAGAAGAATTCTGTAGCTCTGACAAATCAACAAATAGCTGCTCTGCAGTACAGATGTGTGTCTACCAAACAAAATTAGAGAGAAGTGAAAAGCTTCATGTTCCAGCTCCTGGAACGCTTTCACAGGGAAATCTTCCCAAGGGTAATCTTCCATCCTTTCATAGAGAGAATGGAGGGTTTATTCCAGGCATTTTAAAAGGCAACACTTCACAATAAGTGACCAAATTATTCCTCTTTGAGACTTTTGGTATTTAGTATTTGACATGTTCTACAGCATGACGTCCTGCACAAAACCGTGGCAGGTGCTCCAAACCAGCAGGCAGTAGATCTCTGCACGTGATTTAGTATCTCCGTTTATATACCAATGAAACTGTGGCCGGATTTCTGACAGCTCGTGCTTACGTGACAGCACAGTTGCAGCAGTTTGAAGTTGCAACGGGGCTGTCTTTGAACACTATTTACACGGGCCACAGGAACAGCACTCTGCTTTTGTGCCACACTTTTTTATGATGAAGCAGTCACACTCCTGTGCTTACCTGAGTGCTGAGCAGAAGTCCTGAGTTTTAATCTTTTTATTAACTATTTAATGGAATGTAGATCCCTGGATCTGGATAATGATCCCCTTCTTTGAAAATAAATGTCAGCTTTGCCTTAATATTTATTTTCTATAAATGTCTTAGCATTTATATAGTGGCAGGAGACCATTATCCTACATTTTAAGTAAGTGAAAAGTGTTACCTTATTAAAATGACACTGATCTGACTATTCCAAATGAGCGGATGAGAAAGTTTGCAGAGTTTTACACAAACAATAAAAATTACAGCCATAAAACAGAATACAGGATGTCCACCTTTCTCTATCTTGGTGCTTAGCAAATTTATAGTCAGTGCTTATGTGTATTCCTTTTTACAAATTAATTAGCACATGAAGAAAACGTGGTGTTCAGAAAAAAACAACAACAAACTGGTGCCATTTTAAAAGTCATTTCCCATAGAAGTCTGCCTTCTAATTAATGTTTTTTTCAGAAGCATTCAGTGATATCTTGAGTATTAGTGATGGTATATTTGGTGTTTGTTCTATATGATATATATATATATAAATAAATGTTGGGGGGGGAAAGTAAAATGCATCAGTCATTTAAAAAAATTAAATATTTAAGTCATACCCATGTTAAGCTGACGTGTGGTTTGATAGTTTTGACTGTTTGCTGAATATAAATCAAAGGAAGCACAAATTTCTTCAAGTCAGTATTAAGAGAAAAGGCATTTTGGGGGGTATTAATTTCAAATATAATTTTTTTGTTAAATATTGGAGTCTAATTTGACAGTTTCAAAAAAGGGGCAAAGTTGATCAATGTAGAGCAAATATGACAAAATAGCCTAGTGTATGTTCCTACCTGTTGCATGAAGGAGACATTTCTACAGCAATGCAGGTGATGTTCTAGCCCAGTGTTTGCATAAGGGTAATAATGGAGGCAGTGTCTTAAAGCCTAATTCTTTTCTAATTCAGTGTAGCTATTACTGGGAGTTTTTGAAGTTTTGTTTAAGTAGTCTAATATTTTTATGTAAAGAGCATTAAATTTTGCTATGTATAAATTTTTGTAACCTAACAGTGAATCAATATTTTCTATCAGTGCCAAGGGCTTCCTGTAGTTACATCCAAGTGTTAAAATAAATATTTGTAGATAATAGACACCACTTGTGTACGCTTATTTGAAAACAGACCTTCAGCTACTCCATACTAGTGCATCTCTCTGCTTCATGTCTCTCTCTGAAGTTACACACGTTTTTGTTCCGTAGTATCAATCCACTTGCTCCTGTGCGGGGCAGGGATGCCCTGTAGGTGCACACGTCAGCACGGTAAGTCAGCGAGTGCTTCTAGTGTGAAGTATTGGTAGTTGTTCCAGGCCAGCATAATGGAACAAGTGCTGTCCGTCCCATTCTGGACATCAACCACCAAACTGTAAATCCAGTGTTGCTGCACGACCAAATTAAGCAGCGTGTAAAATTAGACTAGCCACCAAATCACATTTTAGCTTAATTCCTAAAGGAAAGTTTGTATCTGTCACGTTTTTGGTACATCGTGTTTCAACATCCAGTGAATTCAAGATAGAGCTTTGGGTTTTGCCCCTAAATTCTGTCAAACTTGGCTTCATGTTCTTGTAGTGAGGTCAAGATGAGCAGCCTCCAATGCGGTGCAAGTTGTAATATATGCTGCCACCTAAAATTACTTCATTGATTAAAAAAATACTGTATTTTATACTGTAAATAAAGTTTAATGATCTTGCCTATAACCTACCTACAAAATACAAAGCTTAAATAAAGATGAGTTAAATAGCATTTTTATTTGAATCTCTCCGTTCTGGGCTGGTTAATGCCAACAAGGTGATACATGAGCTAAGGCTGCTTTTGAAAGTGTTTGCTTCCCCTGCCGTAGCAGTAAAAGGAACAAGTCAGCTTGGGTCTGTCACACGCCGCTCTCTGAAGCTGTGCAAGCCAAGGCTCTCCCCGGGACACCTTTAAAAACCTGTGATGATGACTGAATTTTTTGTTACCTGCCCATGGTTACTTTAATCTACAGGTTCTAACAGTTGGAGGGGAAAGGTTTGGGGCGTGGGGAGCACCACTTGAAAAGCTGTCCAAGTTTATAGGAATTCAGTGCCAAAGCCAACTTACCTGAACATACGGATTAATTTCTTTGCACTTTGTCCTTTCTCTCACCCCACTCAAGGGCCTCCTGGATTAACACCACATCAGGGCTTGCTATTTGAAGTCAATGACTGAAGTGCTGAGACAACTCAAGATCAGCTTTATTAATTTATAATTATATAGCCTGCAATCTTGGTGCCTAACATTTATTACAACTTTTTACAGGCAGAAAGCTGCTTTAAAAACTTTTTTTTTGTAAAAAATAATACTAGTAAAACTCAGTACTGTTGTTCACCAGAAGCTTTCATCCATGTCTCCATGAGAAATGCCTGCAGTGCTGTATTAAGGATAGGAGGGAAAAGAAAGTGGTATGAGCCCAAAGTAGTTTCTTATCTTAAATAAAAATACTTGTTTTTAAAAGAAAGTTAAGAGACTGCCCACACTGCAATTCTCTTGCTGTTTCAGTGAACTGAAGGAAATCAGCAAGCCTTTACAGATGAGGATTTGGGCCTTCATGAACAGAAAGCTATCTCAAATCTATCAAAAAGCGGTACTATCATCTATCCAGTACTGTTGTAGTGCTTACCCAGTGAAAAAGAGCACTATACAGATGCCAATTCATGAGCGCAAGGGTAGGGTCTGGTAGGTAAAACAGCACTTTAGAGGCCCTGGTAATACTGAATCATTACTATGGTTACAGTAAGCAATTTATAATTTTTTTCTTTAACTGCTCCATTTTTTTTGCTTATATATATTTTCATTTCTACAGCTTCCAATATTGATAGACGGTTTGTTTTTTTTTTTCTCTCAAGTAACTAAAAACTACGTATCTGTATTTATCCCTGTCTAGAGAGAAGCAGGGGAAATGCCCTGGCTGTGGTAACCTCTGAAAAAAGTGTGTGAACTAGTTTGTTAGAAGTCCATGATGCTACTGATCAATCAAAGCTAGATTCCATGCTAATAACAGACTATCTGCAAGGTGCAGCGCAGACAAACTTTCACAGGGTCATTAGCCAAGAAGAACCCCTCATACTTCAGCCCACTGTGAAGGAACTGATGCTACTCAGTTGCAGATAAAAAGTTCTAATTGCCACAGCTATTGAAACAGATCCTTGAACGTAATTCCCAGATCCGAATTCCATACAGTCCATAAAGTTACCTGTATAAGAACTGGAAGGAACCTCAATTTTTCCAACACATTTGCTTTTGATGACTAGTGTATTTTGCTTTTTAAGGAGGCAGATGTCTCTCAACCACTTTCAAACTGTAACTATTAATATGTTGTAACAGAAGTGATTAACAGTCATATATGAGCCTTACCTGTCATCCTTTTCACTAGATACAAGTCCCTCTGTAAGTGATACTTCTCCTATTTCTTCTTTTTTTGAATCCTGGCAACCAAGAGGAGAATACATTTTCTGTAACTGGTTCTTAAGTCAAGGTTTAAGTGACTCTAATAATAGTGTCTGCATTTTATGGCACCCAACTGAAAATAAAAATCTTCTGAAGGAGCCACCCTATTTCTACAAGTGCTACACTGCATCTAGAATAACGATGCTTTGGAAGATCGGGTTTGGATAACGTCTGAACAAAAGTATGCTGCTGCATTCCTTCATCGAAGTAATGTTCACCCATGTACATAGCTGTTCAGGTCAAGTTTTCCATTTTGCCAGGATAAATTCTATCAATCATCAGTTGTGTTAGTGGAACACAAACTGACCTATGCAGAGTTTCAAACTGTATTTAAACACAGTTTAAACTAAAAATTGAGGACATTTAAATTTAAATTCTGTCCCAATACCTAAAAAAGCAACAAACCAACCAACCCCCTCCCACAGAATACCAGAACAAAACCCTTATGGAAGAAAGTTTTCAGGTTTTTTTTCTTTTGAATCAACACATTTTTGCAATACAAATCCAAACACTCATTTCTGCAGATTGTTACATAAAGCTTCTAAGCATACTTAGCAAGACACAAATTCAATATTTTTGGGACCCTGTTTTGAGAATAATCATCACCTTGGTTGCCAGTTCCTCCTCTCTGTGCTGTTGAATTATTCTCATGTATTTTTCTAATGGATTTGGAGTAGGAACCTTTACATTATCTTCAGCATCAGCATTACTGTCTTCAGGTTTTACTCCCTCATCTTCATCTATTTTCATTGAGTCTTGGATCTGCTTTAAGACACAAAATCAAAATTAAATACCAATCAGCTCAAGAAAAATACCTGAATACCTGCACTACACACAGGATTTCATGTTAACCTCAGTAAAACATGCCAGTCTAAACAGCATTAAACTTGTTACATGCAGTTCAAGATCAAATGTTAAACTATTGCTTCAATTCAAAAAGTTAACATTCAAGAAATCCCACTCTAACCCTGTCTGGATGTCTGAGAGGCCTGAGGCTTCTATGTATGACATCAACACGTGAACTGAAGATGAGCTGACGCAGGTATGCAAGTTTCTGGAAGGGCCTAGTTTGCTGGTGTGAAGGGTAGCATGAGCATGTCTGATCAGTACCACTACACTGCATCAAATAAATAAACCGAGATTTAAGGGTTGGAAGAGGAAGACAAAATGGGAGGGAGCAAAAAAGTTTTACACAGGTTCTAGAAGTCCAGAACACTACTTCAACACGTGCCGCATCAGCTCAAAGGGATTTAAGCAAACTCCTTAAGGTCTCCTTATAACTTCTCTTTCCAAGAAAGTACCCTAGATACCCCGATACAGGCTAAAGAACAGATGGACATGAACACGTTCTGGTGTTGTTTGACCAGCAGCAGTCCAGACCAGAAAGACAGCGAATGTATCGCTTGTTCCAATAGCCTCGTGACAGCTCAGCTGCCTTCTAAGTTCTGGCCATGAAACTGTAGCTTCCAGTTACATGAAGCATGGAAGAAAAAGCATCTGTTTCCTGTGAAGAAGTTACTTGGCATATGGAGAAATTCTAGCAAGACTCTGGTTAATTGCACAAGTACATAAAAGAACTTAGCCTCTACTACTTCCACTTAAAGAATAAAAGCTATTTTTAACCAAGTAACACACACAGCAATCCTAAAATAAATGGCACTACAAAGCTGCATTACTGTCAGATACTTAAACACTACATCACCACCTCTTTGTTAAGCTTTTCCACTTCTGTTTGCTCTCTTTCCAAAGTTTCCTGTTGTTCTTTCTCTCTCCTTTCTTCTCTTACTTTCATTTCTTCTAAGTTTTTCTCAACTTCTCTATTCTGTTCTTCAATCTGTCTTTGATCCAGCACCGCTGTGAAAAATTATTTCAACATCTGTGATTTGAATTACGTAGTTCAGTACTCTACTACAGTAGCATACAAATAAGTAACAGGTTCATGTATAACATTAATAATAAATGAAAAACAACTGGATATATTGTTTATACATATACTAAAGTTATTCTTAGGTATCTGGTAATGTTTCTTCCCACCTCTAAACATTTTTAGTCTGGTACATGACTCACTAGTGTTAAAAGGTAGAGCCAAAGTAGAGGCCAGAGAGTTGACAAACCTCTCTATGCACTTCTCATTCCTACCATGGACTTTCTTATTAAATCTCTGTTATCCTAAAGTTCATGTTGCTATATTCTTTCCCTCTCTGCAATATGGGTGGATACAATTCTTTGTATCTATAAAGCAAAGTACTTAAAAAACCTTTGGAAATTATTGCAGGACATACTGCTGATGTGACCAGTGTATATAAAAAGCTATGTAAGGAGAACAGTATTCAGATAGTAATTAGACGGGCAAACTATATACTGGGAATTGTTAGAAGCTAGAAAGCTCTTCTCTAAATAAAAATGATCATAATGCTTCTATCTAGAACAATTTAAAAAGCAGCATATGGTGCACTGAAACCATCCTCATCTACGCAAAGAATTAAAACAGCATTGTGATAATACAGTTTGCAAACAGAGTCAAGAAAAATGAAAAAAATCTAGACAAAGAGTACCTAAAATACTTTAAAAAAAAACCAAAAAAACCCCACAACAAGCAAACCAACAAACCAAAACCCTTCAAGTCTTATTTCTATCAAGAGCAGAAATAATATTTAATAATTATCCTAAAAAGAAAAGAAAAAACCAAAACCATCTCTCCAGAAGCTGGACAGGGGAGTGGGACAGGTAGCAAAAGTGTTTAAATTAAAAACAAATTTAACCAAAACCAGGGTGCAAAAGTCATCCTCATACAGTAAAGAAAACATTCCTTCCTCTTTATTACATAATTAGCCCTTTGGGAAAAATTTTTCAATCACACCAGCATACATACCTAAAGAATGTTAAATAATTGGCTTTTTGTTTTATACATTTGACATTAAGAAGGGTATTCACTTTTGTTTCTGAGCTGAGAACTCACTTAAGTCCTGCAGTGAAGTGGCTGTTGCGGGCACAGTGGCTGTGACATGGTTTCCATTGACGATGTCCCCAGATGGATGCAAGGCATCACTTTCACACTGCTCTGGAATGTCCCCCTGATCTGGAGAAGAAATTTGAACAATGGCTTCATTATTTTGTAATTACAATAGTGGAGCACAGCAATGGACACAAAGTGTGGGAATGGCTGAATTAGAACACATAAATACCAGTACTAATTGAGCATTTTCCCTTCACCTTGACCATTTCCCTGAGGATTAAGAATTATCATAGGCTGTACTTGCTTCTTTAATTACAGAATTGTTAGTTTTGAAACTAGCTATTGGAACACATCTGTTTGCAAAGCCAAAACAGGTTCATGAATAAATATACAACAGAAAACCAAAATGTTTTTCATTTCTTTACATAATCAAGATACAGGTCACAGAAAAATTACATGTCCAAGCTTAGCTTACCCTTTCTATGCACGTAAAACAACCTCTAATGCTTCGATCACATACTATTTCTTTATTAGGATCCTTGCCTTCTTCAGTGCATAGGATGGATGCTGCTAACTTGGATAGTCTACATTATATTTTCTTCTCCCTGCGCTGAATTTACAAACACACAACTACTATACTTCCTCTGTGATCACTGCTATGACACGCAACTGCTTCTATTATCTCAGTTTTATGGGAGAACACAAAAAGAGATAAAAGGTCACATGTAGCCATTATCTCTAGGTAGCCAACCTGAAATACACAGGACCATTTTTCTAAGCATTTAGTGTAAGATAGTGCAGATACCCTATACACCTCCTTAAGTTTTGGGTAAACATTTAGAAAATATCAATTTCCCAGCCTTCAAATATTATCAAGGTTTCAAGCATTTTTCTTTTCCATGTTATAATAAAACTGAAATATTTTGCATGAAGAAAAACAAGACACCCAAACCGATCAGCCTCTCTCTCAGAATGGTCTGGATCTCTTTAAATTAAAATTCTTTTAAAGGAAGTATAGATGAAAGCACAACAGAAAATTTCTTTAAAACTGTCAGTCTAGCAAAGTTATGAGAATGTTTTCAGTTTCTTACAAAAGCAACAGGAATTCCTAGCAGCTTCGCCTAGGAAAGTAAATTCGATATACGTCTTATATGTAAGACCAAAATAATAATGGGTTATCACACTCAAAAGAAAATCTATTCTGTTTTTTTGCTCTCTCTTTAACTGTAGGTTTAAATTATAACCTTATCAACAACAACATAATTTACATATGAGGCATCAGTATGTTTCAGGGTATGTAATATTTAAATAATCAAAAAAATCCTTTCACAAATAGGTTCCTGTTAAGTATTCTATCTAACTTCCAAAGGTCTGCTAACTACACAAACAAACCAACCAACCAACCCAAACCCAAACCAATATAGTACAAAACATCTTTACATTAACCCTTCTGCAAAGGAAAAAAAAGTAATACTCTGTACACCTTCACTCCTTTAGGTAAGGGTAGACAGCAAAAGATGCATTATTTCCTTAACACGAGCACATCAATTAAAAGCTATTACTGCCAACAGAAATTCCAATCTTTTCTTGCCAAAGCTTACTCACAGTTGGATTAAAATGCTTCCACATTTTCTGGTATCTCCTTCACTCCATTGGTTTTTTTCTACTCTTATCAACTTCTTCCTTCATTATATCTTATTCTACATTTACTTTTTAGATTTTACATTTTTATTCCCTCTCCAATTCATCCTGGGTTACCTTCTCCCATTGTTAGCCATTCTGATTTCATTCTACATACTGAGATTATCTTTTGATGCAGTCTGACCCAACTGAATTACTGTTGATTGAGAAATCATCAGCATATGCAAACCCTTAAAGTACTACCACATGTCTGATACAGTGGTTAACTTACTTGGACACAGCATCTACTCAGGCCTAATTGCCAAGAAAATGCCAGTCTATTCTTAAATGTGATAAAATAAATGTGAAATATGTAATGTATTCCTAAAAGTCTCTAATACGAAATTAAACAAATAAATCTAAATCTAATTAAAATATAAGTAAAAACCATTAGTAGCTACAGGCTCAGTTCACACTCAAATAATGCATTTAAAGCTTATAAAAAGAAAACTAAATGAGGTAAATTAAAAACCAACAAATGTACTGAGTAAAACTTCACAGAGATGCATAGATGAGTCATCAGCTTCTGCTAGTTATCACTAAACACTATCAGCACATTTGCTGTTTAAACAAACTATCTTTTTTGGTTGGTTGGTTGGTTTTTAAAATACTGAAAGCCATATTCTCACAGGTTCAGGAGAGTGAGCAAGGGCATCACTCCATCTTCCATATGAGGTAACCACAACCAAAAGAACAAGCCATTCTTAGACCTAGGAAAAGACTCACACCAATTACGGGTATTTTCTTTTAAATCAGTGATTCTAACTCTCCCATACAATAATTATAATCTCTTCACCAACTATGAATTTAATTGTACCACCCCATGACATATCTCCCCCAGTCTCAAGACTTTACAGACCTAACAAAATTTGGAAACGGAAAAGGTGTTTAGCTTGCTGTTCACATCTTTCTCATTGACAATTTCACTTGCTTTAAACCCCCAGTTTCATGGGAGATATGGCTGCTCAGGTCCAACATTAAGATGTCACTCAAATGCTGAAAAACTAGGAAATAAAGCCAGTAACTGTGCTTCTATTTCTCTCTCCATATACAAATGGCTATGAAGTGCATTAACTTTTATTATCCTCCTCTTTCTACAGTACCTTAGTTAAACTAAAATTTTTTGAAAACTGACCCTGCAGGCTTGACTGCAGCATATAGAGGGAAACGCTTTATAGCACACAATACAAAACACCACGTAACGACAAAGTTCTTCCTCCAATCAACAGAGAACAGAAATGTAAGTAAACAAAATGCTGACCTCAGAGAAAAAAAACAATTACAATAAAATTCATGTTTCAGTAACTGAACCATATGTTCCAAAACTACTCAGAGATGCTGATTAATGACATAATTGCAAGTGTTCTTCACACATTTACACACACTTCTAAAGTAACTTCTAATTCATATTATTGAAGCCTCAGTTATTGAAGGAAAAATCAACAAGAGTATATGTAATGGCTATAGAAACTTATCTTCAGAATTAACATCATCTAGTAATACTGCTCTGATATTGGCCCATGATGAACACTCCTTGGAGATTTACTTTACGCAGCAAATACAATAGAGCCTCAAGTTAGTTCATATACTAGTACACTTTGCTGTTTAAAAAAAAATAATCCTACACAATTTTAAAACATTCTGAAACAACTGTCAGACCTACATGCATTAATCACAAGGTTATGCAAGATTTCTGAACAAAAAGTATGTTCCCAAATTTCAGAGCCAACTTGATTTCAGTCTCTACTTACTACTACAAACCCTTCTCCTCTAATGATGCAGATATGAAGAAAATTAATCCCCTATCATCTGAGACAGTTTGTTTTTATTTCCAACAACAGTCAGAATTTTTTCTCTCCAGCTACAGTGTTAAACTGTGAAGACAATTGTCTTACAACTGTTAAGCCATAAGGTGTTAAACAAACTGTCTAAAATCCACTAAAACTTACATTCAAGAGAAGAAATGCATTCTTCAAGGTCCTCATACATTAGTTTCTCTGGTTTGGGGATATCACTGAAATCTTGTTTATCTGTTCTTTCGTTATGAAGTCTGAAAGAAGAAGGAAGAACATAATTTAACAAATAGAAATGCTAAACTTTTAAGCAAATAGCTGAGATTTAAATACAAGGATTACTCACATGCTTAGCAACAGACTAAACCAAACGTAAAAACCATGCAACCAAAATGCTGTAACTTTCTGACTCAAAAGTTAAGGTATTTAAATACAGTTCTCTAACTTTTACCAAAAGTCAGCTCCATCTCTCTGATAGTCATCTCCCTGCAGCCTTTCCCCAAGGCCTATATATGACATAAAGGCATTACATTAAAACAAGATACACTCTCAAAAGGCATAGAAAGGAGGAAGAAAAAGAAAAAAAGGAGAAATACAATGAAATGTGACACTTAGTCAACTAAAATTAAGAAATTTGCCTTTTTAGGCTCTGTGTTAGTCTAATTCACACTGTGATGTCATCTTAACAGATGTGTTTGAGGTGTATTAGATGTCTGGCAAAACATACATGCAGGGGTGAAAATCTGGGTTCTATGAAAAATGAGTTTACTGCCCTTGTTTATCTCATCAGAAAGATAATGTGAAAGAACAATATCTCCCACATGACCCAGCTACTAAACTCTGACCAGAACCAGAACAGCAAAAGGAGTGCAGGTCACTAATGAAATTCAGCAGCAGCACTTTATAAAGGGGCTTACTTCACACCAGCTCGTGCTCTTCACCATGGCATAAATGTGTTTGTGCTTACAATTTCTAAGGAATTCAGGTCTTCTGTGGGGCAAAAGTGGAGAACAAACAACACATACCCCCACAATGAGACATGTTCAGTAAAAAAATGTCAGTCTGGGGAACAAATGAATAAATCTGCATTGTCAGAACGGATAATTCAGTAACGTCAGTGGGGAAAAATACCCTGTAAATTAAATATGACAGAGCAAATGGAACTTCAAGTTTTTGGAAGTCTACTTCATGTTTTTAGTCCTTCCTTCACAGAAATGGTTAAGTGTTAAATAATTGTCAAGGATGCAAGGTTCAAGGACATGCATGCCACTTTCTTCAATAACAGTCCTGCAACACTGCTAGAAAGAGTCAATACACTGCCTCAGATTCAGCAAACTGAAGAGGTCTGCCTCATGAAGACAAATAAACACATGTATTTCCAAAGAGTTTTCAAAATTCATTCCATCATACAAAGTTGGCAACCAAACCCCAGACTGTACCTAATGTCAATATTCCATAAAACAGTACTGGTGTGCCAATCAACACCAAATGATTAAATTGCATGAGTTATGCTTAGAATTACCACTAAAGCTTAAACAAAAAACAACCACCATCATCTAAACTATTTTGTTAATGTCCGAAATTACTTTTTTAGCCCAAAACTGGTAACACCCCTCACAATTGGTTTCTTCAGCCCTAAACAAAAAAAGGAATGGTTTAGATAATAATCTGCCTCATAATTCTAGTCTTCCTGTCTATGTTTATTGGCTTCCTTCATACCACTCATATCTTCAAACATAAATAAACAAAGAGCTCCTGTAGTCACAGAAGCAATTGTTCTTCCCCACTGACAGAGGTCTAACTTGTAATGGCTTGCTGGTGTTACAGCATCATATTTTCTTTTCTTTTCCTTTTAAAGAAGTTCCCATTGCCACTTAAAATCTACAGGTCATAAACTAATCCCACAATACACATCAATGATCTGGCATTTGCCTAATAATGAGAGTAAATAACTGGAAAAGCCCACACATGCATTTCTGAAATATTTTATGTAACAGAAAACAGTCCAAGGCACAAGAAATTAAAAAAAAAATACTCATCAAAAGAATGTTTTCCCTTTAAGAAAGTCTTGGGAAAGCAGCAAGTTCAAGAAAATTATTGGGACCTCATACTCTTGCTTTGTCACAAGGAACCCAAGAAAGCAATTACAAGCCAGAGCTGCCTGCCCAGACCCTGGCCTGTTCTCTGCAACACAACTTGTTTATACTGTTCACTCTTCAGGCAGCATGGACTCTACAACATCCTTCAAAGAAGTACGGTCCCTCGCAGTATTAGAGCATTTTTCCATATCACCTTAACATGCAGGTTAACATTCAACCTTCACTTTGTAAGGTCTGTCACAGGATTACAGGAAATCTGAGAAATACTGTAGGAAATGTGAATGAGCAGGGAAAGAAGAGACAGCCACTTAAAGGAACTAACCTCATGGTCCCTAGGAATCCCAACAGCTTCTTTTCAAGGCCAAGAACATAAAGGCTCTCCCCAAATTCTAACCACAAAAAAGACCCTCTCTAGATTAAATGTACATTGAGGATTTGATAACAACAAAATAAAAAAAGCCTATGAATGCCTGCTAGACCTGCCCCAGGACAAGCTGTCCTTCTTCAGCCATCAAATCTGGAATTATGGCTAACAGTTTAAGGCCAACTCAAGTGTCTCTTTTTAGGAAAGAAACATTAAAAATTAAATACTTAAGCTTTTTCTGAAGACACCTATTCAGGATTCTCAGTTTTAGAGAGTAGAAGCACCAGCGACCATTAAGAACAGAAGAATTTCATACATGGAAATAGGAAATACCGAGAGGAAAGAGAAGTCATTTTTATGCAGCTTAATTTTGCCAAGTTATTAATTTACTTAAAAGAGATCTTAAAAAAAAACAAGGGAAAAGAGAAAAAGTTCTGCTACCCAACCCATTCCCACATGTAAAGGAGACTGGAGATTCCTATTCTGAAAACAGTTACAGGCACATGAACAAGCTCTTCAGAGAAGAAGAAAAAAGTTAGCGTTACAGCTTGTTAATGAATGAAGTGAGAATGTACAACTGCCTTGATTTAAATACTTAAACAGGCACCAGAAACTACTGAGCTTCAATCAGCAAAAGCTCATCAGTCAGATCACAGATGTGAAAAATAGACACAATAAAAGAGACATAGCTTTGGTCAAGGAATTAGTGGCCTTTTTTTTACTAGGGGTTTTTGTGTGCATTAAATATAACCTCAACAGCTTTTGAACATCAAGCATATGCAAATGGCCTGTTCTAATATGGGATAGATGAGAGATTATCACTACTTCGGACAGGAATTTGTGATGAGCTTGTAGTTTTACCTTTTTCTTGAAAAATAATTTCAAGTCATTGAGAAAAGAAGTTTACTCCTCTAAAGACCCAATTTTGTCTTCTGAAATGAAGTTTGTTCTCAAATCAGTCTACAATGTCAGCATTCCTCACATGTTTAAAAAATAAGATTTTTTTCATAGATATTATACATAGGCATGCAAGTCAGTGGTTCCTAAAAGTAAATCTGAGTTAAACAGCAGATTTTACATTTTTAGGAAACTTTTAGAAAACATGTTTTCTGAAATCAGTGATTAACAGAATATTTATTTATTAATAATGAATCTTTCATTCAGCTGTCTGGAAGTGGTCTGCTGTGTAAGGAAATACAATGAAAAATAAGGTCTACACTGATACAATAGATTTCAAGTGCTGCAGAACTTGCAGCTCTCTTGAAATACAAGGATCACACCACACCTTGCTCTCAACAGTTTGTCAGAACTCCGACACATGAAAAATAGAAAACCAAAGAAGGACAAAAGCAAAAGTTTATTGTTAAATCTAGAGCTATATCTACAGAGATATCTACAGTAGTCTGAAAACCAGCAAAGTAAATCAGCCTGACCTGAGCCCAGGAACATCTAAACTTTGTATGACTTGTATTTGTCAGGTGTGCCTTACTGGTGACAGTGCACACCAAATGAACCACCTTCTATCTTTGAAGCCACACGTGGTAACAAAGCCATACTTACATTTGTTAAGTAGCACAAACAAAGTGCCGAGAAGCACAGTTCTAAACACTAATTAATATCCTTGAACAGCAGAATTTGAGCTAAGTTTCAGTGATGGGTATTTATCAGTTTGCTACATCTGCATTAAAGCGACATGCGCTTAGGATGCCTCACATTCTCACTCTCTAGGCTTTTTAGTCCATTGCCTAGCACTTTTTCCATGGCAGTGGATTTTTTAGGCTCTGGAGCTAGTGCTGCCATTACCATTTCTCCCCAACAGAGGGAATCTTTGGAATAACCTTTCATCCTTGCTCAACTACAACAGTGAAATTACTTTACAGAACACTGTAAATCAAGTTTTACTTTGTCATAGGACAAGACTTTTTTTTTAAATGTTGCATTCATCTGAAGTTTCCAATGGACTTGAAGTTTAAGTATTTCACTGCACGTAACTTTGCACTGTAGGGAAGCACAAATTTAACAGAGGTGAAAATGTCAAATCATATTTGCCAAAGGTTTTTGGATTTGGGAGAAGGTGGAGTGTTTGGTTTTTTTATAGCTAAGTTCCTCTTTCGGCATGATATTCAAGAATGGAAATCCTTATCCATCTTTAGAAAAGTTCTCACAAAAGGAATGGCTTACTTGAATCGTAAAAGCAGCTATTGCCATGAACAGTTAGATGTTTCTTTAAAAAGCAGGTTAAAAATATTGCTTTGTAAACAATGTTACCTGATTTTCTGGCCACGACTGGATGGTGAGGAAGAAACAGACTCAGAAGATGAAAGTAGACGTGGCTTTGAAATAGGAGAAAGCACCTGGTCAACACTCTGCTGTGAAGAGGCAAGGTATGAGCCGCTGATGTCTGCAGAATAAAAATCCCACAATTTGTATTAGTCAGTTATCTGTCCTACGATTTCTCGGACAAGGCTGGTTTTTACAACACATGCATAATTGGACTGTGCAGGCAGCACCACCACTATAGGTCAACTAATATCCAGATCTTAACATGAACTTTCTTGTACTGGTTCTTTCTTTCTTTTTTCTTTTACTTCTCGTGTATGGGAATTCTCCTCTACAGGCCTTCACATCATAAACTTACTCCTCACAAAGCCTATGATTATGATCACCTTGTAATACATCCATGTTCCACACAAACAGCAGCCCCTCTGCCAAACACCAAATAATTTCTCCCATGTTGGGCATTAGAGGAAACATTTATGGACCTGGATTTCAAGCTAGGGATGTGCTTAGTAGCCAGCAAAAGATAATGCTTGAGGTCTCTCAAAGGTCATTCTTCATTAGGAAATTTAACCTGGAGGTTTCAATTTCTACGGATTTGTGAAAATGCGTGATGAAGCAAAGAAGAAAATCTTTTAAGATTTTATCCTCTTACCAATAGCTGTAAAGTTATCAGGGAAGGAAACAGACAGTATGACTAGAGAAGTCTTGAGTTTCCTAAGAAACCAAGGTAAAAAACAAAACCCCTGCATTAAAAAGGCTTTTAATCAAACTTGCAAAGCCCAGCACTTTGGTTAAATTTTGCTTTGCAATCTTAATTTTCCCTTCCTGTGCAGCGGCACAGGTCTTTCATTATTAGACTATGAATTATTATTTTTTCCACAAGATATGGTATTCACTCAGTAAGCAGGCACTGCTGTTTTTCTTCTCTTTACTGACCAAATAACTTTTACTGTAGTCAGTGCTAATCTGGCTCAAAAGATAAGACGAAAAGCCACTATTAACACTCCTATACCTGAAGTTCTTTCAGGTGGTCACATAGAAGTGCACCCTGTTCATGGCACACGTCACACTGCAGAAGTAAGGATGCTTCAGACTAGGGGTTGCCCATGGATTTTTATCTCCAGACAGCCCTTATGCCCATCCAACAGAGGTGAACATCCTCTAAGGAAGCTGAGCGCTAACAGAACAGGACCCAGCAGTTACGTCATACTCTTGTATCAGCAGTACCTGTTCGTGATGTGAACCCTCAGCACACCCACATCCAATCTTTTCATAATGTAACCTGTCAAATTTTCACATGCAGAGCAAATGGACGAGAACAGCATGTAGTACTTAATGCATGCTCCCCCTCAGCATAACACATACTGCACGTCAGGACACAGGTGGCACACCAGCCAGCTCATATGATAATTTACTACAGCCTACTACTATTTAGAAATCATCTAGGATGGAACTTAATGATTTTCTACTAAAAGACAAATAGCTGAGGTCTTTGGCTCACAGTATCCTGTCTGTGACTGTTTCTTGATCCATATTACTGGCCCGATGTTATGGGTTTGTGGCAGGGTTTTTTGGTAACGGGGTAGGGTCCACAGGGCCGGCTCCTGTGAGAAGCTGCTGGAAGCTCCCCCGGCTCCAAGCCGGACCCGCCTCTGGCCCAGGCCGAGCCCCTCAGGGACAGTGGAAACACGGGTGGGAGAGCAGATTTAAGAGGGGAAACCTGCAGGGAGTGGGGGATTGGAACGGGAGAGGAACCCCTCTGTGGGTACCGAGGTCAGGGAGGAAGGCAGGAGGGGATGCCCCCGCAGCCCGCGGTGAGGCGGCAGGCTGTCCCCCCCAGCCCCTGGAGGGGAGCGGAGGCCCCCCAAGATGGCCGCCGCTCTGTGGAGCAGGCTGGGACTGAAGGACTGCAGCCCGCGGGAGGGACTCACCTTGGAGAAGTTCGTGGAGGAAGAGTGTGAGGAGTCCTCCTCCCCCTGAGGAGGAAGGAGCGGCAGAGACCAGGTGTGGCGAGCTGACCCCAACCCCCATTCCCCGCTGAGGCAGGCAGGAGGGAGGACTGGGGGGAAGGTGTTCTAAAGTTTGGGGTTACTTCTCAGAATCCTTGTTTTGATTTGATTGGTAGTAAATGAAATTGATTTCGTTTCTTCCCCAAGTTGAGCCTGTCTTTTGCCCGTGACCATAAGTGGGGAGTGATCCCTCCCTGTCCTTGTCTTGACCCATGAGCCTGCCTTTATATTTTCTCCTCATCCCACTGTGGCCGGGATGGGAGGGGAGTGACCGAGCGGCTGCGTGGTGCTTTGTTACCGGCTGGGCTGAAACCACGATACCCGATATTGGAGACAGCAAGCAGGGGAAAAACAGCAAAGGCTCCTGTCCTACTTTTAGTTGCTCTTAAAGAAATGGGCTTACTCCTTCCCAGTAGAAAGTCAAAGCCTGAAAGATGTCCAACATGCATGGGCTTGGGAAGGAAAACAGTCAAATGCTAATTGAAAACTAGTCAAAATGAGCTAATTTAAAGGAAGAGAGAAAATCACATACCCTTCCATTGGCAGATTATGCAGTAAAGCAGCTGCTAGATCTGCCAACTACAAGTATTTTACAGGAGGACACACTTCTTCCTTTCATCCTTCGAAGGAAGACGTGCTGATGACTAAGCTGGAGCTGTCACTGAGGTATACCTCACTTAAAGGAAAAACAAATCTCAGACTCACGCGCATGATAGCTTTTAGCTCTTAAAATTTATTCTGAGCTGTTCAGACTGGCATCTTCAACAGCACTGAAAAGCTCCATGGAAGCTTCCAGAATGACTTATGGTTTTCTAGCAAAAACAAATCTGGTGCTTCAGCCATCTCTAGCACAAAGGATAACATATATACCAATAACAGCACTCCTCCTCAGAAGACTCTTGAAATGGAAGTGACTTATCAGTGGGGAAGGAATCTAACTGGAAGCAGATAAATCACTCCACAGCACATTAGCACTGAAGATACCATGCTTACTGGGGCAAGTACTGCATCAGTTTACCTTGAGAACATAACCAACTAGTTGTAACCCAGCCTCCTACACTTACATAGCGCTCATTTTCTGTAACACCTAAGTCAGGTAATGCCCTCTGTTATTCAGCTCTTATCCGTCTCCAGAACAAGTCAGTCTTGTGCATTAAGCAAAGAACAGATCCAATGGAAAAAAGAAATCAGCCATCACGTAACTAGCTTGTGACAGGTACAAAGACAGGAAGGATTGTTAAGGTTACGCACACAGCTTTAATTTTTACATTTCCTGATTTTACAACAAAACCCTACTTTTATGGAAGATTTTGTGTGTGTGTGCAGTATTAAATAGCCTGTAGGTACTTTATACAGAAGCTGACAGAGAAAACTTAAAACGTAAAAGACTGCTTTGGAAGTTCAAGTTCTCAAATATGTTTTCAGTAACAGAGCATGACATTCTACATGCAGAAACACAGGGACAGCGTCAATAGATCAGACTGTTTGTAACCTGTTTCTAGCAGTGCCCATAACTAAACAAAACTAAAGTTAAAAAAGGAGAATACTTAAATCTTACTTCTGGCAACACCCACCCCAGCCTTTCCTCAATCAATACTTTTTTGGGTCCTCCTGACAGGGCAGTTTTATTCCTGCATCTACACTTGTTGCCACAGAAGCAATAAATTCCACAACTTACTCATGGTATGAAAAAGTACTTCCACCTCTTTCCTTGCAATTTCACAGGATTCTGGGGTCTGTGAAGCAGTGATTTATTGATCCCTTTTCACCTTTTCCACATCACTCATTGCTTTCCAGATTTGCCACAGCCCACCTCAGCCAACTCTTTTCCAAACTAAGCTGCCCTTCTTGTATTTAACCTTCCTTCATGCAGAAGTTGATGATTATCTTTTTTTTTTGGTACTGTCTCTTTTTTCATCCTGTTAAAACCACTTTGAGCTAGGGTGACAAGAATTGCATGACTCAAGAAGCAGACCTACTGCAGATTTGAAACAGTGTAATGTTTTTTTCATTTTCAATTCTTTTCTATTTTGCTTGCTTTTCTGAGTACTGCCCCTTCAAAAAAACCAACTAAGTAATTATATGACACTGTGAAATTAATAGCAAATTACAATTTTCCAATCATGACCAAACACTAATCCCCTCCCTCTCACAATTGCTCAGGAACATTTGATAAAGATGTCACAGCAAAAAAAAAGAAAAAAGAAAAGCAAATCTGGACCTTTCAGACTGGAAAACTCAATTTAAGAGAAGCCAGACAAAGCAGCCTTCTGCTGCACACATTAACTACAATAGCTAAATGAAAGGATAGGAATACAGAGGGAGGGTTATTAAACCTGGGAAATTACAGTTAATGTTACAACGTAGTTATACTTCATAGCAACTTTTGAATGAAACTGCACATCATAAGGTTACACCTGTATTGAATTATATAGCGTAGTCTTCTCTATAAAGCTACCTGAACTAAGTGCAGTATGTTTAGCCTCCCTCAACGTACTTCTCCAGTACTTGTTTCCATGAAGAAGCAATACTCCAAGCAGCTAGCATATTTTGTCTCTGACTTCTCCTGCCTCTTAGCAAATAACCAATAAGTGAAAGACTACCACTACTAAATCTTTCTTTTCCCATAGTGCAAGAAGAACAGTAAGTAAAAGCCGAATACAACACCAGATTAAAAATTGTGACTTACCATCTGAAGTTTTCTTGTTACCGAGATCTCTTTCCAATTTCGAAATGGGAGTAGAAGAAAGGCGTCTTGAAGAAGACGCTCCTCTGCACGGTGGTGTTAAGGGATTTTTAAAGACCTCAACCTGCCCAGATTTTTTGATGTGTTTTTCACCTCTTGGACTGTGCAGGGGGGAGCGCTGGGAGCTGGGATTATCCTCTAGAAGTTCATGCTGGGTTGTCACGGGAGGTCTACTAACAGCACACTGTAGGAGTAAAGGAGACTGCATCTTTCTTGGCGTTCTGCTTGCAGCTGCATCCTGCATGACTCTGTGTTGATAGTTCCTGTAGGCTTCTTCCAAATACTCTGCCTCTTTTTCTAGTTCTTTTATTCTAGCCCAGGTTTGTGCCATACACTCTAGGTCAGAATCTGGAGAAGCACTGCGTGGCTGTAACTGCTGCTGATAGCCAAATCTTGGCACAGCGTTTACCTTCATCACATCAGTCATAACCTGATTCTTTAGGAATGTGCTATCCACATAAATATCATGAGGTACAATTCTGTCACCAGTGAAGTCAAGGACAGAGCGATCAACAAGTGAAGGCTTTGGATTCCGATACACTTCATTTTCTAGAGCTAAAAGATAGCAAGAGAAAGTGAGTGACAGTAAAGAGTGAGAGAGGGAGACCCATAATGAAACAGAAACAGTAAAACACAGCATGTAAATATCAGTTTGATTAAAATTATTTTAACATGGGATTGGCTCAATTGTGAGAATTTAATGGTTTGACTTAAATGTATTTTCAATGCACAGTTTGCATAGCTGCAAATCATCGCTGATATTATTTTTTTATTATATAATCCTTCCGTGTACAACTACCTGAACTATGCCCTCTACAATGTTATTGCTTAAATTACGTTTAAAGAAATGAATAAAAATTAAAACATCACCACTTTGGACACATTATATCCAATCACACTGTTAAAAGGTGAGGGACACAGGGCAGGCCACAAGTCTTAACAGCTTCCTTCTATTTAGATAAAAAAAGAAATCTGGAGACAAATTGTTGTTTTTAAAAAAACAAAGTACTTCTCCAAAATTGTCAGTTAAATTGAATGTTTCAGGGCTGTCTGCTTCTTGGCTTGCACTTGTATGTGCTTCAGCAAGCCCAAAAGACCAATCTATAGGGCTGTATCTTTCTCAGCAAAACCACCAACTTATTTTTATTCTACATAAATGTTTGTTCAATTACATCCTTAACTCTGATGCAAAATAAAAGTCCATGCAGTACTTTCAGTCATTTAATTAAAATATATATTTGCTATTTTGACACTAACAAATTTCCAATTCCAAATGGTACCGATACTTGTACCATATATGAAAAGGTACACATTGGTCTAGTGAATAAAATACTGCATATATTGAACTATGGTGCAAAACATGCTGTATACAATGTATAACCATTGCAGAATTTAATTCCATATTTTTAGATTAAATATACATCCCCAAACTTTTATTTATCATACTTGATATTAGCAAGACCGATAGGCATCTTTAGAAATACATTTCTTCAGCAGACTGAATTGCTTTACGCAAGTGCCTGCCTCTCTTTCTAATGCCTATATGAGGTGCATAAGCTGTTAGCCTTGACAACAACTGTTTAAAAGTTAGATTTAAATTTGTGAAGTACACAATACAATTTCAAATTGATTACTCTTATTATGAACATTCAAGAATCAAAAGGCATTAAAACACAACTTGCCTCCTGGAAAACAGTGATTATGTTATCACCAAACGCTAATGTCTTCATACTGAGGAAAAACAGACAATAAAAACATGCAAGTATTCAGGGAGGAATGTTTTCCCTTCCTCTTATGTGTATGTTTTCTGAAAGGAAGGGAAGTTGTAATGAGTCTGCTTTTTACACTGGGCTTTTAAATAATTTTGATTCTAAACTTGAAGTCTACTCACTGGTGGCATACAACTGCAGCTTTTTTAAGCTTCTGGAAATTCTTATACTAGTTAGGTAAGTGAACTTCGTAAAGGACTGCTCTGGTGTAAGATACAAACCTGCCTGTGTTTGTTTCACCTGCAGTTTCAGTTCCTCAACCTGCACATTTAACTTCCTGACAGTAGCTTCCGACTCTAACAGTTGGGTCTTTAACTGGGCACAACGCTCAACCTATAGCAGATCGAGAGGAAAACAAAAATCAGCATAATTCAAACACAAAGAGTAATCTCAGCTGGCTGAATACTTGTTTCTAAATGGTTTTCAGGTCCAGTTAAACCATACACATAGTATCCTACTGAAAGTCAGTGCTGACAACTTAATGACTTGGAAAGATTTACTTTGTTTATGTTGGGTTAGTGTCTTGGGGTTTTTTTGGTTGCTTTTTGGTGTTCTTTTTGTTTGTTTTCTTTAGAGTTGTTTACATAAAAATAAGTGGAGTACAAACAATCCCCCTAACTACATGCTAAACGGCCTGCACAGGTACATAGATAAAAATGAACAGGATGGCAGGAAAAAGAAAGGATTCAAATTATTTAGAAACAATAATTTACCTCACTTTGTAGCTGCTTTTCCAAAATCTGCCTATGACTTTCAAATTCATCCAGCGCCAGCTTCCTAGAATGTTCCACTCTCCTCAGCTCCACTTGGCAGGCCAGGTGCTCCGCCGAGGGCTGCGATAGCTCTACCCAGAAAGAGAAATACTAGACACTCAGCCGTAGAATAATGAGTGTGCACTTTTCTACACGATACCCCTTCAAAATGTAAAGCTGATTTGGTTTGAAAAACCTAACAAGGCTTTGTTTGAATAAAGTACTTAAGGATTTTTTTTTCCTCCTTTTACAAAGGACTGAAATTTTCGTTGGTGTAGTCATCTAAGAACTAGACACAGACTGTCCTACTCCGGAAGAAAAATACATATCCTTACCTCCCTAACTGGGTGTACATCTCTACTCTCCTGTAATCTCAAATGCACATTAAAAATACTTGGCATTTTATGACTATAGTCAGGCAAGCACTTAAAAATAATAGTGCAATGTTCTTTTACCATTATTAACCATACTAATGCTATGGTTAGAAACATTGCTCTGCTTTTTTCAAAGGGTGAAAGGGATATTCTTCATATTATTATAGCTACCACAATTCAGTATTTCTACGATACAGACATATTACAGAAAATAAACTTATAATGTCAAGGACTGTTTCATTTTACACAAACATTACTTGGGGTTTAATAAAAACTACTAGTAAACATAATACAAAGAATGTATTTTAATGAAAATTTACTTCTAAACAAATACTTGTAGGGAAACATAAACAAGAAAATTATTAAATCATTCACACTGACTGTCTCGAAGATGCTGGTTCTCACTGCGAGTCTCATCCAACTGTTGCCTAAGTAGTTTATTCTGCACTTGGAGCTCCAATTTCTCCTCCTTTAGCAAAGGATAGTCTGATACCTCTTTCAGTTTTTCTGTCAACAACTGATTCTGTTTATTTACCAAGAGAACCTGGGCCTTCGCTGACTCCAAATCCAGCTGCAGAAAAAGAACAGTTTAGAAGCTTATGAACTGTTGTACTACTAAATCATTTTTATTTCACATTTTCTTTTTTTTAAAAATGTATCTCAAAAGCACTAATTAGAATACAGCTTCTTTAAATTCATGTTTACAATTACCTCAAGCTCTCTCGTGCGTGATATAGCTTGCTTGAGTTCCTCCTTTTTTGAATTAACAGCAATGGTTTCTTCATGCAAAAGCATAGCTTTCTCTGCAGGGAGGATTACAAATGCTGAATTAAAATTAGTAGCGTAGTAGAGTAAAAAATTGTATCAGCAAAAAAAAGTTTAAGCTGCTAAACCCAAC
The DNA here is from genome assembly GCF_947461875.1 of Haliaeetus albicilla. Taxonomy (NCBI): domain Eukaryota; kingdom Metazoa; phylum Chordata; class Aves; order Accipitriformes; family Accipitridae; genus Haliaeetus; species Haliaeetus albicilla. The sequence goes on from NC_091507.1 coordinate 2,160,120, forward strand.
ATTCAATTTAATTCAAGACATAAAAATGACTGTCATACACACTCCTTCAAAATTATGTAAGTCACACTGTGTGCATATATACATATGCATACATACAATCCTTCAGAATTAAGTAAATCAAATTCATATGCACATGATATATCATTTCTTTCACACGTCCCTAACTTATAAGTCTCAACATGTTATCTGTCCCAGCTCTTTTCCTCAAGCTCCAATTAAACATCTTGTGCACAATAAATGTAAAAACTGGCAACCATTCAAGAGTATGATACCAGAGTGTACCAGAGTTCAATTAGAGAATGAATGAGCTATTAAGACTTCAGACTGAAGGAGATGGGAAACTGCAAAAGCAAAATGCTTTGCAGCCTCTGTGCAAAGCAGCAGCTCACGGTTCCCACTGCATTCTGAACAGCAAGGAGTTGCTGACCTGTCCCTGGATCCTGCTACATGTTTTCAAAAATCTATTTTGATGTTTTTTCTGTCACTTATACCACTGTTACTGAACACCATGACTGTTTAGTAACTACAGTGTTTTGATATCTGTTAGTAAAAGCTCTAGAGATAAACAGCTACTTTATTAATCTCAAAGAGATGGTTACCTTTATTTTTTTTCTCATCTTCAGTAACTTTATTGGTTCTGGCTATGTGTTCTTCTTTTAATTCAAGCTGATATCTAGAAGTAAAAAGAATTATGTATTCCCAAAGTATGTGTGTGTGCACATGTGCATGCATTTGTGCAAATTCCAGTCTTTCCCAGACTAAACTATGACCACACAATTATTTATTAACAAAATTAGTTATTGGAGAGCCACTGAAACAGTTGGAAAGGGCCTTGCCAATCACCTGCTCAAAAAGCAAGACTACCACCAACTCCGGAGCAGGTCAGCTGTGGCTCTTCCTAGCTAAGTCTTGAAAACCTCAAAGGATGTATATTCCACCACCTCCCTGGATGACCTGTGCCAATGCTGCACTACCTGCCCAGTAAAATTTTTTTTCCCCCATGTCCAAGCTGAATCTCCCAAGCCACAATTTATGGCCCCTACCATATGAACTGCAAGGTCACGTCTGATAGTCCCATAACTACCCTGACAGACCTTTACTAGTCCGTCTCCAGTTTCTTCGTGACTTTCTTGAATTGGGGAGCCCAAACCTGGGCACGGTATTCCTAGCACAGCCTTTACCAATACCTGAAGGGGATAACAACTCCCCTCAGTCTGTTGGCCGTGCTGCTACTACCATCACCCATCATGCTGTTTGCCTTATTTGCCAGAGCATGCTGCTGGCTCACAGTCAGCCTGGCACTCACTGTACTCCCATGTCCTCTTCAGAAATGCAGCTCCTCAGTCAATTCCTTTTCCACATTATACTGCTTCATAGGGATATTCTGCCCCGAGCACAGAGCTTTGCAGTTGTCCTTGTTAAAATTCCTAAGATTTGTGTTGGCACAGTCCCCAAGCTTATCAAAGCCTGTCTGAACTGAACCTCTGCCATTTGTTGTAGAAGCCATTCCCCTTAACTAAGCCTCATGTTCAAAGTTGTTGAGGATGCCCTGTGTCAACATCCAGATCAAGGATGAAGGTGTTGGACAGTATTGGTCCCAGTAGTGACCCCAAGGGTTCTCTGCTCATCATCGGCCACCAGCTAGACACTGAGCACTGCCCAGGTACAGCACTGTTCACAGCCCAGCAGCCATCCAACTTTACCATTCAATTTTACTGGAATTTACAGGAGCTAAGAAAGCTCAACATTTTGCATGACTGCGACATAGATTATAAATGTTTTCAGATATTGCCACATCCATCGTCCTGCATTTTTGCAAATGGTCCAGACCACTCAGATCCTTCTCCCAGTTATGGCATTTAACATTTACTATAGAAATAAAAAAAAGATTCCTTTCCTAACCAGCATCATTATATCTATATAATAAATAATAGCTCTTTGCTACTTTCCATCAAGGATTTGGGACAAAACGACACAGATTTTATCTTTCTGAGCATTTGCAGAATGTCTAAAATATTTTGTATGTTGGTAAAATAAGCTAAGCAGCAGTTCATCCTTAAAATAATTTGCTTCTCCTCATGAACCAAAAGCACTCTACAGGCATTATTTGTAACTAGCTGTTAGGGACTAGATAAAGTAAGATACCAAGGTGGGTCATTAGTTGCATTTCACTGTTCTCTGACAAAACCCTCAAATCTACTCAATTTCAGCTGAGGCATCATTCTTATCAAGACCTACTCTTTACATCTTTCCTCTGTAATTTAAATAAAGACACACTAACACAGGTAATACTTATTGTTCACTGGTTTGCAATAACAAGTACTGATACATCAGTCATTTGGTTTAACTGCCTAACTGGAAGACTGGTTCATGGCATCAAATACACAGGAATAATAACATGCCAAGAGCATATGCCTGCATTGAAGTATCATGTAACCCTTCAATTGACCAAGGCACTCCAAGAAAGTACAATAGCAAAGTTAGGATATACCCACTGCAGCACCTCAAAAGCAGTCACAGATGATGTCTTACACTTTCAAAGAGCATTTCTAAGCAAATTCCTTGAAACTATGTTCAAGCAGATGGTAGTCAATAAAAGAGGGTGATCTGTATCAGAGAATCCCTCTCCAAAAATGGGGAGGGCTTAAGGTAAGAGCCAATCTAACCGTACAATGAGCTAGTGTGCCTCTCACCCTTTTTCCAAGAAACCTATAACATCTTTTTAATGCTGATTTCCCCTCCATACCTTTTCTGCATTCATAAAATGGTCAGTTCTTTTAATTGTGGTCAAAGGAACTCACTAATACTGCTTCAAATCCTCTTGTCTAAACGCTCAACTAAAGTCACATCTCTTTCCCGGAAAACAACACAGAATTTAAACTACAACAATAATATAACCTATAATCACAAGAGAGTTATTTTCCATAACAAGCTTTTTCTGAATGTGACAGAACATTTTGTCATACTAGCAAAGAGCTAAGCAATGATGTAAAGAATTCAAGCTGATAAAAACACGACTGCACATTTTCAAAGTCCTTGCTTTGTTACACTTTTCAAAAAAAATCCTATAGAACTTATTATTCTGTTTTCATAGGAAGTAGCATGCGTCCTATTAGAGACAAAAGAAAAATTTACTTTAAGAGTTCCGTCTTAAGCTTTTGATCATATGTCTCCTCTATGTTCTTCACAGCAACCTCCCGACGTCGAAGTGCATCATCAATAGCTTTATTTTTCTCTTCCTGAAGTTTCTGAGTGCTGAAATATCCATAAATATACAGAAAATGACCAGTTACAATGTTGAAACTTTAGGGTTTGTTTTGTGTTTTTTTAAAATAACATTTAGGGACATCAAAGGATAATGTGCTTGCTTGGAACACTGTAGCAATTTAAAATTATCATCAGAATCTGTCATTGTAATTCATTAAGAACCAGGAGATGTCACACAAACTAAATTGCCCTATTTAAAATCCAGTACCAATCAATTGCACAGCTATCCCAGGTTAACTCTAGCTCAGCTTCCTACACCAGAAAGGCTTCAGAGGAGATAGGGCTGAGCATGGTATTCTATCAGCACCCTCTGCTGGGTTGTTAAAAAAAAAAACAAGTTTTTGTTGGCAGGATACTCATATTCCTATAAAAAAAAGATTACAAAGTAATGACATTAAGTGTATTGAAAAGCTGGCCAAAAATGGTTTAGTTATTTTTTTATTTAACCAAAGAAAACTGATCTTCCAAGGACAATTCAAAAAAAAAAAACAAAAACCAAACAACCCAGGAGTAAAGAAGCAAAATATCACATACATGCCTCATGAGTGTTAGGGTTACACACTGTGTTGTCTGGGGTTTGTTGTTTCGGTTTTTTTTTTAATTTAAGCACTTCAAAGCAAACATCTGGTTCCTTGCCTCCAAACTGATGCTGCACTGTTTTGGTTGGATTAGGTAGAATAGAAAAAAACCCCAAACATCTTTTTGTATGGGGTATCCCTGCTACTAGAGACAGTATACAACACTGCTGAAAATGCAAAACACAACTTCCGGGATATATAATCCATTTCAATGTCATAGAAGCAGCAACATCTTGAAGCACACTTTCCAGAAAAAGGACAACAGCGTATTTTAGCATTGTATATGCCCTTCAGCAACTTACACTTCAAATGCCTCAATTCTTTGCTTCAGTTCCGCCTCTCTGGTCCTTACGACTTCGATATCTTTCAGTAGACTTTGTCTCTGAGCGTATACTTCCTTTGCTTCTATCTGAATCACAAAATATTATCTCTAGTTTTACTTCACACTTTATACAGGTATTTACTGTTTAACATGTTCAAACTTTCAAGGATCTTCTTCAGGAACTGGTCTTACTCGAATAAATACATAGTCATAATTTGAAATAACATCCAGAATTGATTGTAATTATCTTTTTTTTGTTCCCTTTCTCCTTTTACCCTGAGTGAAAATGTTTTAGATGGAGTCACTACTGGCTTCCTGTAAACACTTTTCTTTTAAGAAATAGCACTGATTAAAACTTATGTACAAGGAAAAATTGTTTTTAAAAAAATTACATAGTAAACATGTTCAAACACTTGACTTTTTTTAATAAACAATAGCTTCATATGTTCTTCATAAAAGCAAAATTGAAAAAACAAATGCCAAAACCCCGTGATAAAACATGATTTAAAATTAAAACTGAGTAAACCAGCAGTCTTTCAGTTTTTGCAGTTTAACTTATGGAAATCAAACAAACTGTAAAAGGGATTCTCCAAACATGCTAATACCAAAAGTCACATACCTTCTTATTAATAAAAAATAGCTTTTCTTGTCCTTAAACACACAAATCATTATTTCTCTCCAAAGAAATAATAAGTGCCTAAGAAGAAGAAAAGTATGATTTTGCCATACAGGTACTCATATCAAGTTTGCAAGCCGTGTGCATTTGACAGTGCTGAAAGACTGAGCTGCTGTTCCTAGTGCAAAAACCAGAGCAGTTTGTCAAGCCATATTACCTGGGCATAAAGTTATCTTAGTAAAGGGTTAAATGACCTTCTACCTTTATTGTAAATATACTTCAACTCAGTAGAGCTCCTAGTCTCCATTAAGAGTCCCCAGGTAAATGACACATATACTTTTCAGGGAAGTGCATAAGCCAGATATTCATACACAACACCTCACCGATACGCTGATCTAGTTGTCTTTTTTTTTTTTTAATTACTGAATTAATTTCATACCCACAGAAGAAGATTGATAGCATAAAATAGGTTTTCTTGTAAGCTTCTAAGGACATAACCATGAAAGAAATTCATAGCGTAGTGATAAAATGTTTAACTTTCAGATTGGAAGGAGGTCAATAGTAAAGACCAGTATATAATAAACTATATAGAGACCTGTATGATTGCTTTGTTAGCTAATACCACGTGCCCTTGGGGGGGGGGGGGGGAGGAACTGAAAACCAAAAAAACCCACCACCACAACAAAAAAACCTCACCACAAAAATGTGGTTAGCATTTGTGGATGACTATTATTTGGATAGGAAGGTCTACTGCAGACAGCAGAGGGATGGCGAAGCAAACAGGTGACAGAATAGCAAGCAAACTATTCTTCCAAAAACTGAAAAGTAATAGAGATTGGGAGAAGCAATTTAGAACTATGTACAAATTATTGTGTGCTGCAGGAACAGTTAGTACTCTGGCAAAACGCAAATAGTTAACAGCCCAAAGGAGTAACTCATCAAAAAAGTGTTCAAAGAAACAAAGTGAGATGCTAGCTTACAGTAAAGACAGTGGCTATTAATAATATTCAACACATAGTGACATAGAGATGGCATATCCGTACCATACAGACTATATATTCCATTTAGTTTAGAGTCCTTCTTAGCAACTGAAAGAATTTATAGTATAACTAAAAGATATGTTCAACTTTCTCTTAAAAAAACTCAGTGATCTGAATTCAGCAAAGTTATTAAAACAAATTAAAAAGTATTTATTACATTTAAATCCATCAATCCTAGCCTGCAGAACTGTTCCTTTTCCAGCCAGCTCTACTTAGATATTTACCCATACTCTTTCTTGCAGTTGCTAAATGAGGTCCACTGAGAACAAAAGTAAATTCAACATTTTCACTAATAAGCCAAGTACAATCTGAAGGTAAATCTCCTGAAGATAAAAGAACAATTTAATCAACTCACTGAATCATTTCGTACTAGATTAAGAAAAAATATTTGGAACTTTACCTCTTGTTGCTTTTGAAGCCTCTCAATAGCATTCTTTTCACGAGAAATCAAGGCTTCAGACTTTGCCTGATGTGTCCTCTCCAACTCATGACGCAGCTCAGAGATTTCTTTCTGGGTCTGCACTTTCTCCTCCATTTTAATCTTTGCTATTTCAACTTCTTTAAAATGTTCTAGCTTACATAAAGGAGAAACAGTGGGGTAAGCAGGGCCATCTTCAAATTGACAAAGACAATCCCTCCTCAGACAATTCTAAATTTCACTTAGAAATTTTTGTTAGGAAACGTATGATAATTTGATGAAAATAAATTACTGTGATAAAGTATCTTAGCAGAACATACTATTTGCACGTCTCACATAGTTTTCATGCATTTATCTGGCATCCCAAAGCAGATCTTACACAAAACTAATAGCTTTAGACAAGAGCAAAACAGAGGCCTACGAAGAAAAACACACTGCAGGAGTGATACTCTGTTTGCAATTAAGGAATGGCCACACTCTTTAATTCCTCCTCTGACACTGTCTCTATTCTTGTCCCTTTCCCAAAGAACCACTTTTGACTGGTGATGCAAGAAATGGCAGAATCAGACCCGTCCTGAATCGCTCAGGAACAACAGAAATACATCTGGACACAAAAAAGTGCCAAACATAAAAAAATGCAGAGCGTGTAACTCCACATAAAGAGGGTTACAGAAACAGAAGTCCTGATTCACGGACTTCTTAGCACAACTGAAAAAAAAGTAAATGCATACAAACAGGAAAGTATGCATCTTTCAACTGCACAGAAGAACTGTAGGGAACACGCCACCATACAATGTGTGAAGTACAATAAATGCAAGAACAGAGTTATAAAGAATTATAACAAAAATCTGGAACAAAATGGAAAGCAAGCATACAAGACAAAAAATATGAGAAAAAAATGAGCAAAAGAATAAAAAGACAATGACAGAAAAATTGAGAGACTGGAGCAAGTGAGGTTAAAGAGAGGGGGAAAAGCACAGTAGGAACACCTGATCAAGGAATTCAGGTCTGCAGGCATAAATTTTGTGAAAAATGAAAGAAATGGTGAGACAGTGCAGTATCACTTGTACATACACAAATTGGATTAGAAATGTCTTACAGCAATTCACGTCACATTGCTAAGGAATCTGTGTAAAGTTAATTGAATTTAGAAGTGATTTATATCTGGTTAAGATTCCAATCTCCTTTGTTACAATGGCTTTGCTTAAACTGAGGCAAACTTAACACATGAATTAACATGTTTCACATACTAGAAAGACAGCGCCTGTTGCGGAATAAAGACTAAATGAAAAATGAAGGTAAAATATATTGGCAATTGTAACTCTCCATCCTTCTACTTGTCTAGCTGAATAAATATGACTAAACTGATCTCCTCAAAGAGTTTATATCAAATTTATGGAAAAAAACCCCCATATTTAAATGAACTGCAGTATATTCTCTCTGCTCCATTTTTCAAACATAAACTCAACTATCTGTTAAGCTACACAGCTGCAATTCACACCTGTCATTTGCTATGCATTATATTGAAATTTAAGCTTCAAAATCTTAATGGGGAAGGAAAATTAATAGTACGACTAAGCAGAGTAAACGTTTCTCCATAAAACTAAGAAATCAAAGAGCAAATAAAATTTACCAAATTAAGACAATCAAATTAAGAAAAAGTTGCGTTACAAATTAACATCAGAATAAAAAGCTTAACATCCTGTGCACATTTAACAAAACAGGGGAATGGAAAATATACACATGCTATATCATCAAATTAACAATTGATATTGGATTAACATAGCCTTTTGTGCTTGTTGTAACTCGCTATTAGATCTTTTCTTTCAATTTACCTTAAGTATTAAAAGTTTGTAACGTGAGAAGTCAAAATTAACAAATGTCCCTTTCAAATTCAATGACCAGTTATACCTTTTGACACATTTCTGCTTGAAGCTGCTTCTCTATTTCTTTTCTATATTCATGAAGTTTTACTTCTAAAGATTCGTATTTCTGATGCTGGGGATAAGAGTCTGCAAACTGTTCATCAATCAGCTGAAGCTTCTCAGCTATAAAAAGAGCAATATATCCATCATCACTGAAAAACAGTCACCACAGTTATCCTACCAAAAACTATAGGAACCTGTCTCTCTGTAGGAAGTTCCTTAGTTTACCTAAATAGCCCTGTCATAGAACGACTTGTGTGGTACAAAAGCAGAGGCAGCACAGAAATGTCATTTATCAGCTTTATGCCACACAGCATATAACTAGGAGGCAGCACTTGGCTGTTTAGGCACTATTTGTGGTATTACATAGTCATTCGTCTTTATCATGGATGCACAAGAATTTTCTTTTGCATGCAAGTTTTAGGTTTTTTGTATTACTAACAGCAAGCACATTATAATTTAAGAACTCCCAATCTACACTTAACTTTCACTGAAACACTATCATAGAAAGAGAAGCAAGGCATGCATTTACAATTATGTTTTCCAGAATGTATTTCAGCACATAAAATTTACAGTCCATCTAAGATATTACAGCTCTTAGCTAAATGCCTAAGAAAACATCTGAGTGATTAAAAAAAAAAAAAGAATCATAACAAGACTTTCATCTTATTTTAAGAAAGGTTAGAAAATCAATGTACTAATGATAGGTATGACCTTTACTTATTATTACTTTAGGCTGCATTTGAGCAAGTGATGAATATGAATGTTCACAATTGTATGAACCTTTCATACAATTTATAAATCCATACCATTTACTGATACAAAAATATCTGGGGAGACTTGCTTGCAGAGGCTGCACTTACCAAGCGATTCTCTGTAAGGAGGCACTGAGGTTGTCTGAGTCTCTGTGTCATGAGTTTCCCTACTTAGATGATGCTCTGTTAGTCCGATTAAAATCTGCATAAGAAAACCTATCAAGATCCAATATATTAATTCGTTCTGACTTCATACCAAAACTGAATTTGAGCTTGTAACTAATGAAGTCATTTTCACTGTACAAGAAAACGTATTCGATTTACGGAAAGAACCAACTATTTAAGTAAAAATCAATGCTAGTAAACTATTACGATTTTATTATAAGCATAATCCAAGTCCATTTCATTCTGCAACAGCTGTCCTTTTGCAACTTTTCCTTTCATCCATGTCTCTTTGTCTCTTTGACTTCCGAGGTCATTTGAGAGAGCAGATTATTACTACTTTAATTATGAGGTCATTAGGCAACAGGTGTTTCTGAAGATCAAGCTCCTTTAGGCTATACAATATAGTTAGGTTTCATTATGCAGACATAAGAATTATTTCTTATATAAACCAATGGAAAGTCAATTAAATCTTTAACTAGTTTTTGAAGTACATTGTGCAAGCCAGTACATTCAGTTGTAAACACAAACCAAAATCCGAGTTTGCCAAAGTTAGTGTGAAAAGCTTCCAAAGAGCATTATATTTAATAACTGATTAGAGATTTTTTCTCATATTTCTAATGTTCCAAGTCATTTATTTTGTAGGTGAATGTTAATGCTTAATCCACACAAATAGCAGTTGGATAATCCTGAAACATAATATTCGTCATCTTGGTGTACTGCAAGTTTCAAAGTCTGACTGAATCCTTATTATTCCATACCAACATACACCCAAGAAATTTGAATTCCTATTGCTCGCATCTTAATAAAAATGAAGCTGACACAATTATCCTTGTCTGCATCCTGTATAAACATCTTGTACCTTTATTCTCCTTCCGAGTTCCCGAAGTCTGTAAGAAATAAAGAATGTTTTAGCTAGTCTATTTCATCACAACTGTAATTTAAGCTTATTTTCAAAATCAAAATAACTTACCAGTGATTTGTAAAGACTGGATTTTGGATTGATTCTCATTAATTGAAGAAGATCTTGCACAGTCCACAGCTTTAGGGAAAAAAAGGTAAGTTAGAAAAGGTTAACTAATTTAAAATAATTTCAAATATGTAATAGGCAATATTTTACAGTTGTAGAATGTCTTCCATTCAAGAAATATCTATTTATTGCCTTGTAAAACCATTTTCAGAGGTCTGCTGTTCTAGTACTACATTTACTTATCTCCACTACCTAAGACATAAGGCAGCCAACATGCGGTTTCATGATCAACTGAAGCTGTGAAAAGAGAGAGTTTTATTTTCTCCCCACTCTGGATACATGTTCTTGCTACTTTCCTTGCCTTTTTTCTTGATTTATCATACAAATCAGATGAGCTCATTAACCGAAATGACACTAACTACTCCCCAGGTCAAAAAACTAATTTTCAGTTAGAAAGATCTTCACCCTATCACAAACTCATAAAGAAACAGAGAGGGGAAGGACTGCCCTTTTCAGCCACAGCTTGTAGTTAGAACAACTTAAACTGACCACGAACCACACTTGCAGGGAACTGAATGGCCAAACAAAAGGCTTGCTTTAACTGGGATCAGTTCCCCAAGTGCTCTGCCACACAGCCTCACAAATGATCGTGCCAGACTACAGCTATGGACGAAGCACGAAGTTAAGAGGCTTGTGCTATGTCTTTCCAGAACAGCATCATTAGCTTATTGCCAACTTAAAGTATTCATGAAAATGGCCCTGAATAATGAAATCTTTTATGGAGATGATCAGAAGCTGTACTTGTATTTCACTATCACAAAAGGGGACTTTTTTCACTTTTGTTGGAATATGACAACTCCCAGCAAGCAAAGCTCCTAGAAGTCTCAGAAGAGCTAAATTACTGAAACTTACCTTCTTCTTCTCTAATCCACTTTCTGGAAAGAAAACAGAAAGTGAATACTCATAGCCACATCTCTGTAGATGATCTGCCACCAAACTGTTGGAAGCTGTGATCAAAAGTGAACTATCATCACTTGGAACAACCTGTGGCTGAAGTTCTCCACTTAAAATTGGGTGCATTAGTTCATGGATTAGCTGGTTTCGGAGCTGCGTCTGACACAGAAGAGACATTATATTCTTAGTTTACATGTTATTCAATGAGAGGGTTTTTTTCAAAATTCACAGGGAGTCTCATTTTACTTGTACATGTTATATCACAACCTACATAACAGAAATGGGCAGACTAACTGGCAAAATTTAGAACAGTGCTTGGAACACTGCACCTTTCTTCAAAACGCTCTAACAGTGGCTACAGTGATCTTCTAATTTCCCTCAAGATGTATCAAATACAGGACTGAAAAGCAGTATTGTTCTCAGTCAAGGACTCACATAAACTCCACTCTAGTACCCCCAGCTTCATTTTTAGACCATTGCTTTCCTGTTCTTCTCCCTGGCTTAAATAAAGCCTGCCTGATGGGGCCTCAATTTCAGGTGTACTTGGAAAACTCACTCGTCCTCTTCTGAGTCTCATATCAAGAAGCTGCCAATGCCATCACAAAAGCAGATGGAAAAATACACAGGAAATTCAATGTCTTTAGTATCAATTATTTTGTACAGAAGCAAAAGAGTACTCATCAGAAAAGCCTACAAGCACTCGTAATAATTAAATTGAATTTGTTATTATTTATTTGCATTCTATGAGTTACAGCAGAGAAAAAAAGTAACCTAACATCAGAAAGTCTCCCTCCTGCACAAGGAAGAAATAATAATTTTCATTATATAATTATACAAATTGTTTATAGTGTACTAAAAGATCACGACACAAACAGCGTTTTAAGCTTTCAACAGCAGGTATGCAACACTGACAAAGTTGATTAAAGAAGTAGCGTGTTACCAAAACCAGGACAAAATACTTACCAAAACTTAACAAACTTAGATCATCAGACTAGCCTGATATTTTAGCACGGCCTTCTACAGAAATTAGGCTGACAATAGAGAGAAACGAAGACAACTGAAAAAATCTGCTTTCCTTATTAATTTCTGAACTTCTCCAGTTTCAACCAACTTTAACAGAGATGACATCTCAAAAATAAGCAAGACCAGCAACCTCTTATACATCTTATGACCAAGTGCAGGTGGAAAGCAGAGGGCTAAATCCCCATCCCTACTATGAGAAAGGAAGGCGGAAATCAGTTGTTGTATGTTGGCCACCCAGCATACCTGTAGCTCCAGATCCGCTCTGCCTCTTAGCAGCACAGGCAGACAGATAAGACCACGAGAAAGTTGAGAGTATTCTCATTAGAAGATGTAATCCATAAGAAATCCGTAAGAAACCCAACTGTATTAATTCTTCAGCTCAGAAAAGCTACAAAATCTTTAATACGATGTATAATCTTCTAGACAAGGAAAACAAAGCAGGAAAATGGACTTAAATAACTAATAGTCTGTCAGGTGGCATTGTAAGTCAAACAAGACAAGAAATGGTTCAAGCATTGGAAGCTTAGTATGGACATCACTGAGGGAGAAACAAGTTGTCCTGAACAGGGAATTACTGGCTATAAGATTATTAATGCTATTCTTAAAATATAGAACTTGATTTTTAATTTTTTTTTTTAACTTTAATGAATTTGACATAACAAGCAGGAGCTAAAAAAATTTTCTGGTGACATAGAGACACATATAGGAGTATAGAAAGATCAAGACGTCATAAAAAAATGCGATCAGATGCTGTTTAAAGACTAGCAAAACTGAAACTGCATGAACTACACCATTTCAGCATTTAAGGCCTGATATGAATTTCTGCTATAACACAAGGGATTTATTGTTTGGAAAAAGCAAGATGTGGATGTGTCAACCAAACAATGACGAGCACTACAAATGTAGCACGCCTCAAGAAGAGACATATGCAGAATCCCCCAGACTTGCCTCAAGAAGAGACATATGCAGAATCCCCCAGACTTTCCCACAAAAACAGGGAAGGATTAATACCATTCTAAACTTTGCCTGGAAAGCTCACAATGATCGTGGTCTACTTCCTTTAAAAAAAGGGGGAAAGATTTCAAAGCGATGCAGAGCACTACTGTGGTAACCAGCAATGAGACTACTGCACCTTGACTTGCTTAGCGTTGTAGAACAGAACACTGAAGAAAAGGTATGACCGCTGCCTATAAATCATCCAGAGGAGTAAGAGCTACTTAAACTGAAGGACACTTTCAGCACAAGAAGAAAGGCCAGAGCAACCATAAATAAACCCAGACTACAAATCAGAACAAAGTTTCACTCTTGAACACCACCATATTCTAAGACATTCTCCTGAACAAGCAGACAGGGAGAAAACAGCTCAAATAGTTTTAAAACTGAACTGGAATATTTTAGGAGAAGAATTCATATAGTGTGTTTATTTATAGTAGGTAATAAGCAGACTCAGTGACCTAGGAGATCCTTTCCAAGCCTGTATTCTCTTTTATTCCTCTCTTCCCTGCTTGACTTTCTTATCAAGCATGGAAATTCTCAAAGACCTGATGCAGGGCTTTAACCTTCCTGAAAAAGGCTCCGAGACTAAACCACAACAAAAAGCACTTCTGTCTAGGAAGAACCTCGTATCTGGGGGGGGGGGAAACAAAACAAAAACCAGCTGAATATGAATTAGGCTGTGGCAAAAATAATACATTTGGGGGGAGACATGCTTATTCGGCGTGACTTTCGCTGCTTTCAGTGTTAAGCAGTGCAGCGAATCATAGCTAGCACCTGCTGAAGATAAAGCACACCTTAAGCGTGTCCAGCACGCCTCGGTTCTTAAAGGTCTGATAGAGCCTTTTCCGGAGCTCATCTTGGGACAGCGTCTCCCGCTCCACCGAAGCCATCCTGCCCTACAACACCGGCAAAAACAGGAGAAAAATAAATAAATATTATTGGCTCCCAGCTCGACCCCGGGCCGCCCAGCCGAGCCCAAGCCGCCGCAGCCCCCTCCGCTCCCCTCACACAGGCCCAGGCTTCCCCGGCGGCAGCCTCCCCCCCCCCCCCGCCCCGGCCCCGCTCCTCAGCCCTCCGGCTCCTGCCTCAGCAGCGCGGGGCGCTCCCCGGGGCCGCACGAACGGCCCGGCCGGGCTCCGCGACCGGGCGGCGGCGCCTGAGCGGAGCGGCGGCGGCTGAGGCGTCATGGAGGCGCCGGATGCCGAGGCGGGCGGCGAGGGGCGCTTCCGGGCGGGCGGCGGGCGCCGTCGGAGAGCTGCCGTCGCAGGGTAAGGCGGCCCGGCGCCCTCCCCGGCTTCTCCTTCCCTGCCCCGCGGTCGAGGGTCATCCCGCCCTCGGCCCTGGCCCCCTTCGCCCTCAGGGGAAGCCGCCGGTTAGACCCGGGCGGGCTGAAAGGCTGCGCTGGGAGTCCCCAGGGGAATGGCGCCGGGCCGCGGGACTGTGCCAGGCCCCGCTGTGCGTGAGGGAGGGGGGTGCCCGCCATCTGCCCGCCTTTCCTCTTTCTGCCGCCCGCGTGTGGTTCCTCGGCGGGGGGAAGGTCACGGTACCTCACGGGATCGCCGAGAGGGGACCGGTCGTCAGTCAGCGGTAGAGTGAGAGGGTTTGGGTGGTGGTGACGAGATCCGCGTCCAGGGGATGTGCCGCTTTCTCAGGATGGCTTGGGGTTCCCCCCTCTCCCCCCCTATTTTTTACTATAAACGCGCACGCTTCCAAAAGCGTTTATCTCTCGTTAGCCTGTGGTACATACGAAGAGGAAGCACGTTGGCTGATCTTTAGGAGCATTTTCAGGGGGATCAAGAGTTTGCATGTAGCCCCATCACTAAAGCCTGTCTCTCTGTTCTTCTAAGGAGCACTACACCGAAGAATGTCTGGCAGTTTCTACTTTGTGATAGTTGGTCATCATGATAATCCCATATTTGAAATGGAATTTCTGCCTCCTGGAAAAGTAGAGTCCAAGGTGCGTTTTTTCCCCTGTGATACTCCCATGGTGTAATTACGGCGCGTTTCTTTTTATAATTTTACCGTGTATTAGAAACATGACCAACACATTGTTAAAAGCGTTACTAGTATCTACTGTTTTCTGGGTTTTTACAGAAACTTTGTCATAGGGAGGAGAACTCGGGAGTTCTTGAGTCTCTTAAAAATTCTTTGCCAGATCATACTAGTTCTTCCTAAAACATGGTTTCCTTAATTATTTGATGCTGTATGGTGAAGAATATATATGCTAGTCATGCATTGGGCATTGCTCTTAGTGTGCAGAGCTTTTATAAGAACTGTTCATTATTTAATGCTACTTCCTGTCATTCGCTGTTTTACAGCATCTGTATACAGTAATGAGCTAAAGTAAGGAACGTAAATTTGAAAGCTCTATTCGGTCATTTGTTTTTAATGCTATAAAAAGTTCTTATTTTTTAATCATCTTCAGTAGTCACTCTTGCTTTTAAGTAAGAAAGGTTTAAAACTTGAATTGATAAATACGAGTTTGAAAGCATGAGAAATGTAAGACTCCTCATAAGTAGTGTTTCCGGTGGGAAGAGAACAAATCTATCCATTGTGGTATTACACCAAAGAAAGAATAGACTTCAGAGTAAAAGTGCGTGGATCTGCGAGATCTGATCTGATGGATCTTCTTCTCTGGTTGAGGTAGAAGTACTAAATTTTCTCCTAAGAGAGAATCTACACTTGACGTGCACTGAAGGAGAACTAGTAGGCATTGGGATGTTTTGGCAACTATCGCTTCTGTTTCTGAGATGTGCCATTTAAGAGTGAATTCAGTGCAGATGCGCAGCTGCCTGAAGTACGTGGTTTGCATAATGCACGTGGTAAATCGGCACGAGCTTTTGCCCCTTAAACTTCACTACTTAGTCTCTTCCTCAGCATGGCTTAATGGAACTGGCAAAGCTGTTAATGCCTGGAGCTAAACTTGATTTGGGGGAAAAACACAGTACACCGAGAGGTGTGAGAGTGGCATTAAAAGCATCCCTATATTATGAGAAACAGTGCAAGACTATTTGTGTTTCCAGGCCAATAGAAGCTTACAGTATGATTTAGTCCTGTGTTTCTTGTTGGCAGATGTCCTCCAGTATTCTAGTCGTATACAAGTAAATGGCTCTTTCCCCACATGACTCGTGTAGTGTTAGGACCAGATGCTGTGATTACTCTATGAAGGCCATTCGTGTTTGTTATAGGAAGAGGTGTAATTTACATCTGCAACATATATTTAATACCAGTTGCAGGATGTTTTTCTGCACTAGGCTCTTACAAAAAAGAAAACCCCCAAAACAATTAAAAGATCCTATGTTTCTAGGCAAATTACCTGGAAAAACAGAATCTTCAGGTGAGAATGTTACCAGTGCATCTTCCTCTGTATCTCTCTGCTTTCCCCATCTGGCCCCCAACTTTTGCACGCCGTAACTTGTTGTTCAATTTCTGCTAAATTTGAGAGAAATTTTATGGCCCCCAAAATGCTAAATTGCTCTAAATGTCACAAAAACAGGTGACTGGAAAGCAGAGAAAAAGACTTTTATCAGGGCCCCTGTGTGGAGTAAGTTTGCAGTGGAAGATTACCCATTGGTAAACAAAAGAATTTATGCTTTAATAGATTTCTGAGCTATAAATAAAGGCTTTATTGGTTTTGCTGCTCTGAAGACTGTTTTGTGATGACCTTTTTATTGTGACCTTTTTTCTCCCTTGAAACCAAGTATCGTGACAATATGTACTAGTTTCATTTAATTACAGGATGGCACATAGGTGGCAGAAAAGAAGGCTATATGTAACTTTACGTCACTTGAGCACTAGTTGCTTAGCAACTTGAGCAAATTATTGTTTATATTTCACTCCTTTCACTGAATTACTAATCCTCTGTCCTCTGGAAATACCTTAGGATGATCATCGCCATCTCAACCAGTTCATCGCCCATGCTGCTCTTGACCTAGTAGATGAGAACATGTGGCTTTCTAACAACATGTATCTGAAGACTGTGGACAAGTTTAATGAATGGTTTGTTTCTGCTTTTGTCACAGCTGGACATATCCTTCCCTCTTCTCTTTTCTTATATTTGTGTAGGAAAAGCCTTTTGCCAGAAAGGCTTAAGTTAGATGGAATGACTTTGGAACAGATTTCTCTGGCTATTCACCACTACTATTGCTAGAGAGAATCACCAGCTTCAGGATTAAGTAAGTTGGGAGGCACAACAGTTGTTGAAAATTGGGACCAAATGGAAAGATGGATTTTTCCTTTTGGAGGAGCTGAAGTAGCCTAATGAAATGCAGAGCTCACATGGAGTGGAGGAGAGAGGAATGAGAGGGGAATAATTTGAGAGGGTCTGAGCAAGCTGATACCATTCTCTTTGAATAGTATCAGATAGTGCTAGAGAGGAGAAGCAGGGATAAACCCGCTTGGTGTCAATCACACCTATCTTGAAAATGTGGTATTAAGGCTTGAACTTCTGTACAGATAGTCCTAGAATTGTTTGTTGTGAAACTTGTTATACATAGCAAGTAACAGTGAATGTCATTTCAACTTCAGGGGTATATGGCAAAGGTGCTGAGAGCATTGTCCATATTCAGAATTGTCTAGCTTTAAAAAGAATAAACTTCAATGGAGAGGTAATTATTTTTATTTTCAAATAGGGGAATTATTTTAAAATACAAAGGTAATGCTTTCTAAATTTCACTGCTTCAGTTACTTTTTTTAATGCTTCCTCCTATAGTCACTGCTATTTCATGTACAGCTAAACATTTTAAGTATATGCAGAATTAGGTGTAAATGCTTATCTCGGGATATGCTAGATGTCTCTTCCTTGTAAAAGTTAAAATTTTCCTTAATTGCTTTACATATGAGATTTATAATGCTTCACGATGTAAGGCAAGAAGACGGAATTAAGAACTTCTTTAATGATGTATATGACTTGTATATAAAGGTAAGAACCCACTTCTTACGGTCTGACTGCAGTACTTTTAAGTGTGTTCTGCTGTACGTGCTCAGGTGTGCCTGTATTAGCACGTTTTCACATGGGGGGCCTGCGTAAGCGGAGAAGCATCCATGGTCTCCACATTAGCCAGAGTTGGTAACTTGACATAAGGGCTGGATTTTCCATGAACAGAACAGATTTTTAGAAATTAATGTAAACTGTGGTCCTTCAGAATTTCTTTCCATTTTAGTCCAGTGATTTTCGTCAGTCTTGTATCAGTAGTGGTGATAACAAAAGCAAAGGGCTGTTCTCCAGAAGGCTGGTGGAAGCGCTTCACGCTCAAACAAGCAGCCCGTGTTCTCGCCGCCTGGCACTGCTCCCGCTAGATGGGCGCTCGCAAGCACTGGCTGGGAGATGGCCCTCTTGGCCTCCCACGGGGGCTCAAATGGCGCTCATTTCCAAACCCAAAATTTCCACCAGTGTCGTGATGGATTTGTTCTGAGGAGCTGGTGCGAAGGGGTGGCTGTGCACATATATGGGGAGAATGCAAGGGCCTGGAAAGCAAGTGACTGTTCAGGCGCTCCGTGCTCGTAAGTGGCACTAAGTAGGCTGAAAGCTAATAATATAGTTGCCATTTGAAATAACATTTTCCAGTGCTGGGCATTGTGCTTATTGATGAGTTTTTCTTCTTTCCGCAGTTTGCAATGAATCCGTTTTATGAACTTAATTCTCCTATTCGATCCAGTGCCTTTGAAAGGAAAGTACAGTTCCTTGGGAAGAAACACCTTTTAAGCTGAATAAATAAATTTCCCAAGTGAGTGCTTTTTCCGTACCTTCCCGATTATTTGAACAGTAGTTCTGGTTAGTTCTCAGCATGTTTGATACTCATCTTCTGAAGATTAACAAATTGGATGCTGAAGCAGCTTTTTTTTTTTTTTTTTTCCCGATACAGATAAGAACAGCCAAGCTTCTCTGGTTAAAACATGTATCTTAGTAAGTTTCCTTTTATGTGCTATGAAAACTAAGTTTAAAAATGTCAGGGCCTGAGCAGGTACAAACTGAGACATGTGGGTGTCAATGCACATGTAAAATGTAAGGCTTTTTACAGGGTAGGAGGAAATCTGATCTAAATGCAAAATACACCTCCAGTCATGTGATTTAATATGAGCAGAAGGGAATTCTTGTCTGTTCTGCCTAAGTGGTTAATTTTGTTACAAACTTTCCTACTTACAGTCTTTCGCTAGAGAACTTACTCTGCAGACTAAACAGACTAACCTTACTCTTTGTGGTATTAAATCAGGTCTATGTTTATATTGTAATGTGTAATGTATGTATTATAAAGTGCTCAATAAAAAGAAAAGAGGATATATCAGCAAAGCTCTGTCTTCAGTATTTCAAGAAGTTTTGATAAAAATCCTTTAAGTTTTAAAGCTTAACATTTCAAATTTACCAGAAGTTTAGTGCAATACATGTTTAGCTGCAGTGTTGCATCAATGAAATGAATGAATAAAGTAGACCAGAACAGCTGTGTCTGCCCTGACTTTAATTCTGATTCACACACAGAAAAAAAACAAACTAAATTTACATGTCTAAACCCACTTCTTTCCATTATCTCTGCAAGTGCTGACATTTTCTTTTTGAAAATGTGTTTAGAATAGGATATTTGAACCATGGAACTCTTATTTGTTGAGGTTTCAGAAAGGCATTATTTGGCCTGTCTGGCTACTATTCCATCATAAAATGTGGTTAGGGACCCTTTTGCAAAACTTACCATCATTCCAAAACAGTAATTTTTAAATAGGTCGTTTGGCATATTGTCCTGGTTTTGGCTGGCATAGAGTTAATCTTTCTAGTAGGTGGTATAGTGTTATGTTTTGGGTTCAGTATGAGAAGAATGCTGATAACACACCGATGTTTTTAGTTGTTGCTAAGTAGTGTTTAGACTAAGTCAAGGATCTTTCAGCTTCTGATGCCCAGCCAGCAAGAAGGCTGGAGGGGCACAAGAAGTTGGGAGCGGACACAGCCAGGACAGCTGACCCAAACTGGCCAAAGGGATATTCCATACCATGTGACGTCATGCCCAGTACGTAAACTGGGGGGAGTTGGCCTGGGAGGGATCGCTGCTCAGGAACTAACTGGGCATTGGTCAGTGAGTGGTGAGCAATTGCATTGTGCATCACTTGGTTTGTATATTCCAATCCCTTTATTGTTATTATTGTCATTCTACTATCATCATTATTATTTTCTTCCTTTCTGTCCTATTAAACTGTCTTTATCTCAACCCACGAGTTTTTACTTTTTCCTCAATTCTCTCCCCCATCCCACAGCGGGGAGTGAGTGAGCGGCTGCGTGGTGCCGAGTTGCCAGCTGGGGTTAAACCACAACACATATATGTACTTAATATTTTCATTGGTTTCACAGTCTTTTAAGTAGTCTGTTTCCCTTCGCAGCAAATCTGTATAAACTATCTTCTTGGACTTTTTTTTAAATATCTGAAAAGTAATTTCCAAAGTAAGTGGCAGGCTGTTCTCGGAAGTGCGTTTTGCATAGTCTGTACAATTAAAGGGACCACAGGTGTATATGCTTTAAATGTATAGTCAGTCGTTATTTCTTTGTAATTTACACTTACTGCTAAACTGTCACTGTGAAATATTCCATGAGAAAAAGAACACGATATAAAGGTTGCGATATTTACCTTAAATAAAACATGGAATGATGCAGTATCGATGCCTGTTGAGTATACTTGAAATGATTTAGGAGAGAACTAGATGATCATGGTAAGGCTACCTTTATCAGTGGGGTGGCAAGTGAAAATGGGAATACTTGTCTTTGCATTATTATTTCATAAAAACTGCATTGTACAGCATTTTGATAATGTCATGTAATCTTACATAAATCAACCGATTTTTATTTTTCTTTGCTATATACGTGAAAGCAACAGAAACACACTTGAGGTGAAGCATTCTCGTTCAGACAAGGAGCCACTGAGTTGGGGCTGTTGTGCTGTTTTCTGCCTCCTCCCCAGTAGCAGCATAGTTGGAAAAACACTAACAGTTAAGATTCACTGAGGAAATACTTACGTTAAGTAATTGTGTACGTGGCAGTAATAAAAGTTTTGGCAAAGATGAAGGGTTAGTGCTAAGAGTTTCCACCGCTTTCAGAAACTGTGGGACAATTGCATTTTCTGCCAGTACACAGTAGGAAGTTTTCTCTCTTGCCTGATCACTGAAGACAGTTAGCCAAACGGTGCCTGTTCTTATGCCCCCCCCATACATCCTTCCCCATTTCTTCTGAATACAGGAATTGTAAATGGGAAATGCAGTCTCATGGGTCCATCTAGGCTTTATGAAAACAGGCTGTTACTGGCCAGAGGGAAGGGAGAATTATGTGCTAACTCATTACATTAATCATTATAGAGGTTGTGGTGAGGAACGTTGTCTCATGACAATTCTGAAGGACCTTGGCTAGGTCACTGTGATTTCCCTGTGTACGGAGGAACACTTGTTTATGTTTGGTTTGTGACTTTGCAATCAGCTGAAACTACTATCTGGAAGCAACAGGTGAAAGTTACCTTGTGATCAGCTATAGTCACAAATCTGCACTGGGTCTGAAAGATGCAGTTCTAGCATGCTTCAAACAATGAACAGTTCCTCAATGGACACGGCAGAAGAGAGACCTCCTTTCCAAGTATGGTGTTTGTGCCCCATCCGAGAGGCTTAGGAATAAGAATTCAAATGAAATCTGTTGCAATGTGAGAAAGCAGCAGATAACCTGCATTATGCAATAAAGGCAACAAAAAGGTTTAGGAGTTAAAGGGACTGGAATTACTCTAGATGATACAAAATTCAAGCATAAGGAAATGGGAACATTAACACAAGCTAAGAACATGAACCAACCTTAATAAATCTAGGCTGGAAATGCAACTTAGACACAACTTTCTGCATGGTTCTGTTACTGTTTAGGTAACCCTTCATACCACTTGACCTAAAGTAAGATCAGTTTAAGGTACAGAGCAACTGTTAAAGCAAGCAGCCTGGTTCTGGCAGCAGTCTGACACAAAGTATCTATATACTATACTATAACTGTCCTAGCTAGTTTCTTCCCATTCCCATTTTGCTGTCTGTTCTAATAAGCATAGCTTTCATCAATCCCACCGATTTGCCACGGCAGTATTTTTTGCTCCACATTTTAAAGAACATCTAGAACTTTGCATATATATTACATAGTACGCTCTGTCACGCTACAGAATTCTAGATATTGCTAACAGGACCCCCTAATACTTGGGGTACATTACTACTTGAAATGCATCAGTGAATTGAAACATAAGCCACAAGTGCCTACCTTACCTCCATATTAAATGGCAGACACTAAGCTTTCACAAAGTACAGAAATGCCTCCGTTATTAAGCATTATAATTTTTTTGTACCTATCATCTATATCTGCTTGTCATAGGACTTTTGCTTCTTTCAAGTACTTGACAGTCTCTCTCTGAGACCAAATCCTGACCGCAACCTAATTCCTATACTGTCTTATTTACGATAGCATGTAAACCCCCATTCATCTTTACTAGCCACTTCTGTGATTAGCGGACAGTTGCAGTACAGCAGCTCCCAGGGCACAAGTAATACGCTTCTATTGTATTAAGTTTTATTTAACTTTATTAAGCCTGATTCTCAGATGGAGGCTTGGTAACCATGATGTTACATGGAAAGGGGACAGATGGGAAAACACAGATGCATGCTTAAGCACAAGACAGACCACAACAGTTCTCATCCTTAATTGTTTCCTTTTAGCAATCTTATTTGAATCCTCTCTATAGTACTCTAATCACAGTAACTTCATCTCCTGTTGTTTCATCCTCAACCTCTGCTAAAATGAACGTCAAAGGAAGCTTTAAGTAGTAACATAGCAGTTTTACAACAATTCCATGTCACTAGCGTAGTAACCCCCAATGCAAACAGTCTTCATTTTTAAAGCTTAAGAAGAATTTAGCTAAATTTTCTTCACAGATCTTTTCATTCATTGACTCGAAATTAAACATAACAGAAGTAGCAGCTGAACCTGCATTTAGCTATTAGGTGACTGAAGCTTAAAACACAGTTCTGTTGCTGTATATGCAGGACTGTAAGAGTGAATTAGACTGAGGAATGTACAAAAGATAAAAAGATGTCACTTTTAAGCAGGAGCAGCAGTTCTACGGAGTAAAGTTGTCCTGGACAGGTTCAAGCAAGAATACAATACAGTCAGAAAAGTGTATTAAGAACGACAAGAAGGATTTGTTTTGCAAGCTTTACTTCCAAATAATTACACCTGGTACAGACTGAACAGATAGGTTAGGAGAAAGCTCTCGCTGTTAACTGTACTCTCAAGAAAGGCTTTTCTATTGGAACAAAAAAGTTGCTGTACAGAAAGCAGAGTCTGTGTAGTTTAGTGAGTAACACGGCCTGTCCCACAGGCCTCAGACTTCCTTCTGAAGTCCATAACATGTGTACGTGCATGCCTGTCAGCAGTCAGATTACACATTGAAGCAATAGCGTGCTATCAAGGTAGCTATTACAAAGACAGTGGGTACTTGAGAGCCAACGTTCAACAATGTCTCATACAAGTATTCTACCATTTAACTGCAACGGAGAGCCTCAAGTACACCTTCTGTGGTTTCATCTGCATTACTGCAGAAGGACTGTCCATTAAATACAGAATTTGCTTCTGTTCATCATCATGTAATGGGTACAGTAATATAAAAGACATTGTCTTAAATGTTTAAGTCTGTATCCTAAAATAGCAAATTAAATAAGGATCAAATTCAGCTCAAACACTAGCTGTAGGTATTTACTCGTATTAGGGCTGAAAGCTGTCACAATCTACTGTACGTCAAGAGCTTCCTGAGTTCTCTATGTATTGCCAATCCTTAGTTTCACAGTGCAGAGATTACTGGTAAACACATTCATAGCTCAGGTTAACAGGAACAAGAAGTTTGGAACTTTAAGGCTGTATACTAAAAGTTCTTTTGCAAATGTGTCATAATGTGGATCCCTTCAAGTGCTATTAAAGCTGACTGAATAAAGTATAACTTTTCCATAACTAAAAATGATTATAACTTCAGTTATTCAGAATTTTTTACCTTATTGATCAGAAACATGCTAGAATGGGACTTAAGGCAAAGACATGTATCACCTTAAAAAAAAATCATCAGTATCTTGCATTAAACTGCTGGAAAAATTAGTACAGCATTAGAATAGTAAATGAAAGGAAAATGGACATTAAATATGTAGGAAATTTATTTCCTACTTAAAAACCTACACAAATTATAGCAACATCAGGCAATTAGAGAAGACCCAAAGGTGATTTATATTAACTTATAATAAACACATTAGAGATGAAGTACCAGTCACAGCAAAAGGAATGTAGTGAGACTGAAGTTTAATATCTAGCATTGTTAAGAAACTGACTTCTAGTGAAACAAAAATGGAATGCCGATTTCATAAAAATATACACATATAAAAGTATCTTTGTGCCTGAATTCCAAAACAGTTTCTCCAAAGTAGTGCTTCTAGAACTTTCAAGTTTTAATTATATTCAAAGTATTTATCATTTGAATAAAGTTGGCAAATTACATTCTTATATTGTTTTTACTGACACCTTCCTAAACAGAAAGTGTCACTAATTCAATAATGGGTCACTCAGGAATGGAAATTTTTCTTTTGCTCCCCCAAGAAAGCAGCACAATATTACAATTTTAATATTGGAGTTAAACCCATTTGTTATTTTATCTAGTACACCTTCCCCATCCTTTTATAGAGCAAGCTAGTCAAAAGTAATTTGGCAAAAAAAAAATTTAAGTCAACAACAAGATGAACTGGGTTTCGGTTTCCGATGAAGGTTTACTGTATCTGTTTGAATAAAGTGATCTGATCTATCCTCAGAGGCTAGAACTCTCCTAACAGCTTCTTCAAAGGCTGCTGCAACATTAGTGGCATCTTTTGCACTGGTTTCAAAATAGGGATGGTTGCCGTTATTCCTGCACCAGTCTTGGGCTTCTTCTGTAGACACTTGCCTTTCATCAATATCAACTTTGTTACCTAGTATCACAAACGGAAAACTTTCAGGCTCCTTGACATCTGCATAATAAATGAATTCTTTCTTCCAGTTGCTTAAGTTTTGGAAGCTTTGAGAGTCATCCACGCTGAAGGTTAGCAGGCAACAGTCAGAACCTCTATAGAAAGGAGTCCGCAAGCTCCTAAAACGTTCCTGACCTGCTGTGTCCCATATCTGCATTGTAACAAGATGTCCATCAACTTCCAACTCTTTATTTAAGAATTCCACACCTATTGTATGAAACAGCTGTGCATCAAACTTGTTGGTAACGTATCTGTTCATAAGGGAACTCTTCCCAACTCCACCATCTCCTAGCAGTATTACTTTAAGGAGTGATGATTTTGCTGCCATTGTTATGGGAATAGATCCTCCTGGTTTCCTAAACCTGTAAAGATTAAGAAAATCATTAAAGAGTTTTGAGCAGAAAATTTCACACACATAAATATCTAGAAAGTGTTAAAGTCCAACAACATCACATTTCATGTACAAAAGCAGGACTACGCTGAACAGATGAAGCGTAGATACTCATAGTAAGAATACCCACTCAAGAATACCACATGTTTAAGAGGTGTCTCTGCCACAGACTGCAGTCTGTATGGCAGTCTAAGCAGTACGCTGCATTACTGAATTACCCATCTGTCACTTAAAACCCCCAAACCCTTCAATGTTTGTACAGGAGGGGTATCGCATCACAGTCAGCGAAGGCAACAATTCATTTACGTTCACTGAAAAAGATCCATGGGAGTGGAGTGAGAGAGTTTTGTAGAGCACATGCCTTGAACTAGTCACTTCAGTGCCTTATTTCATTAGCAAAGTTATTTTTTAATATGCAAAAGTGAAGAGGTAGCTTTAGGAATAAAGCAGGACACTCTCTGTTATACTGGAGTAACTGCTGCGCTTCACCCCAAACTGCAATCAAACAAAGAATTTTAAATCAAGTCACAGGGAACAGTTCTCTACAGAACAAATGCAAATACTGGGATTTTATTTTAAAAGTCAGGTGACTAGGTATTGGTACACAAACATTTGGTATTTTAGTTTACTCCTTGCAGAACAGCCATGATGAATGGAATACTATTACAACTACTACAAAAGCAAATTCACTGTTGCTGCTTCAAATGGTACTTAAGATGCCAAATACTGAGGCCAAGTCTACACTGACAGTTCAGTTAGTAGGTGTCAACTTCCCGTGGTAAAACTGTCAAAAAGCCTGAAAATGCTAGTGAAGAGCCTGGCTGCAAGCACAGGGATGGTAAAATAGTGGCACGAATGAAGCTTTTTTACTGTCAGATTTTAGTGTTAAAGGATTATTATTTTTTTTAAAAAAGTAGTTAGCTCATTAGTGTTTTGTGCCAGCCCAAGGTTTGCTGTCATTACTGTAGTGTCACCTAATAATGTAAAAAAGTGTTTTAATTGCTTGGGGGTAAGGTTTCTTTTTAGAGCGCCCAAACTTAAAAGCTTCTGCATGAGGAGAACTGCTGTCCCTGTACTGCTCCATTACTAAAAGAGCTAAAACTAATTCAGCCAAAACAGGCTTCTCTGAAAATAGCATCTATTTAAAATGGAAATGGGTCATAAGTCGCCTAGTCCATCTCCTTCTCTGAAGGAAGGAATGCAGTCTTGCTAGTTGTAATTAGCATTACTGGCATATACATCACCCACAGAGTATGGTTATGGAATTAACACCTGACAGAAGGTGGCATGAGAGTCATATGACTCTGTGCTGCCTTAGAATCAAGGCCTACATTAGAAGCAAGAAATTTCAGGAATTTTTTTTTGTCTTTAACTTTCCATCTTTGAATGATTATTTGTTAGACATATTCTACAGCTGAAGCCTCAAAGAAATTTCAAAATATAAGGAACAGTGGCTGCTTCCATTAAAAAAATTGTTCAGAGCAAGTAATTTTATTCATTCGTACTGTGTAATTAAAAAACAATGTTTATAAATCCTTAATATTTCTACAGGTTTGTATCACAACAATGTTAAAACTGCTTAGAGAACTGCAAGTAGATTGTTCATTTAACTTTCACAGTGCTATGGGATAATTGCTATGGCTCAGGATATGAACACATAGCTTTTTATGTATGTGAAAAGCCTTATTAGAGTCACCAGCCTACTTGCACATGATTTCCATGTTCATGCTGAAATAATTAAAATGGTTCAGTGTCTTCACTTATTTCCCTAATTCCTACTATTGGTTAACGAGCAAGTTATTTGAGCTACGCCATTAGATAGTAGCATCATCTTAGTAAATAATGCATTCATGAGAACAGAGGGTACTGAATCTTTCCCTGTTCTTCCACTTCAGTGTAGGAACAAGTTACAATTATATTTTTTTCCGTCCTACTGAAATCACAAGTTCCCTAAAAGACAATGTGAATAAAAAACTGACTTACATAGTTCTAACTGGTACTATGCACTTGTTTCTTTAGCTTCTACAGTTTGAAAAACTGCAATTATCATGAAATTCTCCATGAAGTCACATTTTAAACAAAATACAAGTAAGGAAACTCTGTTAACAGTATCTAGTACTTTTGTGGATCCAGAACCTGAGAAGTTAATTTGCACAGTTTCAACTACGTGGACCATTACAGTGAGGTCTAGGAGCCTGATGACCATAAAAATACTTCCACTGGGCAGAAAATTATAGATCAGCCACAAACCATTAGAAGTGTCTTTTCAACTAGAACCAAACTGGTCCTTCCACAGAAAAGCTACAGAAACACTCTTCCCAGGACCGATAAGCAAGTATCTCAATGTGATGTTGCAGGCAATGTCGCTCTTCAGAACACTCAGGTTCCACAGTAGCAGCTGTCATGCTTTAGCTAGCAGTTAATGTTTTTGTAAAGTTTTTAATCCAAAATAAATGGGATATATGTTCAGTCATTTAAGTACATACTTACAAGCTGGATCTGAAACAGCAAAGAAGCATGTTCAAAGGCATTAAGAAGCATTTTTGTTTGGAAACAGCAAAGACTTTATACAATTACCGTTTTTCTGACTGTGTAAGAGACTCATCTGTAGCCCCACTGATTATGTGATTTAGAGTATCTGCAGAACCAGGACAGTAGTTTTCAGCACCATAGGCTGCTACATTTTTTCCATTTACACATCTTTAAATAAGTTAAAGATTTTTAAAGAGCTTAATTTTTGTAACTGGGGGGGGGGCGGGGGGGTTACCCTAAGTTATGAAGCCTTAATACTCCAACAAATAAAGTAACAATAAAATCCTTAAGATGCCTGGAGAATTAATGTTATTTCTCCTATTACATTCTTTGAACTTATCTGTATAATGTGCTTTTTGACAATGTTTTCAGAATGAACAGTCAACATCTGATATCATATTACTGAAAATTTATTACCTTAATAGTTCAGTTTAAATCATCACTCAGCATCTGAAAATAAAACAAAAAATCAATTTCCAATGTGCACCTGATTGTTTTAACCAACATCAAGAACTTTTTAAGACACCACAGAACTACAGATAACTATTTGTTCCAGTTATTTCTTACATTAAACTAATTGTGCAGCACAGTAAGGGTAGGCTCAACCTAGTACACAGAGTCTGTAAAGAGAAGATTTTTCCCTCATGTTCCTCTATCATTTCAATATTCAAAGAAACTCAGAGCAAATAAAAAGCAGCCCCACTCTGGCCCATTTTGATAATGATCTCTGAATTGCCTCCACCAATTTATGAGGACTCAAGCTCTTAGACCACTGACTTCAGTATTCCTGTTAAAAGCAGGGAATGGTTTCTAAGTGTAATTTCTAACACCATCATATATCATAATACAAATAGTAATTTAATTGTCACCTCCCAGAATCTCCCTTTTAAACAGTGAGCTGAATTACAAATCTGAAATGTTTCCATTAGCAGTCCAAACATTTGCTGGCAAGACTAAAAACAACATGCTAAGCAACTTCAAAAAAATCAGCGTGCATTACAAAATCTTTGATTCAAGCCCCTCAAAGCTTAGAGAAACACCACTGCCTTGTCCAATCTATCCATTTAGATTTTCTTAATTCCATGACTCAGCTTCATAGCTGCCTTTTTGAGTGCAATTACCTCTTTTAACACTTAGGTACTGGGCAGCACTCAAAGAAAAGTGAGATTCTTGGTCTAAAATAACATAGCAGCAATACACAAACTTAATCTAGGACTTTGTCTTTTTTACTATAAAAAAAATCATTTAATAGATTAAGGAGGACTTGCTTATACCAGAGTACTGAAGGCTGAAGACAGGTGCTGAACTCAAGTTATATCTGTGGAAAAATACTGTTAGCCAACACAGTAATTGCATTTTACCTATGATGTCAGCAAGCACACTTAAACTATTAAGCAAACCTAGTCAATTGGACCAATTTAGTTTCACTTTTACCATACTGATACCAGGTACAGCAGCACACCATAAAAAAAACAAAAACAAAAAACCAACCAAACCACATAGCAACTGAAATCACACCTCTAGCCCCCCCCCCCCTTTTTTTTTTTCATGAAAGACACCTAAAACTGGGTCTGTTGCAATAGCACCACTGAATTCCTTCAGTATTCTTGCAGGGAATGTAAGGGACACTTCAAATTTCCAGACTATTGCTTCTCCACTTGTACCTACTTTCTCACTTGGAAACGGGCAAGAAAATTTATTTCAATCACCATTTACATCCAGTGATCACCTCCTGTATGAAATAAAGACTAAACCCAAAGGTTTCCTTGAAGATATGTCGTACACTTTAACTGTCCTTTAACTAAAGTTGTTAAAGAGCACCCATTTGACTTGGAGAAGGAAAAAAATCCAAGGTAAGGCAGACTCAAGTTTGTTCCAAGTAATCACATTTATTTACAGCCTAATATGCTTTCACCCAGGACTTCTTAAACAAAGGGGCCATCTTTGTTAAAGATTTAAGAATAAACACTCTCTCAGAGTTACTCAGAAGCAGAATTAGCAGTCCCATAACTAGTACAACAGTAACACTGACCATGTTTCATAACTTCCTATCCTCAAATTCACACGTATACAACACATCCATTTCAGCTTTGAAGCTTATTCACAGTTTTCTTTGCTAAGCCATCTTATTTTGTTAAACCGCAGGCATCAGACATGAATAGTTTAAAAAGGCACACAAACACTTCAAGTATTTTGTCTGACAAAAACACTGGCCTTTCAATAACATAATGTAAACTTACTCCCTCATTAGCATTTTTTTTTTTCCTTAACACTAACAAAGCATTTGACAGTATTTACCAGGCCAGCATAGAAAAAAGTTGTTTCTTGTGGTTTGTTAGTTGCAGTGGCTGATCAAAAAAATGACATAAATTCCTTCTCTGTAAAATGTCTGGGAAAAAAAAGTCCCAAGAACTATCAGAGCTACAGCAGAAGGGGCAGAATCCAGAACTATGTAAAGCAGTTTTCAACACTTACTGTTTGTGGAGTTTTTACATCTCTCAGCCCTGAATAACTACAGAGTAGTTACACTTGTCACCTATAACAGATCTGCAAGTTTCCAGAAATCTGGAAAGAAAAGGACAGAAGCAAATTTTATCCCTTTTCTCTGCTTAGCCAATCCTTGTTCTTGTATTTAGAAGGTACTGGTTTACACCTTGGCCAATTAAGTGGCACAAGAACAGTTCTTCGGTGTGTAAGGGGCCACAAGCCTGTTTGACCTTGAAAGATTCTGCTCTCAATTCAAAGGGAAACATATAGATATGAAGTCAAGAAGCTACACACTTTGTACTTTTGAATGCATTACAAGCTCAGACATTAGTCAGCCTCCAAACTGACCCTCCCCTCCACAGAGTACAGTTGTAAGAGCTGTGGATCAGGAACATCCCTTTACTGATGGCCATTTGTCAGCTGCCTAGTTCTCCAGAAGCCTGGAAGCCCTTCAATCATGTGGCTCGACCTACTGAGATCCTAATCACCTTTTAAGTCTTCCTTCCTTTATCTAGGATTTCACCATTGCACTGCAAAGGTCGTTTGTGTTTCCTGTTGGACAGATCTTTAATAATCTGATGACAGGTTATCTGAAAATAGCAGACTAGACACACTTTATCAAACACCAGAATATCACTAGAGTTTATTCAAAGTAATTTGTAATATGAACACAACCCAAACCGAACTGACATACAGCTGTTGCCACTCATTTGATTCCCAAAAAGCTTTTTTGGGGCATTTGTTTACAAGGTTGTTTTTAACTCCTACATAGTTCAGGACTCTAGTTCAAACAGTTGCCTGGTATGACTCAGGACTATGAAAGAAGCAGCAGCCTTAAGTCCACATAACCCCTGGATCATGAAATCATCCCAGTACCTAATGTCAGAAACAATTTATTCTAACTTAAATCTAGCCACAAACTCAATCAGCAAAACTTGTCTGGAGAAATACCTACATTTATACCTCTGCTAGTTTAATCTTGCAGAGATCTGGCCTTCCCTTTCCGTCGCGTTCCCCACATTCAAGTAGAATGAACAAACTATCATTTATTCTGATTTAATCAGAGTTGACATTTCTCAGCAGCTCACAGCTGAGCATTTCCCAATTTAAATATTCTATTACTTTCAGCCAACTTCAAAACACCCTTAGGTGCTGCTCCTCTTGGTCCTACATTTCTAACAATTCATGAGTTAATTGACATTCTCCTTGCAACCTACTTCTCTGTTACTGCTTCCCACTCTTTCAATAACTTACCAAGCAATTATTTCTGCTCATACGTGCTCATCTTTCTCCTTTGCATTAGCTTCCCTTTTCCTCCAGGGACTCTTAGCAGTAGCAGCCTCTGTTGGTCAGGCTACAGTGTGCATTCATATTCTTCCCAATATAACTATGTGACCAAAGCCCATCCCTAAGGGATTAAGTGGATTGCACTGCACCAGGCCAACATACTGCCTGCTCTGTGGAGAATGAAAATAAAACACCAAGGAGAATGAGCGTTCTAAAAAAAACCAAAACGAAAAAACAAACAAACAAAACCCCCACAAAACTTAAGGAATTCTTCTAGGACTTTTTGCTAGGAAGTTTTTATTCATTGTGAAACATTTATGTGAAACTCCAGTCCTAAGGAGCTGAAAGATCTGTTTCTCACAATTTATTACTAAATTGACACAAAATAAAATACAGCTTGAAATCCAAATACGTCATTTGACCCTCTGCAGTTTTTTTTCACATATTCTCAACTTAAGGAAACTGATGGTTTGTTTAAGCACTCAAAAGCAAAACAAGGACTGCTAGAGCCCTTTTTTTTTTTTTTTTTTACTGCACACTCCCTATATTTAACCTAACGGAAAAGGCTTTACTAAAATTAAGGCAACAAACAAGAGCTCCATACAACCTGAAAGAAGACAGAGAAAAATAAGCTTATTATAAATTCCATGTTGATACTGAAACACAGATACCAACCTTTGGTTAGGCTTCTCTAGAAATAAAAAGTGGTAGGAAAAAAGAGGTTTGGATTTGTTTTGGGTATGTCTGAGAAATAGCTCTCCCTCCAGTCTGCCATTACAGCTTGTTACCTTATAAGCTACTAAAAAGCCACCAAAAAATCCCCTAAAAAGCCCAGTCACACAGAACCACCCTTGCTCTAAAAAAAGCAAGCACTGACAACTTCAGCATTGTACAACGCTTTAAAAGTAAAGACAAATAAAAACCACATGCTTATTCAGTAGAGCTGTAAATTATTATGGACAAGGAAAGAAGGAAAACAACATGTGGGGCAGCAGAGTGCATGACAGCTATCTGCAGCCAGGCAAGTGTTTTAATTCCAAAAGAAAATTTAGCCAAGGAGTTCCCTGCCTGCCTGTCCCACCCAAGTTAGTAAAATTAAGTGCTCTCTATGTATCTAGTTATACGTAACCTTCCTACAAAGGCCAGTAACACAGGTTTTTAGAACTAGTTTTCTTGCACTATTCTGTTATTCATTCGATTATTTTGCACGAGGTACATTTAACATGGAATACTTACACTGGAAGCTGCTCACTAACCACTCGGACGTAAGCCAGTCAACAACCTTAACCTAACCCTTTTGGTTCTCCAGCCATCACCACCTCCAAGTTCGGACAGCCGCCTGCCACAACGAGAAACGCAACCGGCCGCTGCAGAGCGGAGCTAAATCCAGCCGCCGGTTCGAAAAAGAAGAACTAAAACCCACCATTTGCTCAGGGTCCCCTTGGGACACCGAAGTCCTTCTTGAGCAAACAGGAAAAGGCGATAAAGGGATTTTTTTTTTAAATTCCCCCCCCCCCCCGGGTTTGAAGGGTGGCGAGGAGACAGGTAGGAAGCCGAGTTCCACCCCAACACCTCGGAGATCTCCCTCGGAGATCACGGGATGCCCCGTCACGCCGCCCTCCCCCGCCGCGGCCCCTCACGGGGCGCTCCGCAGGGCCGGGCCGGGCCGGGGGGGGGGAAGGCTCGGCAGCCGGCGGTTCCCGAGCAAGCAGCGGGAGCCGGCAACGGAGCAGCTAAGCGGAGAGTGAGGAGGAAGGAGAACAACGCAAACCCCGGTCAGCCCCACACCGCCCGCCCGCCTCAAGGCTGCCGGGGCGGGAGCGCGGCGCCGGGGGAGAGCGAGCCCCTCACCGCCCACGGCGGGCCCGGAGACAGCCCTCAGTCCACCGGCCGGCTGCTCGCCCGCGCCTGCTGAGGAAAAGGGAGAGGACCCCGCCACGGCGGCCGATACCTGCCCGCGGGGAAGGAGGCTGCCGCCGGTCCCGAGCCCGGGCTGCGCCGCCGCCGCCGCCGCCGCCGCCGGGCGCTGTGGAAGGAAGAAACAACATGGCGGAGCGGGGAGGGGGCGGGGTCTGGGGATCACGTGAGCCCAGCCCCGGGCACCCGGCCCCGCCTTTCGGGGAGGAGGGGCGGGGGCGTGGCTCGCCCCACCCACCCACCCACCGAGGCCCCGCCCCCGGGGTGTCCGTCCGTCCGTCCGTCCGTCCGTCCGCCGAGGGCCGCGCCGCCCATCGCTCGCTGCTAGCGTGTAACGTTGAGAAGAAGCAGCACTGCCCCGCTGCAAGAGGGCACGGCTTTTACTTGCTCCGGAAGGCTCTGAATCGTTAAGCTTTGAAACGCCTTTACGCAGCATCTGCAGGTCGGAGTTGTTGATTAAAGGCAGCAGTCTCGCCGTCCTCCACGCAAACTCAGGCAGCTTTGCTTTACAGGGAGAGACATCTAAAGACATACGCCTGTCAGGGAAGGAGCTAACCGAAATCCAAAGAACGCTATCTAAATAGAGTAGTCGGACACCTTTTTCTATAGGAATCCAGGGTAACATCAACGTGACTGTTGACACAAGATCGCAGGAAGAAAAGTCTAAAGACGCCGGTGACACAGTCTCTTCTGTGCTCTTACAACTCATCACGAGGACAGGGCAAAATGTAATTAAAATTAAAAGAGCGGAAATTATTTAAGTGTATTTAAAGAGGTTCCCACATCATCAAGAGGAATAGGCGATGACACGCATAAGGAAAGAGCATTTGAAATGCGCTCGTTTGCTCGAGCAGTCGTCACATGCTCCCGATCATAAGGGAGATGCAATTGGATGGGAATTGCCACTTGCAGAGTCATCTTGTTTTGGATTAGATTTACAATGCGGCGCGAGGAATGGAAAACAAGATCTCAGTATCGCCAAAAGGAAATGTCTCCTACTGACAGGAGCGGGACTATTAAAAGGCAGTCTGTGCTAGAGGCAAATCTGATGATACTAGACCCATTCTTATCTAACAAAGCTGGACTTTGAAATTTTTTAAGTACTTTTTTCCTGGGATCTGCTTTCATCCAATGCTAAATTAAAATACAAGTAAGTGCTGGAGGGGTAAAAAAATTACCTCTTTAAATGATGATAATTCTAAGACATAAGCTCTGATCAGTTACGGCATTATTTTGTGATTTAAAAAGAAAAAAAATCGGCATTTAGAAGTGGAGGAAATAATTACTCTATTTTGCACTTGATACCTTGTCGGATGAAGGTACCATCTTTTTTTCTTGAGACAACACTGGTTCTCAGACACATGGATACATTTAAGGAAATTTAGAATCATAGAATCATAGCATAGTTTGGGTTGGAAAGGACCTTTAAAGGTCTTCTAGTCCAAGCCCCCTGCAACGAGCAGGGACATCTTCAACTAGATCAAGCTGCTCAGAGCCCTGTCCAACCTGACCTTGAACGTTTCCAGGGATGGGGCATCTGCCATCTCTCCGGGCAACCTGGGCCAGGGTTTCACCACCTTCTTTGTAAAAAAATTTCTTCCTTGTATCTAGCCTGAATCTACCTTCTTTCAGTTTAATACCACTACCCCTTGTCGTATCGCAACAGGCCCTGCTAAAATGTTCGTCCCCATCCTTCTTATAAGCCCCCTTTAAGTACTGAAAGGCTGCAGTAAGGTCTCCCTGGAGCCTTCTCTTCTCCAGGCTGAACAACCCCAACTCTCAGCCTTTCTTTACAGGGTAGGTGTTCCAGCCCTCTGATCATTTTTGTGTCCCTCCTCTGTACCCCCTCTAACAGGTCCCTGTCTCTCCTGTGCTGAGGACCCCAGAGCTGGACGCAGAACTGCAGGTGGGGTCTCACCAGAACAGAGTAAATGGGCAGAATCACCTCCCATGACCTGCTGGCCACGTTTCTTGTGATGCAGCCCAGGATACAGTTGGCTTTCTGGGCTGTGAGCACACATTGCCGGCTCATGTCCAGTTTTTCACCCACCAGTACCCCCAAGTCCTTCTCTGCAGGGCTGCTCTCACTCCCTTCATCCCCCAGCCTGTATTGATACTGGGGATTGCCCCAACCCAGGCGCAGGACCTTGCACTTGGCCTTATTGAACCTCATGAAGTTCACAAGAGCCCACTTCTCAAGCTTGTCCAGGTCCCTCAAATTTTTAAAATTCTAATTAGAAACAAAATTCTTAAGCTTCTGACATAGGATGTATTTTTATTTCTTTTACATGGGAACATAAAAGAAAATAGAAAAGGACCATGCCATAACCATGGCCTATTATGCTTATGATTTTATAGGCATAATGGAGTATCAATAGAGTTACTCTTATGGTTAAAACACACGCATGCATGCTTGAGCATCAGGAACGGAAGGCCCTTTTCCCTTGTGTCCACACTGTTACTATTACTCATGTATGTAACAAAACTAATAGTTGCTGTAGAATGATCAAAATCTGTAGAACAAATAATGCCACTGATACGGCCAGTCACATGAAGTATACCTGCCAGTTCTTAGGAACAGACAGAGGAAAATGCCCAGCTGAGATGCGGTTTGAAACGCACACACCAACATTGCTCCGGTTTTAAATTCCGCAGACAGCGTAGGGTCCTGACAGCAGGCGCTGCGGGCTCTGCTCCTGCCCGAGGCCGCTGCCTGACCGTCCCGCTCTGCCTCAGGGTCCCGGTGCCAGCGGGAGCCACGTTTCGGCTCGGTCCCTGCCTGAGCCCGGTGGCCCCGGTCCCGCAGCCCACCTCGTGCCCCAAACCCCATTCGACAGCCAGCCCCACCTCAGCACGGCTTCCTCCCCACGGACCCGTCTGCTGCGCACCGGGGTTTTGGCCGATTAACGTCACCGAACCTGCCCTGCCCTTCTTGTTTGGGTGCTGCGGGACAGTGACCCTTTTTAGCGAAGTCACTGTCCCTGCACTCCTTGCCACCCACCCTCCGCTCCTGGCTCGCCTCCTCCTGCGCAGCAACCCACCCTCGCTGCTCCCTCACGGGCACGTTCATCCGAGAGCTGACTTTGCACCTCAAGGATTTTATTCACAGAGCTGTATTCATGAAGAGACAATTGTTGTTATGTCACGTGCTAGCAAACGGCGCAAATAACGTCCCAATGGCAAATAAAGGGCAATTTTGTGCGTGTGTGTGTGTATGAGAAAGTTCTGTATAAGCAAAGCTCTCGTATAATAGAGCTTGTGAATAATGCTTTTTACCATCTGTAGTTGGCAAGGAGACTTTGTGCCATCCTGGCAAGCGATGACGTGGCCTCGATAAAACATGAATTTGTCACCTCCTGGCTGAATTACAGCAGTACAAAATCAGGGGATATGAAGTCATCTGCCTTTATGGCTCTGCTAATACCAGAATGCAGCAAGCCAGCCCCCAAGCAATCCAAGAAATTATCAAAGTGCTCGTTTCTTTCCTTATCTTCCACACACTCAACAAACTGGGCCGTTACACCCTGAAGACTCCCTGAAGGACGGTAATTCAACATATCTGCTCCTTAACCACAGCCTGTTACCAGGTAACTTTTCTTTTTGCCAGAAAAAGAGCTGTTCTTTATTTGTTTAAAGAGTTGCAGTGCTTGGCTTTAGTAACAAACATACATAGCACAGCAGACTGAAAGGAATACAGTTTAAATAAACAGCACAAATTTCCTTTTGGCTTGGAAAGGAAGAAAGAGTTATAAACAAAAAATGGCAGCCAAGTGCCTCCCTGAAAAGTGTTACAGTAAGAGGGTTATGAGGGAGATACAAAAGGCCCTCAACAGAATGAAATTAAATGGATCTGGCAGTGGATCTCCAGCAACCAGGAGTTTTGTCACTGGTGTTAAGGGAGCAACATCGACTCCAATTAATAGAGCACTCCTCAGAATAGCATCTTTGCTTTTACATTGAAAGTTGCGTGAAATTCATTGTTAATTTAGCTCTCATCTTGACATGTATTACAACTTCTGCAGCTGCGGGCTGCTTGAGCTTTGAATGCAATCTATGTTTAAGACCTTATTGCTACTATTAAATCATAGGATTCAAGCAGCAGCTGAATTTACAGCGTCTCTGGAACACCCAGTGAAAACAAACAGAGACTTTAGCCTTATTCGGCATACATTTGTCCTATGTCTGTGTGGGTCACCTCTAATGTCACGCTCCTTTGTGGAGTAGCATCATGGATATGCTAAACATTGTACCAAAACTAATTGTCTCTGCTTAAAAAAGTTAAGAGATCTTTTTCCCATCTGGAACAAACTGAAAAAAGACGACTTCAACAACAAAAGAATCTCACTTTTCAAAGCTTTCCTTTTATTCTTGCTTCTGGACTCTGACACTCCCTGTACTCCAGTAATCTAGACCCTCCTGCTGGCGCATACGCTGTGTAGTTGCAAGTTGACTTTTTAGAGCCATTTTCAGCCAAAGCACACAATCTTATCCAGTCAAACATTTTAAGCCGGTGCAGTTACACAATCAGGGTAGGGGCAATAGAACCTATTGACACACTGTGGCCTAGAGCAGTACTTTGCTTAGTGAAACTACGACCACGCCTTTTTAAATAAGAGCAATGATTTACTTGAATGACTGTCTCTCCTATTTGGCACTTCATGCCTGTACAGTATTCTGATAAATAGTGGCACATGATGCTACACATGACACCTGCTTTCTACTAAACCTTTCAAGTAACGAGCATCAGATACAAACACAAATGGAAAAATGGCCAAAGTGGTAATGAACTGTGTTAGGCAAAAATAACCAATGGCATAAGATGATCAAGAAGGTAACACAATAATTCATGATTTTGTATACACTTTCATTAACCCTTAAATGTGAAGTTGTGGGCAGCATGTTTATCAGCATGAACTAGGCATAAAATGAAACCGAACCTGATGAGCTTTTTCACCAGCCCTGGAACAACAAAGCCTCATTCCCTACAGATCTGTGTCCTCAGCGTACTTAAAACAGGCCCAGTTCGCTCTCCCTGCCTCCCAATACCTTCTGCTCCTTTCTGCCAATATTCCCAGATCTCATCCTTGTCTCACAGACTATCTGAGCAAGCAGCAGTGTATTTTGTACCCGGCTTTTAGGTCATGCTAAGAACCTAGCAACTATTTGTGTGTTGAACCAGCAGCCAGCAGCTTAGACTAGGTAACTCCTGAATAAAGGTAAGGGTTCCATCTCTTTCAATATGAACAGAAATTCTTTTCACGATTCCTGGATTTCAGAAAATTTACAAATATATTCTCAGTTTGTAATGTCTAGCTTTAACTGGATTTGTTACAAAGCCAGCTCTCGGGTTGAATTGTTACTGGGAAGGAAGGCAATGGAGGAATGCCTGCTCACAATGTATTACCATGGAAAACCACTTTAAAACGCTGAGTTTACAACTGTGAGGGCACCAAGGACTTGCCCTAGGAGTTCTGACTGCTCTTGGTTTGAAACAGACAGAATAAAGTTAAGGGACAGCTGTAAAAGGGGCATGGTTATAATCCACTTTTTGACTATTTGTAGTTACTGACAGTTGTTTCTATACCATAAGCTGCAACTGCAGTTGTTAGTAACTGGATTTTATTATTTCCCCATCTTAGGAGAAAGAGCAAGATGTGAAAGCCTAGAATGAAACAACCCTCTTGCTGCTGCAGGCACAGCTCACTCAGATCTGCAGTGAGGCAGGCTTGCTTAATGATTTGAAAAAGTTTTAAGATAGCTGCTGTTTACATTTTCTTAGCTCCTCAGTAAATATGGATCTGTAGAAAATCCCAGTCATGTTGGGGCATATAGCTTAGCACTATATATTTAGCGATGGAGACAGTTCAAAAGAAAATGACGTTACACAATATGTCAGAAATGTAGTCAGTATTACAGCTACAAATTTTACCCTTGAAACACATTCTGTCAAAAACACCATCCATGCCTTGTAACATTTCCCTTCCCCAAGACAAAACGTGGATGAGCTATACGTTACTGGAATGGCTTCAAAACTATCTGCAGGCAGAAATTATTTATAAGTGTCTGTTGCTCACAGCTAAAATAAAACCTCCTGCTACACAGTGTTCTGACACAGCACAGTACAGGCATATAGCTCTCCTCAACAGGACCATGACCTCCAAAATGACAGCACACAACTCTGTGCTTACTGTGAACCAGTAACACAGAAGTGTTTGCTTTCCTGTAGTTTTATTGAAAACTAAAAATAATACTTTACACAGAAGTACTTGAACTTAAACAAGCAGGCCTACTTGTAAACATCAATTCCAGCACAAGGCTAAGGGCTGGGAAGGAAGGTCAGATATTAACCGATTGGTTACACAGTTGAACACTGCGGGTCTGGCCTAATGCTTTAATATTTGTTTTCTATCAGTGCAATTCCACTAAAACACACATTTTCACATGATAAAAATCTACATAATACCACAGTAAATCACACCGCTGAAAGTTAACTGTTAACACTTCACAGAACGGAAAAGATTTTTCTTGGGTTTTTTTTCAGTGGAATAATAGTAAGCGCCTCTTTGTAACATCGGCTTACACACCACTTCCACCATATACAGATAAAAGCCTGTCTTCACTTTTTAGTCCTGGCTGGCTTTTAGTTCACCAAGAGCTATTTTCTCATCTCATGCCCCTAACTCCTCTCTCTGACAAATCATGTGGCTGGAGAGCTTGAGGGCAGAGCCTCAGCCCAGAGAAGCTGACCAGCCTCAGCTGTGTTACAGCTGGATGGGCACAGGAACTGTCCTTAATTCCTCCACCAAACACTCACCAGGCTTCTCTGCTCAGCTGATACATTTTAGCCTTGAACTGCAAAATGCCTGCTGTGCGTTTGTAAAAGGTATCCCCATTAATGCCAAGTATGCAGTTTTATTGGGTTTATACAAGAGGGTGAAACAAAACACTTTCCTCTGTGCCTAAAGCATGACTTTGGCAATTTATTGACCCATTTCACCATCTAGTCCATACTCCAACAAGGAAATTCATGATGAAGGAGGTTATGTTTCCAAGCAGTACTACTGCTTTGCTGCAAGAACCTTACCTCTCAGGCGGGGCAGACGTTCTTCCCTGCATTTCCTTAGGTCTGTCAGTTGACACATTCGTGTGCTCAGAAAATCAGGACTCAATGCAAGGCCCGTTTCCTCTCATTTAAACATTCACAATAGCTCAAAACCAGTGAAGAAACCGAAACAGGGACACACAGTATGAACATAGTCTTCTACAGACCAATAGACAGCTGTGAAAGATACCCAGATTCAGGTGGTTTTCCCAGCTGAGAGAAGAAACATCTCCTTGACTTCTGATAAATACTCCATTCAAAGTATTCAGATAGTTGATTTTAAACTAACTTTAAGTTTTCCAGAAAAAAAAACCAACAGGGCTATTACTCAAATGAGAACAACACTAAGGTGGTAATTTCTGAAAAAGAAATGCTTCTAGCATATAGCCACTGGGAATCCTGTTGACTCTGGAACAAAAACAGGTATACAAGCTTTAGCTATTAGATTTCCTTCTATTCATTTTTCTGGGTAATCTGCACCACATAAAAACATTAATTTGCTCAGTTCAGGACAGATGACCCAGTTCAAGAGAGGATATCCATTCAGATATTAGCTTCATGCCTTTATTTATTAAATAAAGATATAAATTTAATACTGTATTTACATAATTGCCTGAAATAAACACTTGTCTGATCCTGCCTTAATTTCTTAACAGTTGCAGGACATATCATCTTACATTGCAAATCTGAACTCCAAACTGAGAGATTGTCGCAAGTCCTATTTTCCAATAGCTTTAAAAAGCTAAAGTAGAACTTCATTTTTGCTTTCATTTGCTAGCTGCCTTCTCCCTCTTTTACACTCTATTCTTCATTCCTTTTTTTCCTGTTACATTAGCTCTCAAACCAACTTAATAATCTCACACTTACTTGCAAGAAGTGATTTATTTAAGGAATGAGTCTATGCTGAACATTCTGCAATGCACACAAGTATGTGAACTGCAGTTTTGGAAAGTTTGTTTACTGTAAATGAAACTTACATTCTGTGAAAGAACTCCTGCTGAAGATAATGAAAATTCCAAGTACTCAGTACCTTGGGGAAAAAAATTGCAGCACTTGGAATATTTTTAATGGAGTTACTAGTGAATATTCCTCTCAGATGTAGTGTTACCATTTTTTCCCTTTTATTTCTTTATGTATTGACATTACTTAAAACCACATAATTTATTCAAGTCATCTTGAAAAATAACTTTTAAAACTGATTTTGCACTTTAGTGGCAGCATCTACATAATATCAATACAAAATTTTAAATTATACAGTTTCAACAGAGATACCTTCTCAAATCTATGTTTCTAAACCACTTATTAAAGAAGGATAGCATTACAAACAAATCCATCTGCTGTGATACCACTGCTCTCCACATTCATTACAAATAACGTAAGTCAACATTTGTTCATCTGGATTTGTGTTTCGCACCCAACCTGGAAGAAATAGAGTTCCTCTGGCTATCATAGTGACAGTGCAATCAAATTTTTCACAGCGCCTACACTTTATTTTGTTTGTCTGTGTGCCATTAATAACTTGTGGAAGCTGATGTTCCCGAACAGATGATTCTGCATACAGAGCCCTGAGCTGTTTCAGTTCATCGCTGGCCATTTCCATCACTGTCATCTCAGCAAAAGCCTTTGGACTCAAAGTCCCTGAAAAAAGTTTATGTTTTAAGTGGCAACTTTTAGGGTTCTTCAGGTTAGAGATTTTGCTTCTGATACGATTTTTGTACTTTTTGTCATTTTTAGCATGAAGAGCAAAAATATGTTCTTCAATTTCTTTAGATAGCTCTAGCCATTTATCAGTTTTTTCTTCGTCTTTGGCAGAACCAGTCAAAGCTTTATAAAGAAGATCCGTACATTTACACCTCAGAGCTCTCATCAGATCCTGCTGCAGACTTGCTTCCTTAACAGGAGGTTTAGAATCTTCATTATCAGTGTGTTGTTCCTCAAAAGAAGCAAGCTGATTCACGCTGCCTTCTGTGTCGTTACCTACCACTTTTCTAACAGGTTGCGATGGGACCAAAGTTTTAGAACTAGCAGCATCTAACACCTCCTGCTGACATGGTCCTTCAGACAGCAGCTGCTCTCTAGGAACCACACTGAGATGTTCACTTTCCTCTTTCACATACACAGACACTGACTTTTTAACTTGCTTTGACTGAACACAGTTATTCTTGTAAAGTGCTTTCCACCTTGACAGTAACTGCTTTGCTTTCTTCTTCAACTCTGCTGAAGGGCAGCTCTTGAGTACTCTGTATACAGCCTTGGCAACTTCAGTCCCCTGAAGATACTCTATAGTCATATCAACATCTTCAAGTTCTTTAAGATGATCCTCAATATCTTGGAAATTGTTCTCAGACAGTAGTTTTTCAATACAATGGGCTCTGTGTGCAATATTTTTCTGGTCAGACATTTTTAAACCTGAAAGCAAAAAAATGTTTATCATATTTATTGCAGTTATGACGTTAATTCATTTTCTACATATTCTCACAAGGTTTTCTTTTTATTTTACACTATTTTATTTGTACAGATCACTGTTTTTGGCAGCTTTTTCTTTAAATGGTGTACAGTAGAGTTAGTAGAGCAAATACAAAATGCAGAGGAGCCTGGGTCCTGGAAAAATGCAAGTGGGCATGCTAGTCTTCACTCATCCAAGGAAAATACTGGTGGAAAGGAGAACCCGCAGAGACTTCTGCTGTGGCAGGGTTGACAATTT
Organism: Haliaeetus albicilla; assembly: GCF_947461875.1. Lineage (NCBI taxonomy): Eukaryota > Metazoa > Chordata > Aves > Accipitriformes > Accipitridae > Haliaeetus > Haliaeetus albicilla. The sequence goes on from NC_091507.1 coordinate 2,203,596, forward strand.
AAAAAGTAGGGTATGACACTAATTTTTAAGGAAAAGCACAGCGTCTTGCCAAAAACCACGCTAACAAAGACACTACTAGCGTAATAAAAATGTTTGTCATACATGCACACCACTACAGAAGTTCACAGGGAGATTCTCAACTACAAGAAAGTAGGTAACTACACAACCACTCTGCTGCATGAGCTTACAGGTAGACTTGGCAGTGTTTGCGCATTAGTACACTCTAGTACCACTGGACTACCAAGCAGCAACAAGTTCTGAAATTCAGCAAATTTCACCAAAAGCACTAGATGATCATCCATTGATGTTCAAAATCTAGACAGTTATCAAATGATACGCTTTCCAAAAAAATAAAAAGGAGGCCTTATAGGAAACATATCTCCCCCTCCTCACACATACAGAGAAACAATAAAAATATTTGTCAGGCTTTTACAGTATTGGTGTCAACAAACTGAATTTAATAAAAATGCTGTTTTCAGAAAATCAGTTTGTTTTTCTATTACAGAAATTTAAAGTCTATTAAAAACCATGTCTGGGACCTTCTGCTATAACAGGTACTTGAATAACCTAATGATTTCACACTGTTGAATACATTCTCTAATAGCGTCCCGATAATCTCTAAAGGCAGATTTGTAAGTAAACACTGCACTAATTTAATCTGAAAGTTGCAATGACATGGAAGTTTACTGCAAGACTCCAGATGCAGGGAGATCATTGCTGTCATCCTTCCAGAACACATATGCAAAATAATCTTCCTCAGAAAAACTGACTTACGTTTCAACTTTTAGAAACATGTATGTAAACCTCTCTTTCCATTTTTCACAGTTTTCAAGCATCTGACTACAAATGAACTCAGTACAAGTTGCAATGATACACAATAATAGAAAAATCAAAGTGGGTCCAAAACCTCCACATTGTAGGTGCTTTTGTGGTTGTTGTTGGGGTTTGTTTTGTTTTGTTGTTTTTTTTAAAGCCAGTCACTCCTGTAACTATACCTTAACTTACCAAGATTTTTTCACAAATCCTTATGTTTTTTTTTTTTATTTCAGACTTTTTCCTCACATCTTTGTTACTTCAAAAGAATAAAATTAAACAGCTAATGTGGGCATAGTATCTGACCAAAACCAAACCACTGATCTAAATGACTTTTTCAAGCACCTGGTGGAGATGTCACAAGTTTTCAGGCCTTCTGAAGAACTTTTATACGTCACCATAACTTGATATTAGAGATTTCTTCAATTACTAAACAGTAAGCAGCTGAACACATTTTATTGGGAGCTGCAAAGCAAAGGTTGAGGCTACTCTGCAGCAAGTTTAAGTGAGCCTGACGTAACTCAGTGGATCTTAAGACCCAAACGCCATTCTGGTTCCTACATGACCCTCAACCTTTCACTTGCTGTGCAAGAGATCATGTTATATCTCTTCCCAAAGTTTCTCTTTATAGCTGCTAACAGAGAAGCAAGCCGGACTACTAAACTTTTAACTGAGGTCCCCACCACTGCCCTTTCCCTTGCTAGTGCTGGCATCATATTACAGTTTGATTATCAATCAGGGCAGGGCAGTTCAAAAATAGCGATACCTGCAAAACAGTTTCAAAACAGCGACATCTACAAACTCCTAATTGCTATTTTTGGAAATTCTTTAAAGACACATCCCTTTATAGCCTAAAAAATACCTGTTTTCTTACAGCCGTAGCATTATTAAAGCATGCTCCCATATATTCTGATGCATTAAACAAAAGAAAAAGGGGATTTCAGAATGCAGTCTCTCATGGCTTGAGTAAGATTTCAATTCCTCTTTATCAAGCCCTTTAACCAAAAGATGCTCAGTGCATTGCTATATGCAAATTTACACACACAGAGTGTTAATACTACTAATGTTACTTCTCCTGTTTGCTGAAAAGGAGAATTAAATGTAGAATGCAAAATTGAATGGTATGCTGTGAGTGTTAAGCGTTTGTCTCTTCTTAGGAGTTAGTCTTCTAAACTTGTGCAAAAAACCAATGTTTTGTCTGAAGTTGCATACAACCCGATTCTACTCCAGAAAAAGTCATCTGCCTGGTAGAGACTGATACAAAGCTAGCTACACATGTCCATATTTAAAGGAACTCATAAGCAGATTTCTTGCACAATCACCATTTCCGTGATGAAATTTCCAGAGAATGGGGGGAGAGGAGAGACAAGTGATACAGCTGGGTAATTTCCATGCTCTGTTGCTTTCTATGAGGACCAGCCCAGCTAACTTGTTTTCTGCATGTTCATGTTCTAAGTTCAAACTTTAGATAGGGCCTCAGAGCTCCACAAAAGGAAAGGACAGAGACAGAGAGAGTGAGCACAAACCTTCATCCGTTTCTATAGACCAAGCTGACCTCCACAGTGAATGCTCTGTGCATTCACTTAACCTGTATTAAACAGCTCATTCTTGTTTGACATTTTGAAATCCTGCGAAACCTCAATAATGGCTATTACAGAAACTGATTTACTCCTCAAGAAGTTGCAGAATCAGAGAAACAGGATGAATTTTTCAAATACTTAAGTTGAACTCTATGCATTGTCATACTGAAAAGCACATTTAATTGCATCCACTCATCTGTTCTGCTGCAGGAACACGCAGAGGCTGTGAAAGTGGAAAGAGGTGTTTTCTTACGTAGGGCAGCCATCACTACAGCAGGATGGTTCCCCGTCTCCTGAATACTAAGTAGCTGATATTAGAAAATTATGATCTGTTGATCTACTGTTTTTCATGCAGTCTAGGGCAGAGTTGGTGATACAGTTATACGCTCAGCCAGTATGACTGCCCTGTGCTTTAGAATCAATTCTGCTCCTTCTCACATACTCCACTTGAAACATAATTTTCTTCAGTCCTTGTACCTATCTGATGTATTGTATTATGCTACACATCCCATAAAATATACTTATTGAAATGCAAGACGACTTCATGAATTCTCAATATTTAGTATACAGGACTATGGACATGCAAAGAAATTACTACACACAAAGTGCTCTGCTGATAATTTGTCCATGCATATACTTTTACCCTGCAACAAAGGTAAGGGAGGAGTTTCGATCTTTCATTGAGGACTATGCTTCATAGAAAGTTTCCTCTCTAATATTGCAGGGTGAGGATCTGTACATAAGAAATGGTGCATAAAGTCCACAGATATCATCTGCTTTATGGGAGTGGTCCTTGCTCATGGTTATCCACCTGACTCTAGGTAGCCCACCAGGGTGGCAAGGTGAAGACATGCCTGTTTCTGTGGCCAATCTCACACAAGAAAATTACACGGCTGAAAAAGACTCCTTCGGCTCCACAGCTATGAGTAGGCACTGACAGCTGGGGTGACTAACACAAAGCTTCTGAGGGGAGCCGGAGCCCACACGTTGGCATCTGCAGCGAGAATGTAGCCATTCTGCCACACGCTCACAGTCAATTACCTTATGCTCACTGGACACCTACAGCTACTGAGAAGGAGCTGACATGCTAACTCATCACCCCACACTAAGATTTTTTTTTCTAACAGGCAGATCTAAGACAACTTGTTTGGGTTGTTTGGTTTTTTTTTTTAACCCTCTACCAGATATATAAAAGGCTGGTTTAGATTGGATTAAATGCAGTATATATGTTCTACCTTAGGACTTCTTCCACATGTGTGCTAAGGCAATAAATTAAATTATTAGAAATGTTAAGATCTTCTTAGTCATGCATTGACTTTTTCAAGTTTATGCATTGTTAAATTCAAGTACCTAAATGTTATGGCAGAAGTTAAACAAACTGAAAACAGAACATGGAAATCAAAATATGAACAATGATTTTAAAATAATTTTGGAAACTCAACCACCTAACAGACTACTCGCATTTAAGTCAAAACAATCACTTCTGAAGGAATGCTTTCCTCAATGTGTACAACATAGAGCAAAGAGGTAGGACTGAGTGACTCCCTTCAAACTTATTACCTAACTTATTAGGTAAAAACAACAGAAAAGGCAAGTCATCAAAAATATATGACAAGAACAGAACCAAATCCATAATTAATTACTTCAATGGAGTGGGATATTCACTGGTAACTAGCAGATGCACAAGAAATAGCCAGCAGAGAAACCACTAAATAAGGGTAATAAACATGTTTTTAGCAGTGACAATAGCGAGGCTTCTGTGAGGAAAGCATTCTTGGAGTGGCACTGGCTTCGTTGTGTGTACCTAGTTTGCAAAGGATTTTAAGATCCTTCAAGATGAAAAATAATACATACATCTGAAATACTACACTAACTACTCAACCATAAATTTCATCTCAGCTTCCAAATTAAAAGTTAGTGTGGTGGAGAAAGAAAAAAAAAAAAAGTTGTTTGTGCATTTGTTGGCCAGTAAATCAAGCAAGGACTGGATTTATCACCAAGGCTGACAGAGACCATTATTTTACAGGATTAGAAATTAAACAGATTCCTGAACTTACAAAGAACATACAAGGTTATGAAATGGTTCATTTTACTTCTGCTCGCTTCCTTGAAAGAAAAAAAAAAAAGATACAACAAAGAGGAGGTTGGGGGAAGTCTCCAAACTTTCTGAAGAGAAAGCAAGTGTTTCACAGAAACCAAACTGCAATTCCAAATGGGAAATTGTTTTACCACTTGAGGGAGCTGTAGCATAGCAAAACCACGGAGTCTTGTGAAATGCGCATAATGAGAAAACTCCAGCCTGTTAAGATAAAAGATAAAACAATTTCCCTATGACCTTTAAGAGACTTCACGTTTTTAGGGTACCTATTTGCCTAAATCTGGCAAAAAAACCCCAACCCTGTAAGTCCAAAGGCGCTGGGATACAGACAGGAGGGAAAGAGCGCATCCCTTATCCAGTCATTGGCCTACACATTGCTCTTTCATTCAAGATTTTTCTAAATTTGGAATTTGACCACTTTTCTACCTGATTTCATGCTATTTGGCAAATGCTGCTGAACAAATATTTGTAAAATTAACTGAATCGTGCTCAGTCAGCACTGTTCTGCTGTCTTCCTAGTTCCAAGAGGTAAGAAATCCAAGAAAAAGGATTTTTTTTCTTAAGTTATGAAATGAATCATGCATTTTTGTTATTGTAGAGATGCAAGAACAAAAGTACAAATGATAGTATCACAATTTTGTGCAGTACAAAACCAACACCCTCATCCCTCCTACAACTACACAAAGCATTTCCATCCTGCTTAACTTCAGCAATGCATGAGAACATCCGTTTGAATTCCAAGTGTCCTTTGAAGGTTACAAGGTAGAGATTGACTTGTATTTACAATGAGACTCTGTAATACTATGCTGATGAGGTACTTTCTGGCCAAGTCATTAGGAGCTCTCACACTGACTGCATGGTATAATGAGTCACTTGTGTATACAAGAATAAATGATGGTGATCAATAAAAATCTTGTCAGTCAGTTTGCTCCTGAGGAAAAAAAAGATCAGGCTACCTCAGGTTTAAAATATCGTCATCCTGTAATAATACCGAGTTGAATCAGAACTTTTTTAAACAGTAAAACAACTAAGCAGGGGAAAACAAACAAACAAACAAACAAAAAACCCCAGCCTGAGACACTTGGTGCTAACTGCAAAGCCAATCCCTGGAAAAAACACTGCCCTCTCCAAATCCATTTGGGGTAAATGCCTTGTCTCTGCTATATGCCTTACTTGGTTCAAAGCCATAGCCTATTTTGCCTTAGCACAGCTAACTCTCACTGATAAACCAAGACAAACTCAGAATGCATTCAAGTAAGTATGGATGAATGCCTTGGAAGGGCTGAACACCAGTCCTCTTCTCCCTCATCCGAACCTCAGATGTAGATTTTTTTTCTCCGAGGAATCCTATGTAATCAGAAGAAAATGCAGACCACAGCCAAGATAAAGATCAGAAGCCAAGTACTCCTAATGGTGTAATAAATTCTCTGCCAAAAATGTGGTTAATGCTATAGCAGGGACGGTGCATAGCACAGTCCTGGAAACACCAGATTTCATCCTTTGGGCAACCTAAATTCCATATAAACAATGAAAATTATCAAATGTTATTTTAAACTCAGGGCCTAAGAGAAAATCAGAGAATTCTCACAGCCAGCCTCCAGACTCATAAACTTTCCTTCATCCTATCTACAGTGGGAGAGCAGATACCAAAGATGTCACCAAGAAACAACGTTCCAGGGCTTTTATTCCGTCTTCACAAAAATCAGAACTCTTCCTGCCTCTAAGCCAGACTGCCTCCCATCCCTAAAAAATTCTGAACTATACAGAAATTCATCTTCTAAGAATATCGCTACAAATAAAGTTAAGTTAATACAATAATAACTGAGATGATACAACAGCACTATTGCCAGATGTCCATGACCACCGACACCTCACCGACCAAGAGAGTCACCTCTCGGTCAAAGATCCAGAAGCAGCAGAGTACGTGAGCTCAGGATTGTTGCAAAACCATTCCCCAAAAATCTCTACTTCACTTGCAGAACGCTATCACTGTAGTACCAGAGGCAAAATGCATCTTTTATTCTTCTGCACACAACAGAATAGAGCCACAGTGACCAAGGAAAGGAAAATTAAGAATACTACATAAAACATTGTTTCAAGAAATTTTCCAGGACAACATCTGGTGAAAGAGTTTGTGCATAATGGAAAGTAGTCTGATAGAACAATAGCTTTGTTCTGCATTTTTTACATCAGTGACTGCTTGAACTACGGTGCTCTTAACTAATCTGGAGCTATACTGTCTCTGCCCTGCTTTTCTCTCACTGGAAACATTATCCCACAGCTTTCTTCCCAAGAGAAGGAGTTTGCAGGGGAGAGAGGGCAGAGCACGTTGCATTCATGTGAAGATGCACATAGTAGCCTCTTTTACAAGGCAAATTTTTAATCCTGATTTGGAGTTGCTTCTCCTAGAACCCCCATTTTTAATTAAGATAGAATTCTTATTTCCTTAAAAAGATAATTAAAAAAAAATCAATAGACTGCATAATGAAGTCATCAAGCCTCAGGGATCAACCCCAAAGTAGAGTTGTCGGCACATTTTTCTAATAAGATCAAACATGCATGGATTTAATGAGATAGGAAAAGCTGTTGCCCTTACCAGACTGCTTAGCCACTGGCTTCGTTTGACCTCAGTATATAAGCTGGAGCTCAGGAAAAGACTCACATGTTGCAGCTACACCAAACAAATAACACCTCTGAATTATCTCATGGCAAAAAGTAGCCAAGACAATTATTTACAACTTCAACGGCTACAGCTGGTTTGAGTTCTAGGAGCTCCAGCTGATGTTACAGTGGACACGCATCCCAGCAGAAGTGTTACCTTGCTAACAGTTTCTTTTAATAATTTAGTTGAGAATTAAACTGATTCTCACTGGAAGATATTTTAGCTTCTCCTGTATCTTGTCTGCCTTACCCATGTGAATTTTTCTACTGAACTGACTGGTTATCTGAGTTAGACAAACATCTTAAACCCTGAAAAGGTTACAAGTAATGCATTATTCCACTGATTGGAAATCTTTATTTCTATTGATATGGTTGAGCTTTTTAATAAAATACTTCTAAAGAGTTAAAAAAAAAAAGGACAAAATTTACTTTTAAGAAGTTAGACTGCAAGTTATCAAGTGGAGGTATTGGCTAATCTCTTCCACGATAGGACAGCTATACAGATTCACAATACATTCTAATACATTAAGATTCAATGGAGCAATAATAAAGCATATATATAGTTCAGAGAGGTTTGTCCTTAACAGTTTCATTTGAAATTTTGTGTAAATAATGTGTGCTTTATTTGGTTTAAAATTTGCACCATTTCACATAAAAAACTTACATGGTTCCTCTAATCTACAACCAGATTATTTTTCAGCATTAACCAACTTTATTCAAAATCATGCTTTCAAGTTTGAGCACACAGTCACATGAATTTTCCATGGGACTCTCTGGTTTTTCAAATTTTTATGACAAAGCCTTATGAAAGCTGGCAGAGGAATACCTTTTCTCCTAGCCACCTGTCACTACTTGCCAGCATGAGGTACTAGCTGGTGCTTCCAGCAGGTCAAAAGTCAGGCTTGTGACACACAGGATACATTTTCAAAACATAAACTACCATTTTGGCCACAAGGGACAAATACACATAGCAAGAGTGTTGAATGAGATTTAAGCAGATGACTCAGACATGAATTAATGCTACCTAGCTATGGTAGGGACAGATTGTGACATATGTATTTTGTGCTAATTAACCTGACCTGCTAGAGTGAAGTTTATCAAGGGGTTCAGGCTTTTTGGGGGGCTGCACAGAATTTTTCACAAATCATACAATAATTTTTGTGATTATAAATCAACAGAGTTTCTTGCAAACTAAAGAGTACAGCTTACCATCTGCACAGAAAACCCAAGCTTGGTAGAAGTACATCTGGCATCTTCCTGACATGCCTTTGTCATGAAGAGCAAAGCTTAACCTGGGACAAGTAGAAAACACTAATACCGTTCCTATAACATCACCTACCTTAGTACCCAATCAAAACTTCACTGTGTGAAATTATTTGCACTTTGTAAAATGATTACTTCATTTCCTAACATTCCTGCTTTTCCAATAGTAACAGATTTTAAAACAAAAAGACTTTATTATTATTGTTGTTAAATGTGAAAGACAATATGAAGAATATTTCATTATTTTCCCACAGCAAGAGGATGCTATAAACATTCTTCCTCACTCTAGAAACATACCAGACAATACCAATATGATTTAAGCAGCTTAGTGTCATTGTTTATTAATTAACTACTTCAATACAGTTTAGTCTCCTAAACTGTTCATCTGGATAGATGCCAATGATCGTATTAATACTTCCAACCACTTAGGACAGCAGACCAGCCAAATAATTTCAGCAAGGCTGTGACATCTTCCAAGGGGAAGCTGGTTTCTTCAACATACATTAACTGTATTGCCTTATATAGGTAATGCTAACAGTTCCAGTTCATGAAGCGCACGCTCCCTCTTTCTCGACACCATTGGGATTGTATCAGACATCTGGACTGCTCCCTCTGCTCAATGTCTGTGCAGCAGAAGCATTCATAATGCTGTCCTCCAAACACTGGGAAATCATAATTCAAAATCCCCAATACACTGAGTTAGGCTTATACACCATAATACTTTTAGAAGTAAAAAACTGGGAGCTGTTCTGCATTTCTTTTAAGGCTGTAAGCCTCTAGAGTTCCCATCTTTCCACACCACAGACAAAACGATTAGGGGTTTACTTTTTTGAAAAAGTTACACTATCATGTACAACATGGCTCCAAGGACCAGTACTTGAAGAAATCAAGAGTTTTGAGCATTCTATTTTAACTGTAAAAGACTGACAATACTTTCCTTGTTCACCTATAACGATGATGATGATGTTACCTGTCACGTTCCTGCTTGGTATTTGAGCTTTCCTCCACTATTTTCTAACTTCCTTTTATATTTCTTGTTCATTTACCTAGAATTAATTGGGTGGGTTTTTTTAAACCTACTGAAGTGAAGAACTTACTGTGAGCTCCAGGTTTAAAATTGGCTTTTAACTGACAGATCTCATCTGACATTGTTGCAAGTCTACTTATTTTTCAGTCTCCATAAATACTGTTTATATCCTCTTGCAGATGTACTGATTTGAAACCTGGACAGCCTCAACCTGAATAAAGCTTTCCTAAGGTGGATCTCATATCCTCCTTTCTGCATTGGCACAGAAGTCCAACAGAACAGACTGGCTTGCAGAGAGGAGCCTAAATCAACAAGTAAAAATGTACTTAAGACATATCTATTCAAAGTACATTTGTTCACTTAATCCTTTAGAAACAAAATAGGAATAATTTTAGAAAGGAACAAGCAATTCTTTCTCTTGAATACATATCCTTGACAAAATAGCTTTAAAGATTATTCTTACTCATGTAGAGCTAGCAAAGACTTAAATTCTAGCACACTACAAGCAAAAGTAAATGTTCAGTCTGTAATGTCTTTTTACGGCAGGTTGTGCTGACAATAAAAAAATGGAAATGTAAGTAATAAAAACATGTTTTATGAACTTTTGTGAGCTTTTGATCATTTTTCAGATGAACATAGACTTTCTATTGCTTTAACGTTCATTTTCTAGTTAAGCCTCAGCTCAATAATATTTCTATTTGTTATTCCGCTGTCAGGGACATACTTACATTAGATATTGCTTTATCATTCTTTCACAGGTGTTCCACTGAAAAATGATATAACTTCTTCCCTGTAAAAATAAATCCTTTGTGTGCAGAAGAGCACATATGTTCCTAACTCCTCTACAGAGAAAACGTGTGATGTAATCAAAGGGTATTTATAAGATATTGCTAGTGCCTGCTACAATTCCTTCTGCTAAAACATTAATACTTAAATATGAAAGTACACAACATCTAGACATTTGAGAGTCTTGATCATGACACCTGATGTACTGGTTGAAATAAGATGTGAAATACACTTGAAACGAAATGGATTTTTATATATCTAATTATTAAAAACAATACTACATTGAAAAGTGTGAACTCTCCCATTCCTTTCTGTATTTATGCCAGCGTTTGACTTGTCTCCAGACACCAATGCTGCATGGGGACCAATATAACAAATACCCCAAAAATTCCACAATACTACCACCACAGATATCCATCGCGCAATTTTCAGGGCCAGCCTTTTCTGTGAGTGGGAATTGCAGCCACTTATGATAGAAATCAGTAGGTTAACTACGACAGCTAGGAGAAGCAGCCCAGCAGCATGTATTTGTCTGAAAGCAGCTGGCGTGTGCCTGGCGTGGAAGCCAGCCGCAGGTGACAGCTTGTCTGCCAGAGGTTTGGAGTCGGCCTCACGACACCAGCAGCTGACCGGCACCACCACAACCTGCACCTCAGACACCAGCCCAAGAAACCAGCTGGAGATCAGCCTGCAATCACTCCCATAACACGGGTGGGCCAGTTCGCACAGTACCTGTGCTCCAAAACGCCACTCGGTAATGCCATGGATACGCTAACTTAGTGGTTTTTGTCCAAATCCTTCACAAGAACCTCCCCGGACCCGTCTAGCTTCAGTTTGATCCGCTGCTGTATTGCTTAGGGGCGAAATGCGCCCCCTCCTCAGACTCCGGGCACACCCCAGGCAGAAAGAGAAGCAAGCCCGGGCCTACCCACCAACGTCCCCCGCTCCTCAGGGAGCCGTCTCCGCCGCACCCCTTCCCCTCTGCCCCCCCCCGAGGCCCGAGCCGGGGCTAGCAACCGTGCCAGCATGCAAACCGGGCCTGGGGAGAAGCGGGCCGGTTTACGCCTCCCGGGAAGGGGGAGTCGAGGCCCCGCGGGGGTCCGGCCCGCCGCCGGGCGCCATTTCCTGGCGCTGAGGGGAGACCCCCCCCCGGCCCTCGCCCCAGCGCATGGGGAAGGGTCTCCCCGGCATCACCCCACGGGCAACACGGAGAAAGGAGGGGGGGGGAAGCTGCGCGCCTCACTCCCACAGCCCCTGGCGAAACGCACAGCGATACCACCACCCCCACCGCGTACCCCGGCGGCGGGGCCGGCGCCCTTACCTCCGCCGCGGGCCTCAACATGGCGCCTCCCTCCCGCTTCCTGCTCCGCGCCGGGCGGCGCCGCCGCCATGTCTGCTGAGCGAGCGATCGAGCGGACGGGCCGGGCTGCGGGGGGGGGGGGTTGAGCGGTTTCGCGCTGGCCCCCGGGCTCCCTGCAAGCCCCGGCACCGGCCACTCGCCTCAGAGCCCGCTTGCTCCCGCTAGTGGGCGGGAGCTGCCCCCGGGCTGAGGAGCCACGTCCCGTTGTCAGGTAGCCAGGGGGTTGTGTGGGAATTCAGGTGAGCTCCTGCGTTGCCCCCCCGGAGCCGCTGCGGGGCTCGAAAAAAAAAAAAAAAAAAACCACCCAAAAAAACAACGGCAGAAAGCAACAGCCGTGGAAATAACTTGCTTTCCTAAGCAGCCTCAGGTGTGAAGGCGCAGGTTCCAGCGGAGGCTGCCGCCATGTTGTGGGCATTGCTCGGTTCTGGCGTCTGACAGGGCTCTGAGGTGAAAGGGGCGCCGGGATGCTGGACTGGGCCATGGGAGCGCTCTGCTTGGCAAGGCTGGAAAAGCTCTTTGGTTCCCCTCAGACCTGAGGCGGAGGAAGAAGTAGGTGATACTGATTCAAAGAAACTTAATAGTTTGATTAACTATTACATAGGAATTCTTTATTGGCAGCGCCGGATGCACGGGGGATCGCTCCACCTATCGTGCACACCATCGGGCCTAATTGTGCAGGTTAGGGACATGTTCTACATACATATTCACTAGATTTCCGAGAAATGTTATACATAGTCACTAGTTTTCCAGGAAACTACTAGCACACACAAATGTCCTTTACGTAGGCACATTGAAGGTCTCTGGTGATCTTCAGGAGTCCTCTGGTGGTCTTCCATAGTCCTCCTCACTTGTCCGCTACTTGACCCCCCTCAGGTGATTCTGTGCAGTATGGTCCTTTACATGTTTTGATACATCAGTGCTTGTTAGTGCTCTTATTATCTAAGTTTTCATTAGTGGTGTAAAACCATATGGCTAGTTTAAGCTAAATTATCTACAAGGACGAGAACAAAGGCAGGAGTTCTTATCTTTTCCGGCCCTATCTATTCAAGAAAGGCCTCTACTTGTGCCTCCTCAACAAGATCGTAAATTCATCAAACATTTAATTAAGTTTTGTGATTGCTCATGGCTCCTTCTTGCTCATCACTCCCAAGTACCAGTCTCTGACAGGCTTAGTCCTTGACAAACACCAGTCCTTGGTACGTAAATTTACAGAGAGACAATCATTAAGCAATAAACATTTCGTTCTCTATATCAATACTCTGGTGATTTTAAAACTTCAGCCTCCATCATGGCATGGTCCTTGAGCAAACGCAGCTCGGGAAAGACAGTGCGACATGCCAAGTGGGGTAAATGAGCATCGTGCCTGAGGCTAGCGGAGAACAGAAAAAATATTGTAAAACTTACCATTTTCAACACTGTACTCCATTACTGTTGGCATAACCAGCTAGTCTTTTGGATGACAAATGGAGCTATTGGTATACACATGGTTAAAGAAAACAAATGCCGTAAAACTTAATTCATGGGGTAGCTGCTTTTGGATATAATGAAGTGTGCTGGACATATCAGATCATGCAGTAAACACCTAAAAGTTGCTGTATTTTAGTCAAAGCAAAGGTGTTTGTCATTGCCTTTATTGCCATGCTTTCCTCTTTCATACATGTTTTACATAAGGCATTCAAAATAATTTTGTAAAAGATTAATACTTCTAGAACTTCAGTTCTACAGCAAATCTACAACTGTATGGTGGGGTTTATTCTCAATTACAGTAAAAAGTCAGTGTGATTTTTTAGTAAATGTTTTTGGTTTTATTCACTAATGAGGCCTGTGTTGCCCTCTGCTGACAGTAAACTGAACTTACCAAATAATTTTTCAGCATGAATATCGTGTACAGCAGACACACCTCTTTTGCCCTATTTTCACATAATGAACATCACCAGTACTAATCACAAAGAAAAAGAAAGCCTTGCATTGTTATATAGGATGTAAAAAAATCACGTAAGCAATTTATTAAATTACTGTAATGACCCAGTGATCCGTGTTCATTATTGAGTGGTGTCAAAACTTTCCTTGCTAGTGCTGCAGTGGTTGCATTATGCACTGATAACAAAGAACCCTAAATGATTGCTAATTCTGCTTAATACTCTACTCGCAATGTATTTGTGCCAAGCTCACAAATTCGTCAGTGACTGAACACATGGTATGATGGTCAGCCCTGGCTAGCTGGAGGCCACAGGTGAGATCGGGCTTCCTTTTTGCCTCTTCTTTGTGGCTCATACAGCAACAAAGATAGCGGAAGCTATCCCAAAGAGTCCATAGTTTTATGAAACAGGAGATCAAGAATTTGAAGCAGATGACATGACTTTACAGAACTGGCAGAAGAAAACAGTGGCAGAACAGGAATGTAGTCCAAGCCTTCCAGGTCCAAATGTGGCATGTCCTCCAAAGGCCTGCCTTATGTATTTTTAAGTATTTTTGCAGCATACGTATGTCAAGAGCTCAGCAGCAGCTATCATTGCAACATTCAAGAGTTTGCAGTTTAGTCTCAGTTTGGGGCTCCAAGGGTAAGACTTTTGAATGCTAGTTTTCTTTAACCTCTCTCTATCTGCACAATTGTGAGCACAGTACATGTAGGATTCCTTATATCCTCAGCTGAAAGTGCCTTGCCTACTGCAGAGGCACAGAGCTCCCTTGTCAGGAAGGCACAAGGAGTGTGACTTGCTCCTCGTGATTAGCCCTCCTTTGAGCAGGGGTCAGAACTGAGGATGCCTCTCCTGGACGCGGGTTCCTTACTCAAAGGACTGCTGGGACGTCTCCATTAAATCATCTTCAATCTAATGAATAAGGGATCATTATTCCAGTTTCCAATTTGTAAAACAGAGACAATAATGCTTTCTCAATTACCCCTGAAGTAAAACAAAACAAAACAAAAGATAAAAATTATATACACATTATATTCATACATATGTGTATATGTGTGTAATGATATATACGTATATCTTTGTGTTTGCATGGTTTTTCAGGATAAAATCAGTGCTACTCTAACAGCAACAACTTCCTTGAGACTTCAGGATTGGCTGTGATAAGTATCTGCTTCTCTAAAAACACAGGCTTCTATTCAACAGTCAGATATTCTGCCAGCTGATAAAGTGTTAAATATCCACAGAACTAGCTGGAAAAATGCTGATTAAACAATGTTCATCGTAAGGTTCTTGCACAGAATAGTATCAGTTTCAAATAAGCTTCCCTAAAAAAAATATTTTTTTTCTGAAACAATGGTTCTATTTAAAGAAAAACAAAATTTTAAAAAATGGCTGGGTATTATTTATTCTATAAAATTATTTTTATATTTTTTATTTTATTTTTAAAATTATGTCATATCATAATGTCATATCAGGCTGCTATTTTATCACGTAATTTAATGCTTTGTCATATAGTCCCACAATGGTACAATATGTCATTTTGGACGTACTATAGAAATTTAACATTTCTGAGTTTAAATGAGCTGTAGGTTTGCATTTTCCACATGTGATCTACATAAAAGACAACGTTATCATAAGAAAGCATGTGAACAGTTCTGGCTTGACATCAAGCAGGAAACATCTTGCAAAATTGCCACAATTGTTACTTTATTTATTAACTTACACCCCTATCTATGAAGGAGATCACAGTCACTGAAAGTAGAACAGTGATATGCAGTTTCTTTTAATGAAATAAAAAGCTTTTTTTACCAGTTTTGAAGATGTTGTGTGTTGATTAGCAATGAAATATTGCAGAGATGTACTCCCATTCACAAAATATTTGTAATATTTATTTGAAACAAATAGTTATTTGAAACAAATAGTTATTTGAAACAAAATATGTGTGAGTTCCCTTAAAGTCTTCTTTCTTCAATTTGTTTTTCAAAGGATAAGCTTTAGTCTCTCCTTTTTATTGTCCGTTCTTGGAATTGTAACAACTGCCTCTTCAGAATAGCTCAGGCAAAACGTGTTGTGGCGGGAAGGACTGACGGACAGGCATTTCCTCTAAAATCCCTGGGTACAGGCACTGGAGCTGTGGTGTGAGCTTTCTGAAACCTTGTGCACAGGTAATGGCAGCAGCTGTCCCTTACGAAGTGGAGTCAAAGAAACTGTACCCTCCCTCAAAACCTGAAAGAGAACTGGTAAATGGTCACTTGCTAGAAATGCTCCTAGACAGGGAGGCAAAGTCAATGTCAGCTCTTCATACACAAGCATAAATCAAAGTGTCAGTAATGAAATCAGATGAGTAAAAGATTTACATAAACATGGCTGAGAACAGAATGTGTCTCCGTATCTTCAGCAAAAAGCTTGAATGCCAAAGTTGTGATAGATGATTAAAAAATGTTCTTGCCTCCTGACTGAAAATCAACAAAAGGCAGAATTAAAAATATCATTATTAAAAGTACCATTAATCCTATAGAGAACCATCATCTTTTTTGATTTATACCTCATAAAGCCTTTTTTTATAGGTTTGTAAAGCACTGAATTGGCCACAGGATAGTTTTATATTAAATCTCCGTGCTAATATGACTGTGAAGACAAAATGAAAGGAGACAACAGTTCAGAAACACTTTATTAGCATGGCTGAATAAAGTAGATTTGTTCAGACTTATCGACATTTTCTGGCACTGACTTTAAAACCTGATTTTTTTATTTCCTGCCTAGGAAGAATTAGATCACATTATCCTTGAAAATCTAGAAAGTCAATAATTATTAATCATGGCACTGACCTAGTAAAGACAAGGACCCCAGATGGCCTAGTGCTTGTGTTTTGGGTTTGTGTGGTGGGTTTTTTTGGTAGCGGGAGAGGGGCTGTAGGGGCAGCTCCTGTGAGAAGCTGCTGGACGCTTCCCCAGGTCCAAGTCGGACCTGCCTTGGGCCAAGGCTGCGCCCATCAGTGACGGTGGTAGCACCTCTGGGAGAAGGGATTTAAGAGGGGAAAGTGAGTAGGGGGATTGGAATGTGAGAGGAACCCCTCTGCGGATACGGAGGTCAGTGAGGAAGAAGAAGGAGGAGGAGGAGGAGGAGGAGGAGGTGCACTGGAGGAGGGGAGTTACTGAGCAACTGTGCAAGAAAATGGGTGGGAAAATTAATTGTGGGAGACTGCAAAGCAGTGGACTAGGAATAAAAAAACTTTCCTTATATCTGTATAGTCAGTGGCTCCAAATTAGCTCCTACCTCTAAGGAAAATGATCTGAGAATGATTGCATTTTCCTTTGAAATGCTCACTTGCACTCAAAAAGACAAAAAAAAGCACATCAAGCATGTAAATGCCCCATGTCCATACCCAGTTCCCATATATTTTTCCCATATTTCCTGTACTGACATTGCTGTCCACCCTGTCCTGCAGTGGTGGAACACAGGACCACTTTGTAGTTGATTTACTTGCTGGTTCCTTCAGGAGGAGAGTCAGTGGACTTACGGGTGGTCATCACAGTTTGGGATCTCTCTTCTTTAACATCTAGTTACTACTTCACGAACACTGTGTGATGGCCCTCGGACAGCAGGCAGCTCGTCTAAGGTATCCTTGATTGCTAGAAGCTTCCCTGGAGCTTCTGTTTTCTCAACAGTTGTATAATGCGCACTTCCTGAAGAGCTGGGGTTTGGAAGGAGGAGGATCACACAGACTGAATGTCTAATTTTGTTAAAATCAAACTTTAAAGTCAGGTATTTGAGAGGTTAATAACTATCAAAATTAGAAATTCTTTTCCATCAAAAATCTTTGGCTGTGATGAGCTTTTATGTAACAGTACACGTATGGCCAAATAAATTATTATCCACACTTTCTTGTTATTTACCTTTTCATTAATATATTGTCATGAATTTCAATACCTCCAGTACATGGCAAGTGTATGACACCATCCTAAAAAATATAGCAATTATGAAGTAAATATGAGTGGCAATCAGTCATTGAAAGCATCTCTCCATTACCTTCATCTTTATGACCCTGAAAAATTGCAGCGGGGAATCCTTATTTAATGTATAAAAGTAACACCTAATAGCTGGAAAATGTTTTAAGTTCCTTTCAGTTGCAGGTTACAAGATAATCATCTTGTGGGAACATGCCTCAGCATTTTCATGTATTCATGGCTGACGAAATGTCTCCTTTAATTCTTTTGGCAGATGAAGAAAAGTGATCGAAACCTTTTGTTATACAACCTTCAAGATTAAGTGATCACACCTGTTGAGTAGTTTTTGAAGGATGTAGTATAGATTTGGGTAATTGGCTAGAAGCTCTTTTTTTTCCATTAACTTGTAGGCAGAGTGCTGTCTCCCAAGTTTATTATCAGACTTAAGAGTTGCAAATGATGTTCTCAAAGTTCAAGCCACTTGATTGTAGCGTACTTGTAACATTTTCAAATACTCCCAGTGCAGTTTCCTTGCTGTCTAAAATAATCAAGCAGATAATGGTTTTCACATTTCACAGTAATGGAAAACTGTCAGGAACATTTTGAAGCATTAATGACTGTGGGCATAATATGCCCTTTAACTGTTTTCATCTGAAGGAGAAACATGTAGCTTTTGCCCTGAGCAGTTGCATCTTTTGAATGAATGTTGCACACAATACCAGTTAATTTGCTGACGTGCTGATGTGGTTTATACGAATGTCTGTACATAATGGATTTATTTTGTTGCTTCTGCAGAAGCTATCTTTGAATTTATTCACAACAAAAAAGGTTTCAGTTTTGCTCTTCGGATCGTATTATGCTAGAATTATTTTTATGATCTGCTGTGATGCAAGCTATCTTGTATCTGACAATCTATTGCAAACAAATGAGAAACAACTTTGCATCTACTACAGAAAGCCTTATGGCAGCAACTGCAGTTTGTACTGATCTCTGCAAGTAATTTTCTTACTCGTTCCATGAAATGAAAAATCCTTTCTTTTTGTCTTGTCTTTTGGATGGGATGCTACTACTAAAGTAATTGTCACAGTCATCATTCATGGTGGGCTACGATTCAACCAACAACGAACGAGTATCAGCATATCTGGCTCCATATCAGACCATGTTTATTGTGTTTACTCTATATTGTTTGTGTATTGAGCAAATAATCTTTAGATATTATGCCTTCCACGGGCAGTATTTATCTTTGCATGCCAAATAACTGCACATGCAATAAATGCCTAGCTGTACTTTTTTAAGTAGACTCGGTTTGCTCCACATATATATTTCAAATATATCATTTGCACTCTAAATGCTCAAGACTGTAATGATTCTTAGGCTTCTTAGGCTTTAGTGTATGTGTAAATTATTGCTGTTTGAAGCTAGACAGAATTTGATTTCAATAAAACTGATCTTTCATTTTCTCATTCTTTAGTAAGGGTAGTTCAACTTCAGAGAGTCAGATGAGGAGGAGTGAGTCCAGAAAAAATACGTGTTTCACTTTTCTGCCTCATTGCGACCAGGTTCTTCAGGCATCCTGAGATCACAGTCAGTATCCCATCCACTACTGAGGGAACTTGCCCCTCACTTTGAAACTCCCAGGGTCTTTGCTCTGAGAATAAAGAGAGTTCGGTTTTCTCAAGTCCGTTTTCTGTAATGTCCTCAGCACCTCTGAAGACACCAGGAAAGAAATTCATATGTCAAAGCTGAAGTCCATGTACAGTTCTCAGAGCACCTGTCTCGTAACACAAATCAGTTCTAACAAAGAACAAGTGTTTCCTGATTACATAGCTACTGTAAACTTTGCAGACATTTGCAGTCTTCTTTACTCTTTCCTCAGCTGTGTGCAAAGTGCAAAAATACCGTGTTTCAAAAAGAAATGTCTCAAGCATCCCTGACTTGCTTCAGAGGTGCAATTCAAGCTGTTTGAACTTTTGGAGTTGGATTTTGTTAAAAAGCTTAGGTTTGTATAGGCTGAATTCTTCAGGGTTCTTTAGCGTTTCTCTATAAAATTCTATTCAATTCTTTTTGGATGTCCCATTCTTCATACAAGAAATAAAATAAAGACCATCACCAATAAAAAACAGTGCGCAGTTAACCTAG
Source organism: Haliaeetus albicilla (assembly GCF_947461875.1). NCBI lineage: Eukaryota > Metazoa > Chordata > Aves > Accipitriformes > Accipitridae > Haliaeetus > Haliaeetus albicilla. The sequence goes on from NC_091507.1 coordinate 2,223,189, forward strand.
AAGGGGATACACAGAGCTAACCAAGAGGAAAATGTATGTACACATATTTAACTGAGCATTGCCTGAACCAGGGCTTCTCCATGGGCAGCTCTGTCCTCTTGGGATCCAGACTGTTGGGTACTTTCAGAAGATATCATGAGACAGAAGAAGATGGTCTTGTCCTCCACAGCATTGTCATTCATCTTCTTTTCAGAAAAGGTGGAACCTGGATTCTACACCCTCCTCAAACACATACGTGTATGTGTACATGTACATGTACATGTGTGTGTGCATCGGCAAGGGTGGATGGGTGGCAGCTCCTAGTTTGTGGGAGAAGGTTCTGCTCACCTCCCTGCTCCTGGGGATAGTGGATAGTCTCCATCCCTTTTGCCGAAGTTTGAAGAGACATAGAGGGACTTGAAACAAAGATTATTTTTTTTTTTCAGTTGAATAAGAAGGAGCCTTATTGTGTGACCACTGCCTGCTGGAAAATGAAAACCGTTCTTTCACACCTCTGTGGGGTAAAGTAGGCCTGCAATCCAGCAGGCACCAATTTGTTCCTGAAGGACAGTACATAATGTGAAGTTTCATAAGTGTCTTTTTTTAAGTATCAGTTGGTAACATCGTCTGTTAATGATGAACATTAAATGCTTATAAAACTATAAAGGGATAACTTCTAAGTAGTGATTTGTGTGACTCTCTGGCAGATACACCCGCCCCGACAGGAAACAAAACTTCTCTGGGCAGGGAGGAGAGGGGGAAAAACCCCAAACCCCAGAGGCCACAGGTTGAAAATGGAACTGACAGGTCTGAGACGCGCAGGTAGACGAAGTGTTGGATTAAAACGACCCCGGGTCAGATGCGACAAGGGTCTAAGCAGGATCCCGCCGGAGGACGTTTTGAGTCAGTCGGTCCTCCTCGGAGCAGCAGGTCTGCAGCCGGGGACTCTCCCCTTGGGTTGGGACGCTGCCCTAGGTAGCTCCTCGAGGTTGAGAGCCCTCATCTTTTAGGGGAGCGATATGCGCATTTTGAGTCATCATTTTTAAATCTTAAGAATTCTTGAGTTGGCTGTGTGGTACTAATTCCCCTCACATCATTGAGCCTGTGGTTCACAAATGTTACCGAGGTTCTAACTAACTTTTTACTGAAGAATAAATCTGACTTTTAACACCTGTTGAATTTGATTGTGTGAGCCTCCATAACAGACTCAGACACTGATGACAAACAAGGTATTTTACATACTTTATTAGTAATGAAAATATTCCTCAAAGACATGACTCCACTTACAACTTGCGTAGCTCCATCAAGAAGGAAATAAAGCTTCTCTCTTTCCTCTTACTTGAACAGGTTGAATATCTACACACTAAGTAGGAAGTTAAAATTACGTCACCAGAAGTAGTAACATCCTCTTAAATACTGCTTCATGTTCTCGTAGAGTAGAATAAATGAAATAGAAGACTTAAGAATAGCCTTGAAAGGAACTTCAAGGAATAAAAGTATGTAGAATTTGTAAAAAAGCTAGACAAATAATATTTCAGAAACCCTGACCTTGAATTATAAAATACAGTAGTGCTACACTCAAAGCATGTATTAGAATAACTCGTTAAAAAGTGTTCTCTGCATCTTGCAGATGTCAGTTTTTCTGTTTTCATTGCTGCATTAAATTCAAGGCACAGTCTTTATGGTTTTGGTTTTTTATAAAGAAAATGATACAAAAATACACTACTAGTAAGGCAAATATTAAAAATAGGATTAAATCCAGTATACTCAAATATCCATTATCAGGTATCTTCTGGGCATAGACCAGAAATTAGTATAACATTGTCCACTGCAATTTCTCCAGTTTTGCCCTTCCCACGTTCTGATTCAAAAGTGACCTGTCATAAGAAGAGAGATGTATTAACAGTGAAAAGGTAGTTTATCCAACCATTTAGCAACTCTTAATTAGTTATAGTGCTATGTCTGAGGAATGTTTTATCACAATACAGGACTTAATGACTTAAATCCTTGCCGTTTTTAGTGTTTCTGTGCATTATTGAACTAGACTGATAATCCTCTGCACAGATTTACAACACCAAATGGATTCCTTTAACAAGATTACTTATTTTCATTGACAAAATGCAAATTGAGTGAAATCCTATTACAATAGTGTAGTTTTATCACAGTGTGTAACGTTCGTGCACTCCTTTTCTTGAAGACATTACAACTGTTCATTTTCCATCTATTTCGATCCTTGGGTTTTGGGTGTATATACTATATATATATTTATTCTTTCTCTATATATAGTATAGTGTGTATACTATATATGGAGAGTATGTTCATTTTTATGAATAGGATGCCTGGGCTTTTATTTTATAGTCTGATTCTCATCTGTGTAAGGGTTTTTCTACATCATTCCAGTAGTGCAAAGAACCTTGAAAGAGCTTGCATTTCATTTATACTCCCAGTATTCAGTTATACAGTAGAAGCCTTTACACAGCACTGAAAATGTTCAGTCACATAAATGAAAACCAGGCCGTAGCATTTCAAGGAGAAACTTGCTGAATCCCTGATGGAGGCAGTTTTCTGTGCAGAGTGTTCCCTGTTGGCTAGTATGTCCTGCTCCTAGGGTGAATGCCCATCCTTGATTATACATGATGTCTCCTTTTGCACTAATTACCTGGTTTAGTGTGGTTTGAGAGCATCCTCTTCTATGAAACAGGGATAATTTTCATTTTTCCAGGAATATATGTATGCTTCTTTTGCATGAGATTTTAAACAGAGATTTTCATTGTGTTAATTTATGATCTGATGCAGTTTTTACAAAATGACAGGATTACTGGCATCAATGTTCTAACCAACTGGGGTAATTCAGTTCTGAAATTACAACCAGTAATAATTTCTGCCTCCTAAAATTGGTGTTCCTGTTTCCCCTTTCAGATAAGCCTTTCAATTGCCAGTAAGCTATGCCTACAAAACAGTTGGTGGAACACTTGAGGATTTGGAAATTAAGCTGTTGATTATGGTATTTGGCTTATAAATTGTGTTATACTTACACTGTTGGTTGTTTCAGCCCCCTGAAATATCTCTACTTTTCCAGTTCTCCACCTTTCATCTTTTCCTTTGTTCTGCTCCCAGACAGGAGCAGTTTTTTTGTTTGCCAGGAACACTCGAAGTTTCCCCACTCTCTCACCAGCAAGCCGATAACTGAAAATCAAGCAGTAGCTGCTCTTTGGTTTGAGGTCAGTGAGGAGAAGTTTTAGACGCCCCATATCCTTCTTGTGCCCCACAAAAGCTGGAACTGCCATGTAGTACCCATCACCTTGTAACGAAAAGAAAAAAAAAGGAAAATGCATCTTTAACAGACTTGTGTTATTTATTAGCAAATTGAACACATATTTGCTAAGAAAATGCGTGGAAGCTGTGTTACTGGAATAATTTAAAATCAGACTGGAGAAAAGCAGCAGGGAAGTGTACTTTTCAAGGAATAAGCTTCTCTGATCTGGAAGTCAGATCAGTTTACAGACGAGATGAGTTCATATTTCACTGGCAATTACAGTCGTTCTTCCTTGCGCTACCTTTCAAAGGCAAAACCATCTCAGTTTTTCAAATGCAACAGCCTGAAACGTGCTGCTGCGCCTCTGTGGTCAGACCATTTCCACTGTCCTCTGCAGTGATGACAAACTCATAAAGGAACTGATAACTTATTCCCCAAACCCTGGAGGACCAATGAAATTATGGAGACACACAAAGTGATAAAGGGCTAAACCATCTGGGCCCATAAATAATCAGCAGATGTAAGTTTGGGGAGACAGGGTAAGGTCAGGGTAAGGTCTTCCTGGAAGTGACAGCACAGAGAAGGGACTTGGGGAAAAGGAAATATACGGAGCAGGAGAGGAAGGATTAGTGAAGAAAGACTGGGATGGAAAGACTGTGAGGGAAGAGTTTCTTCAGCCACCCTTTTTTATAGACACCCACACAGCAGTCACACATCGCACCCGTGGAGCTCTTTCTCAGGTTTTAGCAGGCCTGCCATTGGTACCAGGTCAGGTATCGGTTGTTCCTGAAGAGCCCCCTGCCCTCGGCTCATTCTGAGGAATGCCGTCACTAGTTTGCCTTGCAGAGTTTGAGATTTCTGAGCAGTTATCACAGTGCTGTCTAAGCCGTGTGAGTGACTACACCGCCACATCCCTCTAAATGGCAGATGTGTGATTAAATGCCCTACCAGTCTTGGAGAGACACAATGTGTAACTAATAAGGTTGCCATTGCCTTGTACCTTGCAATTCCCAACAGTTATATTCTAATAATTTTTCTCATCTTTTGATTTGTTTCTGTTGAAATACGTTGCTGATTACCAGTTGCCACTGGATATTTCAAAGAAACAATTTCTACTCCCAGCATTCTCTGCCTCCTTTCTTCTTTTATAAAGATAAGCCACTGATAGGAAAGCTAATTCTTGATTCTGTTTTCCCCTCCATCCCCCCTTTTTTTGGAGGGGGTGAGCCATCAAATCAAAGCATAGCTAGAGGACAGATCTTTAAATACCTCTATCTCGATCAGCAGGATTCCAGTCAAAGTCATCATCAGCATCTTGTTTCCAGTCGCAGACCCCTCGGCTGAAGCTGCAATCAACTGAAAAAAAAATTGGCAATGGAGACTCAGAGATAAGAGGAGCACTATATCGTAAGTACTGATAAAAATAGTTTGCTCTTTATTCACCCAGTTATTAATATATAGATAATCCTAAAATTATCTACTGAGTTCAGATAGTGCTGACCTATATTAAATTGCAAAAAAGCAAAACATTAGAATTTATATAGTAATTCTTTCTCTAACTCAGAGGAAAATCTGTTGTCTTTTTACTGCCAATCTCCCATGTGCACATGAGTTTATATGCTGTGACTTCTGTATACTGAGTGCCTGCCAATCACCAAGTATAGTTGGAGGTGTTAGTTTTGAACTCTAGCATCATAAATGGTTTGGGAACTGCCAACTTTGGAGCTTTCCTCTCTCCATTTGTTACACTGCTGTAGCTGTAATCAGCTGAGATGCTCAAGCTCCAGTTCTATCCTTTGAAAGAGAGAAGCTGGCTTCCCATGAGAGGAATACTTTAAGTCAGCAGTTGATACTCATACTACGTGGAGCTGGGAATAGCGCAAATCACTTGGCCTTTAGAGCACACTGAAAAAGGGTGTCACCCAGAGCACACCACAGCCATCGTGACTGGGCAGATGAAAAGCATTACATACACAAAGAAAGAAACACTGTGCAATGCAAGCATGACAGATCAGGTTAAGAATAATACGTCAGCCATCTGAATTTCCTCAGAAAGAAGCATTCTTCTTGTTCTTTTCATGTATTTTATCATGAGACAAACAAGTGAGGTACATGGCATTTAGAGAGCTTTACTGTATAAATCCATTGTTTCTGAGACTACTGCTTTCTGAATTGGAAAAAACCCGGTATCTTCCCCTTAATGTCAGCCAGCACATCTGTCTATTTTGTGTTGGTTTGTTTTCTTTAAGATTTGGAAGGATTTGTGGATTGGTTTTGTCATAAAAATAATCTCAGCTACAGCCAATCCCAGCATTTCAGCCCCTGCCCACTTGGCTGGGAACTCCCCAGGAGGAGGATGCTGCCCTGTAAATGCATCAGCTCAATACAATCTCTCAGTCCCCCCTTTTGGATTCTCGGTTTTTCCATGGCTCTTGTAAGCAGGTCCTTATAGTCAGCTTCATGATTCTGTCCATCCCAGGGAAACTGTCTCCCACCAGGAGAGGGGTAGAGTGCCCTTTGATCTGCCTTTATCCTCTGCTTTGACCAGAGCTACAAAAATATATATAGTTTCCAAAAGGCAGTGAAGCTTTCTGTTTGAATGTGCATGAAGCAGTTTCCTAAGGCATGGCAGAAGCTTAAGTTGTGTACATAAATTGACAGGTCTTGGACCTTGTATGCTCCCCTCAGTGATTTTGCAACAATTTTTTAATGTGAGAAAGAACAGGTAGTATCATCTTACTCTGATATCCACAGGACTTACTGATTAATTGGGAACTATCATAAATTCATAGCCAGGCTATTTAAGATTCAGGATAAATATTTATTCAGTCTTGCTCAGGGGAAAATCCTATTGACTTCGGGCAGAGGACCAGGAGAAAAACCAAGAGAATATGGCTGAAGGACATTGCATATTGTTGCGTGCTATGCAATGCTCTTCTAACATGGTTTCATTTTATAGACTATAGAAATGACTTTATTTTTTCATTACTATGAAATAAATCATGTGAAATTCAATTACAAGTCAAGTTTCAATGCAGGGGGACTTTCTATACATGGCTTATAAACAGTTAAAGTATGTTTTGAAAAGGACACAAAAACAGCTTCTCACATTGGAACTGGCAGAACGGTTTGGCCAGATACTGTCTCTAACACACTCACCAAACCTTTGCTTTATGTTAAAGGCTTTTAAACTGGTTCTGGCTTGGCTAATATAGGTTGTCATGAAAACACACAATACACAGGAAAATAAATACTGTAGAATAAAAATAATGTACCTTCTTGCTCTGGTCTCGACACTGGAACTTTCCTCTGTGCCAGGAGAGGGCTGAAGGCAGCTGCTTCTTTCACCTTGGGAACTAGGGAAAGCAACTTGTCAAGTGCTCAGTCATCACAGGAACAGAAGATGGAACTTTATTCCTTATATCAGTTGTCATCATTTATTTGAATAACTCAGTGTATGTGTTTTCCACTCCACCACCAAACTCACATTCCTAACCCCAGTTAGATACTAACTCTGAGTTTTAAGACTTTGTTTAATTGCTGTTTTCCATAGCACTGTGCCTTCTAAGCTGTGGGCAACGGAGCTACAAGATTCACAAGGTCATAAAATGGTGACCGTGGTCTTTCTTTGGCGTGGTGATCTGCTTTCCTGCTACAAAACTTCAACTAATAATCAATGTACCTGAACTCTACCAGACAGTGAAGACAACAGCTCAATGGCTTGGCAGCACTTTGCCAAAAGCAGCAGGGTAATATCAGAGACTTCATAAAAGCTATAAACATCGGGAGTTCAAAGGCCCACAGGTCTATATTCAGGTAAGCTGTAACAGAAGCCCCAGGAAATTATTTTTCTGAAGCCGTACTCTCTGCTGGGGTACATGTTGTCCTGCAAAGCTGGTCAGCTCTGCTGTCTGTTGGGAAGGAAGGGTGCAGCGACTGCCCAACCTCTTCCTCACCCTCCCTGCAACAGCTGGCAAGCACAGCCTGATGTTTTGATAACCAGTCCTGGTGGGAACCCCTGAACAAGTTCTTATGTAAAAATTGGTTGACATGTCTTGTGCCAAACTGGAAGAGTCGGTACAGCAGCACAGTCAATGAATGTTAGGTGCATTCCCTAAGATACTGGCCTAAAGGAGGTAGTTACTCAAGAAGCGCTGTTTTTCAGCAGCAGCCTCTGAGACCAAGGCAAAACTTCTCCTGTCTGATGAGCTACAAAGATAGAGAAGCTTGCAAACTCTTATTTACTCTAAATAATACTCTAAAATACTCTAAGTACTTTTAAAGCTCTGTGAATAAGCTTCTTTTGTACTATTTGAAGTGATTAACAGAGAAGTGCGCTCATTAAAAAAAAAATTATAGTCTCAACTTCTTTGTGCAGAGCCTGTGTAAGTGACTAATCACACATGAGATAAGGGGAAGATCTGCTTTCACTGGCAGAGGATTCTATCCTTTGCAAACATGTACGCAGATGATACCTATGATATATACGTACACACCTATGAAAACAGAAGGAGCTGAAATGTGCCATTTTAGAGGAGGAGTGAGGGAGGATCCTTTGGATTACTGCTTACAGAAGGTGTTAGTGGAAAGCCTGACAGACTGAAGTTCACTTTTCAAGCACACCACGTGGGCAGCAACGCTAAGAAAAGCTCAGACTTCCTCAACAGTGCCAAATGATAGGAGCTATGGAAATGGAAATTACTTTTCCCTACTCAGCATTGTATCATACATGCTATTAGAAAGTTGCAAATGCCAAATATTTTACAAGTCATTACTTTCACATGCACACACATTTGTTCAGCAGAAAGTTTGTTCCCATGAGTTCCACTGACCTAGGGCTTTCCATCAAAATACTGCAACATACTCACAGTCGTAAACACATACTCAGTTTTAAGAATATACTTACAACCCACTGCAATCCAGAGCCTCCTAGCACCATAAAGACAGTGCCATCTCCTTAACCTTTCTTCTCCTTCAAAACTGTCAAAAATTGCTCTGTGTGTACACAGAGAAAACACACGCTGATGAAGAGGCCCTGGAGGCACTTCCAGAGGTGCTGAATTGAGCCAAGAAAGGAGACTCGTGCAATCTTACAAGCTTTCTGATGAATTGCCAGGAGCGTGTCCTCTCTTGTTGCCCTTGCAGCCTTCCCCTCACCCAGACCATTGCTTAAATCACCTGGATAATATTCTTACTTAAGGCAAGGATTAATATATCTTTCTCCAAATTAATACATGTCTACAGATACACATTTAGGAACAGCCACATAGAGATTAGGTGTCAAGTTTACTGTCATGCCGTAAAATTTGCCTCATACTTAGTGAAAGAGGCTCAGGCTGTGAAAACCCTTGCCAAAATGAAGAGAGCTATTAAAATGTGATCAGTTCTGGAAAGAGTGGTGTGATTTAACAGAAGACAACAGCTGCCAGAATGATTTATTTATTGAGTTATTGAATTACACTTGAATTCACTTGAGGTGTAGCTGTGTGCTGCAGATTCTTCAAGTGAAGAACTGTCATGCACATAAAAAAAGCCAAATTTTGTATCCAAATCTATTTTTGTTTTCAGTGTCAGGCATTACACTCCAGTTCTCCACTTACTGGAAGGTATCAGCCGCATATTATGAGAAACCGTAAGCTTCAGCTTACAGAAAGCTTTCCAAGAAACCTTACTACTCGGAATGTGCCTACATTTTACATCAGACCATCACTGGACATAGACAGGGTCCAAAGTTTACCGACACCTAAGTACTAAGCAGGAGTCAGGATTGCTCTTTTCGGCTCTTCTGCTGTCAAGTGGTGCTTGCAGAAAGGCAGGCCTTGTCTCATGTTCCCTAAGAACATACTGCCACCAACAAAAGCTCATATACGTCCCACTTCAGGCACAGCAGAGTCTATCCTTCTTTCTGTACTGCTAGTGCCCACCCATCTACTTATCTGCAGCACTAGGTACTATATAATCTCTACATATAAAACCCTTTGTACCATGGCGCCATACATTCTTAACTGTTGATGTCATCATGATACTCTTAGGAGGTAAGATGGGTTGATCTTATCAGCAGGAATTAGTGGCAGAGAGAGCTAATGCCCAGGTCTTTAGTACCTGTATAACTAACTACCCCCAATTTCCATAGGAGTTGTGTCTGTGAATGTTGATGATGAGCTGAGCGTCAATAAACTGGTGATGTTCTGATCCTGAGAACAGCCACCGTGTTGGCGACACAGGTTCTTGCATCTGCAAGAAATTCAGTGTTGCTATTTGTGACACGTATCTGAGTAATGCCCCTGTTCTGAGGAGGGGCAATCTCTGAGCTATGTTAGATGCAGTTTGCCAATTGTATTATATATCAGGAACTGCAGCAAGGAAAGAAACTCTGCAAAATAGAACAGCCCCAGCCAGCTCTGTCTGGCTGAAAGTACTTCCCTAAAAAATAATAGGACTCACATAAAACAACTCTGAAACTACTGAGGATGTCTGCAATCATGGAAACACTTCTTAGCAATAACCTCAGAAAATGAGAAAGTAGTGCTGAAAAGAAGCATTCAGACATTGTTCTAGTATAAACGTGGCTAAATAGAGTGCCATGAAGGGGATTTAGAAACACATTTATACATGAAACCAGAATTCCACTTTAAAACCACCAGGCTTACAGGGAGCTCTGCGCATAATGAAATAGGTGAGGTCTGAGAGCCACCTCCTAGCCATCCCCCTGCCCGGGGACCTTTAGACAAGAAAGTAAGGAAAGATAACAGACTGCCACTAAAAGATACAGCAAAAGAGCTAGTTAGGTTCAAGCATATTCTTTCGTACAGCGCACAGCAGCGTCCTCCTAGAAGTGCAGGCAGACACCAGTTCACTCCGCCTGTCAAACAGGTTTGTTGGCACGGGTCTGCCAGTTGCACCAGCTCTGACTGCATGACTTCTTGCTGGGAGCTGGCTTGCACCTGGCTTGCTTGGAGCACAACTGGAGTGAGCTCAGGTCTGCCTGAAAAGTACCACGAAGACAGACCCTCAAGCCCGTCTGTATGTCAAATAAGGGCCAAAGAGATCATGAAAGCAATAGGAAGCTTGAGGAGCACATCTGGAAAAGCACTGCTTGGACTGAGCTGCAATATTAAAAGGTTCAAAGTAAAAAAGAAATTAAAAAAAAGAAGCCAAAACCCCAAACCCAACAAGCAGAGCTCAGTAGAATAGGTCTGTGGAGCACTGTTATATGGGCACCCTTCAGAAACAGTACAAAAGCACCGGTAAGTGACTCTGTGGTGCTAAAGGAGCTTACTGGAAACACTGATAGATCTTCCTTTATGTGCACTTGGTTTCACCTCTCTGCTTTGCCAGCTACTGTATATATTTTTTCAACTGCTGTATATAAAATTACTTATAGTGCATTTGGAAATGACGTTTTTGTCTGAAAAAAATACGGCTTGGTTTATAGCTTGGAAGTAATTTTCTATTTGTCTGCAGTAATGCATGTGCTATCCTTAAAGCTTTAATTCCTTTTTTTTCCCCTGTTAGTGGGATTGTATTCCTTATAAATCATCTGTGGCACCACATTGAGCTCTTGCTGAGGCAGCTATACTGGAAGAACAGGTATACAGTAGAATATAAGCACCCATGTGTTTAAGTATGCTAGTTGTGGGCAACGTGGTATATTTTTATTTCTTGTTACAGCTGTTTGATTTTTCCCTCCCCTGGAAAATGCCTATGCCTGGTTTTGCCTAGGTAGTCTACTTAGTCTAAATGTAAAAATAGCATGCAAAATTTGGGAAAAGTAACTTACTGTTAGTAATTCTAACATGTAGAATTCTAAAGTGTCTGATACTGCAGCATGTAGAAACTCTCACAAAAATGGTACTTGCTGTCTTTCTAACACTGCTCTCTGATGTTCAAAGCCTATAAAAAAAACCCCCAGAAAACCACAGTGGGTACTGTAAAAAATTCAAGCAGAATATAAGAGGTAGTAAAATGAAGACTAGCTTACCATATACACACTATATCACTATGTAGGACTCAAAGGCATATGCCACATCTCTGCTACCACATCCTCCTCTGAAAGAATTACCTTTGCCAGATGTCTGACATCTTTTAAGCCTTTTGTCTATAGCTGTGGACTGCACATTATTCGCTCACACAGTGGTGTAATTATCAGAAAAGAGTAAGATTATGAGCAAACATCCTGATTAACTGAGAGAGTGCTCTTGTTCAGAATTAAGAGCCTAGAACCCATGAGGGAAACAGTCCACTTTTAGTATTGCCAAATAAACCAGAAAACCAAAACCTCTTTATCATTCCAGCTGGCTGCATGGTACTACAGGAGTGCTTTAAGCATGATATAAGTTTCATAAACTGATAAAGTACAGAATATGGAATTTAGTTACAGTTGGCAATACCATTCTGGATTATGAATGGTATACGAAAAGCACTGAAACGTTAGAAGATGACAGAATTAAGGTTGTGCACTATAAATTCACCTCTAGCTTGAGTGTAGCAGCTGTACAGTCATTGCTTATGTAACCAAGCACTTTGGTCCACCTCCTTCTGTCTTCTTCTGTGTACAAAAAGGACATTTCTCGCACAGTAAGGAGCTTTCCAATACTTTGGTTTACTCTCATTTCCTATACAACTGCAATTTCTGCAATCAATAGGACAGAGTCCTATTTATTGAACTGCACTTTTCACAGCAGGACAGGTCCTTCCTTCACACTGAACAAGGTAAGGATCCCATGGAAAATAGGCATTTAAAGTCATTACAGACTGTATCATAAGAAAAATATCTAAGTTTTCACTGATGACCTTAATTTTGACATTTCTTAAATGTTGGGGGCTTCACTTTGCTATCTTTAACTATTGTGTTTTTAAAAAAAACTGAGTAGTAGTTTTCATGAAGGTCCTGTATTTTGATAATTGGCCTATTTTAATAATTTCAATCTCTGTATAATAATTACTTTTTTCCCAACAGTATTTTTCTGTGGCTCCCTATATATTTATTATGTAGTAAAACTACTATGATAAAACAATACAGAAATTTTAAAATAATAATTAGGATCTCTGAAAAGTGTGACCTATCCATTTTTCCTAATAAACTACTCTTCCTGGAAGACAAACAATACCAATATTAATAATACAAAAAGCAGATGCTATGTGAATACTTGAGGGGATTACATGGATGAACTTAATGTGGTAGTAAAGGAATCACTGCTAATTAGACATCAGCAGAGGAGGAAAAAAACTGATGTGTAAATTTACGAGCTGTAAATTTGAGCTAATCATGTACTCCAAAGGATCATTCAGTATCATTAAAAATGAAAGTGTTTTTAAAGCCAAATATTCAAGCAATTAAGTGCCTAAATCATGACTGAATTTTTATAATTACAAGGATCAAGTATAGCATAATGAAATGTAAAAGGAAAGGAAACACTGTTAACATAGGCAACCCATACTGAAAGAAAAATGCAAATGGCACAGTGCCTTAAGTCCTATACACAGTTGGTATCAAACAAGAAAGCTGTAAATCATACAGAGTTCACATACTTAAGGAAACTACATCTTGGGCATACTCGTATCCCTGTATCAAGAAGCACACCAACCTTCTGCCTGTATCCCCTGGCAAAATAAAACCTCTCTAGCATGTTCAGCATATAAATCCCTTATATTAATAATGGAAAATTCCAGCCAAATGTGACTGGAACAAAGGCAGCATAGGCAAAAATACAGATAAAACACAGTGCTTTAATGTTTTCAAGCAATAATATCCAGTGCTGTCACTGCTGTCAGTTGTAGTGGCAATTTTGTAGAGACAAGTAGTCTCTGCCTAGCCCGGGTATACGGTGTTCAAATGTCCTGGTTTGGTTGAGAAATTCCTTGAAAAAGAATCTCACCAAACATCATGACAAAAATCTCTGGTATATTGTTTGGCTTGCCCTACAGACAGAGGATTTCCCCCGAGTGCCCTCACTCAAACTGAAATCTGGGAAATGATTGCATTCCAAATAGCGTAGCACCAAGTACTCAAAAGGAAGGTTACGTGATCCACCCTTTGCAATCGCGTCACGTCACGTAGCCCAGTACAGTATGTCCTCATCTGTCTTGTCACGGAGAGCCCAAACCCAGACACAGCACCTCAGATGTGGTCTTTGAAGCGCCAAACAGAGGGGAAGAACCGCTTCCCTTTTTCTGCAAAGCCTCTTCCTAAGCAGTCACCCCATGTCTGTAATGTTGCACAAGGCTTTTCTCTCCCTTTGCATTTGCTTTTGTTGAACTTCACAACGTTCCTGTCAGCCCATTTCCACAGCCTGGCCAGGTCCCTCCTAATAGCAGCGCTGCCCTTCAGCGTATGGGTCGCTCTCCCCGGTTTGGTATTGTCAGCAAAACTGAAATATGCCATAAGCACTCACTGCTAATATTTGCAGGAAGGGGGGAGGTTGGTGAACAAAGCCCTGACTTCACTCTGTTTATCAGCTCACTAGCATAATTTGGGGAAGCCATATTAGTCTATGCCCTTAGCCTGAACTGAAAGAGGCCAATTACTGCTGAAAACCAAAAAAAGTCAGTTTTAGGAGAACTGTGCCTTTGGCAAAGAAGTATTCTCAAATGTATTTTTTCATTTCTTGGCTTTCTTACAGTAGCAATATTATAGACCATTTTTTCCAGAGGACTTTAAAATAATCTTTCCTTTAAAAAAATTATGTATCTTTTCAAATCAAAGAGCAACAATTTGAATGCTAACTTAAACTTCATTTGTGTTCATTTTTATCATTATGAAATATGTTGCATAATTTTAATTCCTGTGGGATAGTATTTATTTTTCTACACTTCTGAAAAGAGAGAGTATCATGAATAAACTATTAGCAGGGTATATTTTTCATATTACATGTTTTTGCCACTACCTTCAAGAATGTTTAACTGAGCCAGATGTACAAAAAACCAATTAAAATGCAGCCGAAAACTTTAAAGAACACAGCAAGAAATTGCATAGCATACAAGATAATAGTTGGAAGGAAACACCTGAAAGCAGACTGAGGAACCCTCTGTCAATCTTCCTGATAAATGACTAATGTCAGAAATTAAGCAAGACTCCTGCTCAAATACCATCAAATGCTTTAAATTTGAGAGTGTCCATTCAGATAAACTCTCATATTTAAACAAAAGGGATAAAAAATCCCCTCTGTGATTTATGTAGTTATTTTTTAGTTGGGAATGGCATGCACAACAGTGGTACCTGTTATACGGTCTATATCATTTGAAACACTAAGACACGAAAGTCTATGTTTTTCCTCTGAACAATGCACACTACTTAGGGTGATGAGCATGCCTATCATGAATCAAAGCTAATTATTGTCTTACTCATAATGAAGCAGCACACTATCTTGTTTTACTGGGGCTTCTGTGAAGAAAATGGGGAGAAGCCAGGTGCTATGTCTAAGCTGCTCTGAAAGCACAGCCTGCAGAGCGCCGCCAGGATGGTGCACTCCTCCTCTGCTCACATTGACTGCAGACAGATTCCCCTAAAAGGGAGATTTGATACCTTTAGTCTCACCAGTAGGTATGTTAGGTTGCTTTTCATTCTCTACAAGTAAATTCTGATAAAATGGCTGTCATGTTTCTTGATGGTTTTGTTAGTGTTTACATGGAAACCAGATTTTTTTAAAAATGAAGAAACTTACAAAAGACATCTCCTCTAAGGCTTCGCTCATGGGCAATTCGATTCTCAAAATCTTCCTTCTCTTCGTCTGACTCTTCTGCCTCCTCTTCTGCAGTAGCTTCAGTTTCTTTCTCTTCCTCATTGTAGCTCCTACCAAGATCAATACCACCTTCATAGTCCAATAACTGCGAGTGGGTCTTAGAAGACGGTGTCACGGCTGCTTCTGGGATTGCATTCTTGATTGTTTCATGCTTCTTCACACTGTTTTTATGTGCAAGAAGTTTCTTAATTCTGTCCTTAGCTGTTCCAGGGATTCTTGCAATTTCCTTCACTGACTTTTCGGGGATAACTAGAACCAAGAAGAAAATACTAAATATTCATCTAAGGAATCATCCAGCAATGATAACATTTATAAATGGCACTGTGGTGTCCTTTACAATGTCCAGAGACCCATGTAGCCAAATTCTTTACTATGAGATATAAGTTCAGCTCTGCACAGAACTGAATACACACGCACGTGTTTAGCTCTGCTGTGCAGACAACCTTCTGTTTGAGTTACAGTGAGAAGACCAAAGCAAACCTCTGCCATAACCTCATTTGGACTCCTGTGTAACACAGGCCATAGAGCCCCTTACATTAATTATTTTTACACTGGAGCTTGGGTAAAAAATAATTATCATTCTTCAATCTGTGGACTACTAAAAATTGTCCATGGAGGTGTGATTCCCTGCATAACAAATGTCAGCCTACTAGCAATGAGCATTTTTCTTAGCTATCTTTTGTGAACTTCTCTGGCCTAACTTTCCTTGCACACCAGGCTGAAAGCCACTGAAATGGAGCATATTTTGAGAGGAGATACATCAACCTGCTCGATCACATTTCGTTTACCTCTAAGGTATATTTAGTTCTAAGGGATAAACCCCCAAAATTCTGAGAGGCATCAAAAAATGCCAAATTATTATCTTCTTGCAATTCCAAGGCAGACTAGAACATAAATGTAAATTTTGATGAGATTTTCACTGTTTTATGATTCCTCTTGGCTACAAAATACTAAAAGGATAACCAGCCTTGTCGTATCTTGCAACTTTGGATTCTGCTCAGAAACACAAAGGCTGCCAGAAGTGAAAAACTTAAGAGTGGGGTAAAAGTCAATTGAGATTGTTCAAACCTGTAAAACAAAAGAAAAAAATCTGAATTGGGGGTTTTCCTTATTATGAAGTATTATGAAGTCAAATATCCTTTATACCTAGGCAAAAAATTCAAAACATTCACTGGTAAGAGGACATTTTTGCATTTACATGGCAGCCCTGATTTTCAAATCATGCTTTCCTTGTCATTGTATTGAGTTTCAAGACACAAGCCTTTTATTTCTTTTAAAATCCAATTTTTCTCTCTCTACAGTCATCACACTATGTTTGGATTCTTGAATGAGGGACATATTTCATAGGAACCCATTTGAAGATGCATTTCTAGGGATGTGGGGAGGCAGGACTGATTTTCCACCAGTGGTGGGACCCAGTAGCAGCACAAAGGGCTCCTTTGAGACAGTATGTTGGCCAGCTGTTCTCCGTGTTCTCTTAAGATAGGAAAAGTCTCAGTTTATGTGAAATGAGGGGAGATTTTTGTTACATATCATGAAAAACTTGCTTACTATCCTTGCTATAGGATAGTAAAACACAGGAGCAAGCCACTTAGATTATTTGAACTGTATCACTGGAATTTTTGAAAAATTGTTAGGCTACCATCTGTCATTAATATGCTGGATATGATCTGCCTCAGAGCAAAAGAACAGACTGATCTTTTTTAGTCCCTTCCAGATGTACTCTTCTGTCATCTGACAAAGACTGATGGCTCTTTGTGCTGATGGCCAAATCATAACTGAGGGTTAAAGCCAGGACTACTTCGGATCAGTTTGTTCAAGGTATGTGTAAAGTACAAAGCAAATTCAAAGGAGAAATTATGGCAATACTGCAGGTGGTGCTTTTTATCAGCAACATCAGTTGCTGCTCAACATCAGTCGAGGAACACCACTGTGCCAAAACTAGGTCTGCAAGGGTTTGTGTGACAAATATGCAAGTTTTAGAGAAGACATAAATCTGAGGAGTTCTAGTTTATGAGATGATCCCATCCCACCATAAAGACTCCACCGGAGTTAACAAAGTCCCTACCTGTCATAGTACCAGAGCTCCTGAGGGAAAGAGTGTCCTTGGGGTTTAAAGTCCATGGCAATGGACTCTGAGGCTTGAGACAGTAAGGCTTTTGAATCAGCTCAGGATTTCATGACTGCTGTGACATGACTAGTCAGTATGCAATTATATACTCAGCCCTCTAGAGTTGGCCACAGCCTGAATCTGTGTGGGTGAGGAAGAAGAACTGGTAAGTAGGATAGAGCAACCACGTCATAAGCTACTGACAGCCTTCTGCAGTCTGAGTCCTTTTTGTGAAGTACCTAGGAAATAACGAGAGCTGGGCAGTTCCAGTGTGCTGTAGAAAAGCTCTTCCGTAGATGGAGACTATTTCCACCAATGGGTCAGAATAGCCTTATGTACTACTTCCTACCTTTGATTCTCAATCAGTATTGATGCTGCAGTGCCTACAGTCTTTTTGGATTGCAAATGGTGGGGGAAGTCAGCTATTTTTATTTCCCTCTGCTTTTGCTGTCTAGTGATTGCATTATCAGGACAAGAATATGTTCCCATTTTGCTCCTCACTTTGTAATAATAACTTTATAGTAATATTTTGGGACAGATGGACTAGACTTGTAACCTTGGGTAGTACTTTTTTTCTGTGTGTTTCTTTTCATAGAAACATAGCAGAAGAAAAACCACCAGTTAATAAAATAGAACTGTAGTCTAGTAGGAAGAGGGGAAAGTTCCCTGAATTTATATTCACTCCTGGAAAATACAATCCTATCACTGTGAATTTGTCACATTTAATTTGTGGCAAATGCAACTATATGTTATTTAGTATCCCAGGAACAGAATCAGACTCTTGGTGTGCTCACTGGAGCATTCAGGTTTTTTGAGGCTGCAGTTGGAGGTATAAAGTAAAGGGATGCCAATAAAAAAAAAATAAAAAATTGAGGATTATGTCTTTCTTTTCCTTTGGATAAAACTTGCAGCCCTGCTTGTCAGATACTTCCAAGTAAACTCTTTACTAATACTCCACTAAGTGAGCCTTTCCTCTGGAGGATGATGTCATTAAGAATGTAAGGTTCTCTGGGTCTAAACTCAGAATGCAGCAACAAAAATTAACAGGAAAGCTCCATTCCAAACAAATATCCTCTTGACAATCAGTAACAAGAAACTACAGGCTGTTATTGAAGAGGCTATGGAGATTTTCAAGCCAGGACTGACTGCTCAGCAAACCTGAACATCTGCTTTTAGTTTCTGCTTTGAAGTCTTCCTAGTGAAATGAAAAATTCTTACAGCTCAACATCATAACCTCTGTGGTGTCAGAAAATCAATTTCCTTGTATGTGCAAAATTAAGCAGTGCAGAAAGTCAACTGACAGGAGTGACAAAAATTGGGGGATGAAAGTGTATAAATCCCCACACACTTGCAGACCCCAGTTTGCTGCTGCAATATGAAAATCTGCATGTTCATGAGGACAAAGAGGGACTAGACACCAAGCATATTTTAGGATATATCACTAGTACCTTTCTAATCTGCATGCAGCTTTAGAGTATCCGGAGATGTGGATTTAAGGCTTTTTATGTCTACCCATAAATTGCAGGAGGAATAATGCAGTGTAAGGATAGACCACCTTAAACTGAGTCTGTTCTGTTGAATCCACTGCCTGTGGACTTGCCTGAATGAACAGCTCGCCTTCTCTGACAATCTGGGGTGCTACAGCTGAGGCAGTGATTTTTCAGGACCCTTCACTCCAAGACATGTATATAAATGCACAGGTGTTGCTCACAGACATTTGTGCATTTATCTATCCACGTGACTGCATAGAGAATTTTGGAAAGTGAAAAGAAATGTAGTGCATTTCATCCCAGCTCTTCTTTACGTACCTTCCATCAGGAAGCATGCAGATTAATGCCTTCTGCTCTGGTACAGTTTGTGGTTTTTGCCCTAGTATGAAAATATCTCAGCTTTCAAAGGTATTTTATTTCTTTGAATTAGAGAGAATTAAAGCAAGAGGTGGAAAAACAAAGGCAAATGCTGGCTGAGAGCTAAAAGTAAATCTTTTCTGTCATCGGTTGCTGTACAAGATTATAAGACCACAGAAATGGCTTGGTGTAGGATGTCTAATGATTAAGTTGTGAAAGTTGAGTTGGAAAAAATATAGAGAGCAGATGCCACCCCCCTGTCTGCTGCATTGTGTAAAGGGAAATACTTAGGGGATGATAGAGGAGAGGGGCAGACAGTGATCCGTTTGCCTCCCACACACCTGCGACCGCAGCCGGCGCTGGCTGGGGCTCTGGACATAAGGGGGCTGCAATAGGAGAGAGCTCGCTCTGCACACCAGCAGGCACCACACTGCTTCCACCTTCACACCTAGCAATATATTTAAAAACCTGGTGAGACACAAGCCTAGGAGGTCGGCTTACAAATCCTTTTGTAGCTCCCCTGTAGCTTCTGTGTACAAAAGCTGGAGAGGGGATGAGGGATACAGACGACTATTTACCACATTTAGGGGGAGTCTGTAGACGTGAGTAAAGATTGGATCAGCAGGACGTAGTTTCAGAAATCATTCTAAAAGTTCTCAACCTCTTTCAGATAGTCTTAAGAGAGTCTGAAAACTTTCATAGATAGGTTAAAACACAGATTCTAGACTATTATTCTCTTTTAAGCACCATGGAATATCATCTACCAACATATGTTCCTCACCTGTTTCATTTCTAAAATTCTTACGACCTTATTTAGGGAAAGATGCTTTGAGAAATCAGGGGAAGTTCATCACGCTAGACTGTGCTTAATATGTGACTACACCAGCCAGCAATGCTTCCAGTAGGAAAAGTGGGATGACAAAAGCCTAAGTGTTATTCATTAAAGGATGACAGCAGTATTTGGCTCCATACTGATTTTAATTGTAAGAAGCTCACTGGTGATATGACCAGAATCACTTTTTAAGCTTTGAAATTTTATTATGTCAAACCCGACTTTTCTCAGGACTGGCAAGTTAACAAGAAAGCAAATCATATATGGGATTTAGGGGTTACCCTATGAGCAAAAAAGGAACATGAGTAATACAAGAGGCACAGAGAGAGTTGGCATGACTTTGTATTGCCATTTAGATATCCAGGAAAGCGTAATTAAGAATAGTAACCTCTGCCTCCAGCTGGGCAATAACAAGAGTGTCATTGTTGAGCTCCCTAGAGTGATGTCTGAAGCTCGTAGGCTTTAAGTTAGTACTGCTTTTTCCTGTTATTTTGTAGTTTCCTACCAAAAGAGTGAATCAAAAATAGGTTCATTTTCCCCCCAGGAATCTTAATTGCTTATGGAACCTCATGAGACTCTATTCTTAAATAAAAGCTGAAATACACATAGAAGCATGTGGTGAGGGAAATGTGGTTTTTCAATGCACAACAGGAAATCAGGAAACACATGAACCTGAGAACAACAGATTGCAGCAAGATAGAGGCCAGATGTGGAAATGGCTAGGACCCTTTTAGGGAGCATTTGAAAGGTTACATCTCTATAGATTCTCAAAAGAAATGTGTGCTAGACACAGTTCAGAAACAGCCTCCAGCGTTTCATGCATATAGGAGTGTTGAATGGCAAAAGGGTGCCTGAGCAATCACAGGTCATATCCATAAAAGCAGCACTGTTTGCAGCCTGATGTTTCAACAGCTTTCTCCTAAGTTAGTACGTTGACATACAAATTAAATGAAAGAATTTCCCTCACCTTCTGTGCAAAGGTGAATTTTACATTACCTTGCTTATTAGTTTATTTGGTAGCATGAGGACATGAAGACATGGAAGTTTTATTATGAACAGTGTGCTTAGTTACTCTCATTTCATGCTCTGAAAATTAAGCTATATATTAAAATGTTTTTCATTTGTTATAAAAAGCTAATACTGTTGCCATGGTAGCCAGTTTGTTATATACTAGAAACAACTGCTATAGAGAATTAATGCTTCCCTGTGAAAATGGGATTCCCACCCTGTGGGAATAATTATGTGGAGTACTGAGGACATATTTAAGAAGCCTTTTGTTTAGCTGCAGCACAACCCCAGGCCCATCTCTCCGGGGAGCTGCTATGGGCTGCACGAGTTGCAGCCGCTGCCACCAAAAGAAACGTGAAGCCGGAGCCTCCAGCCCCCAAATTCCTAGGATGGTGTTCTCATCCTGTTAAACCCAATAGCAACACTTTACTGAAGCCAAAGTTTTTCCACAATTGCTGTATGACATGGAGAACACTTAGCGTTTCAATGTAGGCTGGTACATCTAACTGGTGTTTGTGTCGCTGTTTGGAAAAACATTTTCCCTGATAGCAAAACGTATGTCCTGCCTCAGTTACACTGATCAGACTTTTTTGAGGATTGCAGTAAAAATCAGCTATTGAAACATTCCAGGTTAAAAGAACCTCCTCCTCTTCTCTTTAAAAAAGAGGCATATGTGTGGGAACTACCACCAGAGAAACCAGTCTCTTTTTAGCACCACTGCTTTTCAGGTTTTACCTACCACTGACTGCTTTTCAGGTTTTACCTACCACTGACTCTGTATTTGTTCTTCCCCTCTATTGTTGTATACATCTTTCTAGCTACACCCTTGCCTTTTGACCTTCTGCCTATGGCTCTGATTTCTCTTATTACTGTGTGTTATTCCTCTATCCTCTCTTCTATTAAATCTCTTTTCCATTTAGTGTGCTCTACTAAGTTTATGAATGCATGGCTCCTTCCTCTTCTAAACAACTAATGGACTTCAGTAAATGGAAATATGACATGAAGAAGTATGCAGAGAGAGAGCAAACAATTTAATAGAAACAGCGTTGAGAAGATAGAAATCATCTGTGTTCGGCACTGATTTTTTTACAGGGCTAGACATTAAAAAATGTGTCATAGCCTTCCTTTGTTCATATTTAAGCAAGCATTCCTGTTGCATTGTTTCTGCTTGAGAAAAGAATATTTTCTACATAGACTTGGTCAAAAGGAGATTTTCGTTTGACCTTTTCAGCTTCTCATTAAAAAGAAACAAAACCCAAAAAACCCCCAGACCTTTTTGCTCAGAGATGTATTTGTTTAACTTTTCATCTGTGGTACATTCTGTTTTAACAGAACCATATCAAGATGTGTCATGTCAGTTTGCTTTGATATTCAGTCAGGTCTCAAGCCCAATCACATCATTCTGTTGCAGTAAGCTGCAGTGACACATCACAAGGGATGTGGTCTAGCAAGGAAACTGGCTCATAACATTGAATTTGAGCATGAAGAACCTTCTTAACAGATTTGCTGTGGCAATCTGTGTCC
This sequence comes from Haliaeetus albicilla, assembly GCF_947461875.1. Lineage (NCBI taxonomy): Eukaryota > Metazoa > Chordata > Aves > Accipitriformes > Accipitridae > Haliaeetus > Haliaeetus albicilla. The sequence goes on from NC_091507.1 coordinate 2,245,486, forward strand.
AAATCCAACCTTTCAGTACCAGTCAGGTTTTTGTGTGTTTAGTTTTTCTTGTTAAAAGTCAACATTTTTTACTGGAAGTAGAAACTTAATGAAAGTTTAACTTATCGATGCGATATTGGAGGTTTCAGTTACTATTATAATGGGAGTAGGAACATGAACAATAGTGATACTCATAGAACATCCGTGACCAGGAGGTATAATCATAATATGTATCTGATCAAGGATTACTTGAAAAAGACCCAGGAAAAAAGATTTATATATTATGTAGCCTTCAGCTGCTATAGACAAGAACTTTTAAAATGTTTTCACAACATCTTTTATTCAAATAATCTGAGCCGGACTCAGATGTCCTCCTGAGGAAGACATCTCTAATGATGTTGCAGGAGAAACCTCTGCCAAGTTTAATAAAAGCATTAAATAAAAAGGTTCATTTTAAATATAAAGACAAGAACAGCCTTTCTTTCTTTCTTCTTCTTGGAGGGTCATATTCAGTTAGAACAGGGCAATAACATCTTTATAGGAGGTCTTCAACACTCAATAGACAAACAAAGGCAAAATTATAAGTGAAAATAGTTTAGAACAGAAGTCACAGCTTTCTTCTGTTCTCTCACTTTCTGCTAAGTTAGCTTGAAACTCTTCTGGAAGGGACTGCACAGCCCTCCAAGGGGCTAGCCGTGGGAGTTCAAGGAAAATACACAGTAGAATTTTAAAGCTATTTTCTCTGTTTCTTCAGGACAAATTCTCTATTCTACTTGCAATTCCTATTGATACTATGAGACTTGGGGACTCATAGGCAAAATGAATTTGAACAAATAATACTTGATGCAATGCCTCGTACAATCAATATGTTATTTTGTGGACAGGTCTTGCCTGGTTGGTATTGCAGCACTGTTCAGCATGACATTTCCTAGAAAATGCCTTATAACCATAAATTATTGGAGAAAAACAATATAGCACTATTCCTGATATCCAATGGTACTCACCAACACAATTGAATCCACTTCCTCGGTAGCCCTGTTTGCATTTGCACTTGAAGGATCCTTCGGTGTTGAGGCACTCTGCATGGAGGTTACACCTGTGTGTATTTGTCACACATTCATTTATATCTAGGGAAAGATATAAACACTTCAGTGAAAACTGTGTTGAAACCCAAGCTTCATGACAGCCTGTTTGTGCCGGCTGTCCATTTCCAGGTATTGTAAGCACTAGTGTTAGACCAAGATCGACCAGAGACCATTGGGGGCAGAAGAATTCACACTAGGAGAGAATCCTTAATGTCAGCTCCAACTGCACAACTAATGGCATATGCGTCCATGGAAAATGTAGAGCATCCCAGTAAAGACAAAGTGAACGTAGTGATTTTCTGACTGAGAACAGGATTCAAATTATAGGTTGTAGATCCTCTTCTATTAACAAAAATGCAAAAGGCAACAAGAGAATGTGTGACAACAGTCAAAAAAAATTCACCAAATCTGTCTCATTCTTTCATTCACTCTAGAAGAAATGCAATGGAAAGTAACCCTGAGCATGCCAAGATGTTGAGATCTTCTGTTTACCTCTAACATTCCAGCATACACATGACGCTGTAGGAAAGTATAATCAGGAGAAATTCAGTAGAAAATACTACATTCAACTGACAGCAAAATGTACAGGCACCAAGAGTAACTGATTTTGTTCTCCTTTTCCCTTATTTTGCTACATCACAAAGATGGTTCTGGTTTCTCCCACATGAGGGAGACAAGTTGGTGCACGAATTTTTGCACCACTTATATTTTATCCAGATTGCTTCATTTTTAGCAGATGACAGGTCCTCTCATAATGTAAGTCAGCTAGGAGACAAGTAGCAGGAAGACTGACCCAAAAATACGGTATGTCTGAGAGTGAGATTCAGGTTTGCAGATAAAATCCTGACTACTGATACCTCTCCAGTTTTTCCTCCATGCACACATATTGTATGAAAAAGTAAATATTTTTTCCACTTTAAGACTCTCAGGTTTTGCACACAACAGGAATTGCAAACTTGACTTTCCAAAACCTGCCTTATAATCTCCCTCCCACCACTAACTCCCAATACCAAGCAAACATAAACAAATCCCATGAATTCTCTTTTGTATGTGCTTCTTGTAGTAGTTCCAACCCTTCCAGGCCCTCGTGTAGTCAACTGCTTGAACAATACTGCTGCAGTGCCTGCTGCGGTAACTTACACTTTGCTGTTCTTCCACCATGCAGCTAATGGATTGAAACAGGAGTAAAGGTGTTTTGACATTTGTTTTAACACCTAGGCATGTCAAGATAATTTTTTGCCTATATTTATTTTTGTTTGGGAGAAACTTAGGCACGCAAGAGAGACTTGAAAAGTGATTAAAACCTACTATTGTCATACTTCTTTTTTAAAGTTCTGTACTGTCCATCCAAACAAGTGTTTTTACAGTCATGAAGGCACTTGATTCACATTCCTCAGTAATGACAAAAAAAAAAAAAAAAAGAAAAAAAAGATTGTGGGACTGCTTGTTCATCACAAGTTGAAAGTCAAGAGGACAAAAAATGGCTCTTTAACTAAACCTGTACCAGAAGTAGCCCTTCTTTGTAGTCGATTGTTGCTAACTTACTACAAGCCCTTGCACATCTTGACTTGGTACAATGAAGCAATTTAATTTGCAAGTGCCAGTGATCAGGTTTTTCACAAGGGCACAGAGAAAACCCAGAGAAAAATTCAACATGCCATCAAGAATATTCTTAGTGTGATATCTTTTATCCATTTCTGAGGCAGTATCCCCAGACTAGGCCAACATGCTTCAGGAAATGACAGGAAAGATGCATGGTGTGGGAATCAAAAAGAATGAAGGAAAATTAATGGGCTGAATCTTACCTACACAGTCATAACGGCCACTGACGTATTTCAGTTCATAACCAAGCTGGCACTTGCAGTAGTAGCTTCCAAACGTGTTGATGCATCTGCGGTTGTAAGAGCAGACAGCTTTGCCGGCAGAACATTCATCAATGTCTAGAGCAGGAGAAGGGATGCTGGTCAGATCCATGAGAAGGTAAAATGGGAAAGCAAGAACTAGTTGAGATTTGCACAGGAATGATTTGGTCTTGGTTATCACAAGTTGTTTAATAAATAAGTCCTATAATTACACACTTGCAGTTGGCTTTTGCATGTGCTTACATGAATGAAGCAGCAAAACGTGAACTAACTTCATGGAAGATTTTGAGACCTGGCATGGTAAAAGCTAGGGTAACTGGCAGTGGGGATTCTCCCCACCGGGGACAATGATTTGCCCTCAGGTCATGGAGCAAGGTGAGAAGGAACTCCACAAATTCCATTATTTCCCCTGAGAAAGGAAATGACAGAGAATTGTTTAAGAGAAAGTCCCAGAAAAGGAAACGGAGAGCAGCAGCAGCTCTTCTACCGAATCTCTGCACCTCCCCTTGCTGGGCTAAGTCAAGGCATAACGTGGAGTTTCCAGACTGCGAGTGGTCTGCCCAGCAAGGTAGATGACAGGGACAGACATTTCGGAGAGAGAAGGAGGAAGGCTGGTATGGGAGGGGCCTAAGAACGTTATTCAACAACCACTGTAATTAAATGTTGCTAATTTGATTTGGTTTATTGTAACATCAAATTTAAAATAGTGCCAATTATGATATTCGGTATTTGTCCTTCCCTATCACATTTTAGCACATAGCAGTGACTTTGCACATAATTCATCATGCCACACTGCTGTGTGGCAGTAGAATTGCTGTGAAGTGCTGCTGGACACCACAGTCAGTCTTTTTATCATTTCTACCATTCTTTTACAGTGCTTAGGTGATCAAAGGGAAGTGGACAACAACAGAAAAATATTTAAACAAACCTGTAGTCAAAATCCCTCTTTCTGCCCATGCTACACACTTCTGATGAGGGCTTCTGTTTCCCAGCCTCCATTCCCAGACCTCTCCAGGTTCTCGTTTCCCCATGCCTCTGCCAGGACCAGGGTTTGTCACAAGCTAAAGGACAAGCCTACTGCACTCGAACCTAGCATGAAGCTTGTGTCTGCAGTGAACTCTGAAGACTCACTGTACTCTTAGAAACAACAGGTTTAGGTTTAATTAAAAATTTTCATCTATAATTGTTATTTTTTTCCTTCACCAATGCACATGTAGAAGAGGCAAAGTGAAACACATCAATATGCTGCTCTGCGGGTCCAGGAATAATGCAGCTTCTTAGGAGGATTAAGCTAAGACTAACAGCCATGGATCTTCAAACGCTTATCTGTTTATAGTGTTTCTGTGACTAATACTAGAGTATTAGAGTATCTTATAATATATAAAGCATCTATTATGCTATACAGCAGGAAGATGCTATCTCATTTTAGAGATGGAGAATGGATGACATACCACAAGTCATGCAGAAAGAAGGGATCTGATATTTCCAACCACTGGACATACCTTTTTGTCTATTTTACCTTTTATCATATGTATCGGCATTCTTCCAAATCTATTTGAGCAGACAAGGTCAATAAAAATAAACTCAATACAAAAGAATAAAAAAATTTGCCTGAATAATTCAGTAAGAGATTTAAGAGAACCAGTCATCTTGTCTATTGTATTTAAATACATATGTCTACAATGTTTGCCTTCACATAGCTCTTAAGTAATTCAAACAAATGTTAACTGTGACTGGTGGTAGTCCGAGAGCCTTGCTGATTACTCAAAGCAGGACAGTTCCAATTACAAACTCATTTCATTTGAAAGAAAGAAATACCATTCTCACGTTGGAGTCTTTATAGTTTGGAAGTTGAGCCAAGTATCCATATGGGTTTATCTGATAGCTCCTAAAAGCAATAAAGTAGTCCCAGGCCATACCATGTGCAAGCTGCCCTTTATGATCTGAAGGACTCGCACCATTGTGACAGAAGGAATGTAAAATATGTGAAATCGTCAATATTACGTATGTTGCTAAAGTCATTTTAGTAAATAGCACTTGTTGCAAAAAGTTTTTTCACAGAATCACAGAATGGTTGAGGCTGGAAGGGACCTCTGGAGGTCATCTTGACCAACCCCCTGCTCCAGCGGGGACACCTAGAGCTGGTTGCCCTGCTCCTGCTACTCCCTGACATGCACTTCACTGCCCCTTCTGCTCTAGTTGTCAGGGTGGTCTCTGCTTTGGAGGGTTTGTTTCACATCTATCGGGTTTTGGAAGGAGCTCATTTAACTTCAGTATCCAAATGGGTACGATTTCAGCATTAGGTTACAATGCTGTAGCACTGCTTTGTCAGATGACAGTGTAAAACATTATCACGGAACAGTACCAAGTGTTATAAGCAATGCTTTCTTCATTGCAGGAAGAAACATTGATGTGATGTTGAGGCTTCTGGAGAACAATCCAGAAGTTTGTATTGTGGGTCATCACAATAAAAGAAAAACCCACCCAAACACAACGCCCAAATCCTATAACGCATTATGTCAGTAGGACAGCTTCCTGCAGGCAAAGCATTGTATTTAACAGCCTCATAGCAATAGGGAGAAACTGAACCTGCTAATGACTCCAGATCATGTCAAAACATTCAATTATTTATTGGGGATGGGACTGGCCCAAAGAATTACATGGCCAATATTACCAGAACAGTTATTAAAAAAAAGCATGCAAACATTACACTGCACTGCGAGTAACAAGAAGCATTATTCAAGCCAATGAGGAGGGCTAACTACTTCTTAACCTTTCCCCAGAATCTGAAGTTTTTGGGGATCCTATAGAAAAGAAGCTGAGAGTGAGCTCTCTAATCATACCAATGCATGTCCTTCTGTTTGGTCCCAACTGAAGGCCACCTGATGGACAAAGACACTGCACCTCCCCTTTGACTTCTTCACATCCATATTGGCAATTCACCACAGCACATGTCCTAGAACCTGAAAACGGTATTTAAAATAACAAAAAGAGCAAAATTCTAGGCTGGGATCATGCACTTAAAATTAAGTTAGATCTGAACGAACACGGAAAATTAATCAGAACAACATTCCATTCATCACAAATTAAGCTGTTTATACATTAAAGCATTAACAATTCAGGGGTCCATGAGACAGATCTTACACTCCCCTTCACTTTGTTTTTTCTTTATCTGCCCTTATTCCTCCTTTTTTCTCTGATCCCAGTTCCGTGACTTCTTACTACCACCTTTTAGATTCAGAGACAGAACTGCTCAAAGTAGAAAAAAGGTGGTTTTTACATTTTCCATTGAAACAGTTTTACCTTACAGAAAACTGCTATTCAGTAGTGAAATGTTTTAATTGCTTACCATTAAATATGCTTCTAGTACAGAATCTGATTTTAAAAACTATTTAGCCTGAGGGACTTAGAAACTGCCCTTTCTTTTGAACCTTTATGGAACAGATATCTGAATCCAATGAGGCACTAGCCAGAACACAAGTCTTGGTCACCACGGGTTGGTTAGGAGTATGAATTATTGGAGATGATTTTGATTAGCCTCTAAACAGAAATGTAGGGATCTAGATCCTGTCTGAGAGACCTACGTGAGACTAGAAAAGTAGGAGAAATGTATTAAGTATGTAGGGAGATATTCCTAAAATCCTGAAGATACCCAGGAAGCGTTAGTGTTATGATGCCAGGGAGAGAAGCAGCATTTGGAAGTGTTTACTGGAACAGATGGAGGTGTGTGCAAAGAAAGTATTTCCAGCTACTTCACTCTGGTTGTGTTCAGAGAAACAGAAATGTATATAGGTTCTTTATAAGTGGAAAGCCTGGAGCAGTTGTCAACTAATTAGAGACAGAAACCAACTGCAAGAACTTGAAACTGGCTCACCGCTTGGGTAGAAGAATATCTGAATTTTATTTTAAAATACAACATGTTTATTGTCAGAAGTACCAGCACTTTCAGAATGGTGCACAGTAACAGAGTGTATAGAAAAGACAATGATATGTGCAGGTGCATATATAGCTACAGCCATATTATCTGTGATTTGAATAAAAAATATAATGCATATTAGTTCTGTGTGCTTTTAAAATTAATCTGTTTAACCTCTGATAAAAATTATTTTTCTGAGGCTGGTTTGTTTAGAATCTGTGGCTGTGATGAATATACAAGGCCAAGAATTTATTGTATTTGCAAAAGCATTTTACTTTTGTATGAATGGGAACATACAGGAGGTAAGGGTTAAAAAAAGACAGACTGTAAATCATAATACTTTGGCACATCATCTACTTTCTAAGTGGGAATAAAGAAACTTATTAAAAATTATTCCTCTCTAATTGGTAATTGTCTGTTTTCTCTTTTGTTTGAAGCTCCTATTCCTGGCTTTGGTTAGACATAATATTGGCTTAGATGAACTGCTAATTAGATCTATTATAGTAATGCCTGCAGAGTTTGGGTGGTTTTGTGTTAGGTACTAACCTACTAGCTATTTTAAGCAATGGTTCTCTGTGGTCCAAAGCCACAGTCTTCTGATACCCTTCTTCCAGCCCCATGGTCCCTCAGCGTGGTTGCAGGTAAGCCTGACTGCTCAGACTAGGTGGACTTCATCTTGCTAAGGTGACTTACATCATGGTGAATTTGATTCAAAAGAAGCAACAATACGCTCAAAATATTTGCCTGAATAAAATGATGAGAATCATACAGTTGGTTAAATAACTTGGCATTTCATCTGAGCAAAAGCTTAAGTCAGCTTCAAGTGAAATGGGAGGCTACTAAACTTAACCAAGAATAATTTCTACTTGAGCAAATAATTTACTACTTCATTTCATAATCATAGTTTCAGCTTAAGAAAATAAAGGCTCTTCGGAACTGGAAGGTGGCAGATGGGTTGCATTAACGAAGCACAAGCTGGATTAACATTTTTTACCTCCTTAACTAGAGCTGTGAAGAATGAAGACTTATTTCCTTTCTATGGGAAACCTGTTTTTCCCCCTGAAATTTGGTTTCATTCTGTGTCAGTGTTTGTCAGGGCTCTACTGAGAAATAATGTTCCCGTGTGCCAAAGTGAAATGCAAGCTTCAGGGCTCACAGCTGCTCAGGCAATTTTTTCATATACACTTGACACTGGCCACCACTGCTGCTGAGAAATTCAGCATTTTGTGCTGGCTTAAGCAAGGGATAGTGCAACTGAGCATTTGGAACAAATGCGGAGTTTCTTAAATCTGGAAATGAGTCCTGAACTAGGACTGGCTTAAAACTAATGCAGCAGAAATATTAAGTTACAGTCTGGATCCAGTTTTCTGAGTTGGTTCAGAAGTGTGGCTGCAGCAAGTGTTTGTGCTGAGAAGAGCAGCAGGGAGGGATGGAGGGGACAAAGCTGCTGCTGGGCTCAAAGGATAGTTTCTTTTGACTGCAGTTCTGGCTTCTGCCAACTTCAGCTGTCCATAAGACAGTGGCCTTACTGAAAACTGCTCGGCATATGATGTCAGCAGATAGATACACAAATTATCTTGATGAAATGGAAGGAATATATATCTATTTCTCAGGGATCTCAGGGCTCCGCAGCTGTTGGCTGCCGGTGATACACACCACGCTTAGTAATGCAGAGGTACATCCCTGAGCTGTGATGCAGGGAAGGGAAACCCTCCAAAAGGTCTGGCCCCAGGCACTTTTCATGGCAATGTTGGTCCCCCTACCATAAGAGAGAGAGAGTAGGAGCTCTGGCTTTCCTACCTGCCCCAAGCTGCAGACCCTGCACTCCTGAAAGTGTTTGCCAAGGCTGGGTATTTTTTCCAATTATCCCAAGACTGACAGCAAACTTGCCAGAGAGACACCCTGCCTGGTGAATAGTTGTCTCCAAGGTTTGGAGACCAAAGCCTTTCAGAGTTTGTGGTTTTCTGTCATATCCATGGGAAAGATTGTGCTGCACCCCATACAGCTAGGTCCATTGGTTTAGGACGGACCTCTCAAGCAGATTGTTCCGCTGCTGAGACCAACTATATTCCTTGTCCAGCTGATGCATCTGCTCTGGTCCAGTGTACTCCATAAAGGGCTGTCCCCATGTTCCTTAGGGTCTTGTGAAATTCAAAGCCAAAAATACCTCTATGGCACAGCTCAGGTGAAGAAAAAAAAGCATTTTCTACAAACAAAACAGTGTAATTGAAAAATAAGAAGCTTCTTCAGGTCTGAAAAATCAGGTTGGCTAAGAAGGCAGAATGCTTTCTGCTACATGCTGGCTTAAAGACAAAGAAAATAGGTAGAAATATAGTTTAGATAAGCCTTAGCTCAATGAACAAGTGTTTGCAAGAAGCTGGCGGCAACTGTGAGAAGCATATTGATATACAGATAAAATAAATTAGTCAGGGAGCACAGAAAGATAAAGCAAGGAATAATGGCATGAAATTCAGCACAGTAAAAAGTAGTGTATATTGGTGGTTTGCTTGGATAGGTTCATTCATCCTTACTCAACAGATGAACTGGCAGGACTATGCACCAAGGTTACACTAGCTGTCCTTCATCTGAAGCAATGCTATCATAGATTTTTACTTCTAGCAGGACAAAAATTCCTCTGAACACCAAAATACAAGTATGACCTAGTTTACTTTATCCAGGTACCGCCAAATAGAAGCCTCTTTCAGTTGCTGACAGTACCAGAGAGCTGTGGCAAAGACCCTATCCTGAATAAGCTAAACCCATTCATCACAAGAAGAAAATCTGCTGGGTCAAATGCAATTAAGGTGATTTTGGTGTGCCTGTCCTATCAGCTCTATTACTTACTTGCACACGTGCCATCTGGCATAAGCATGTACCCGTTGAGACAATAGCACTTGTAGCTGCCATGTGTATTCATACATCTGTGTTCACAGGGACGTGGTTTCAGTCCACATTCGTTCAGATCTGCAGAAGTCATTGGAATGAAGTGAGTGCTGGGTTTGTATACATATATTCATACATATAGGTGGATAATACTGCCTAATGCCTTGAATCCTCCACAGTAAAATCGCCTGGATTGAAAATGAGCCAGCCCCTTGCAAGATGAGAGTTTAGCTGGCCATCTGGCTGAAAGACTGCTAGCAAAACTAACATGGGCAGACTTCTACACCTGAGAAACTAATGCAAGCTCTGGCCACATCTGGCAGCTTGTTAGGAAGAGGTGGAGGGGGACAGAATTGCAGTTAGTCTCTCTTCTGGGAGTTATTTTTCTGGATTTCTCTGATTCTAGCTGGAGATTTTAGCCCTCCAGTTGACCTCCGTACTAGAAAGGCATAAACATGAGACGAAGAACAGCAAATCGGCTTGAGATAAAGTTAAACAAAGGTTGGTGGTTTTTTTCTGAGCTACATATTGGTACCAAGGTTAGCAGCAGCAGAAATTAAATACAATATAAGAATTATGTGACTTTAAGAATAAAAGGACAAGCCTCAAAAATCTCAAAATCCTGAGAATAAAAGCACCCTAAATCCTTCTCAAAATCCAGGATTTAAAAGGCTTTGCAGAAACTAAATTAATTTCAAATTCCCAATAGCTATCCTTCACAGGGAGAAAACTAGAATCTTAAAAAATTTAATTTGCGTGGCATAGGCAAAGCAATGCTGACAACAGTATTGGTCCTATGACAAGGGGACATCATCTGTGCTTGTGACTTCTGTGAACTGACACCCCTACTGCTTGTATTTTGAAACCTGATTAGTAAACAGACAGAACTCATTAACAGAATGCACCAGCACATGCAGCCCATTCAATGTGTGTTTAACGGCACATGTGACCAATAATATAATTTCAATAAAGACGCAACTCTCCAAGCAAGTACTGAGCTTGTGCAGCCCCACTTCTAATGGGAGAAGCATCGGTTCTCATGTCTATGCGCCCTGCAGACCACAGAAAAAGCATAAACTTTGTGGGGGTTATACATGTGCAGAAGTGTTTGTTACAGCTCAGTCCAGCGAAGAAAAAGAGGGTTGCATTCTATTATTTAAACATAGAGTCTGTTTGAAAAAGGACAACCTATCAGCTTGCAAATCACATTGGATTTTTGTGCTACTGTGGCTCCACTAAATAACCAAGACTCTCTTAAAGAAACAAGAGAGCAAACTAGGGAACAAAAGTTATTCCACTTAGACCATACATTTTCAAAAGTGCTTAGCTGCACCTATCTTGCACAGTAATGCACAGATAGCATATACAGCTCTAAAAGAGAACCTACGGAGATAAGGCTAATTTAGCTCAGACTTGGTGGCAGACTAAGGCAGTCCTCTTATCCCTGTTACTTCAGTTAGCTCATGTTGAGCTTGCTCAGCAGGGTATTCTGCTCTAAGGACAGAGCAAGGCTACATCTGCCAGTAAATTAAAAATGGCTCTGAGTATTCCTGGCTGCTGGAACATGACCACCTATATGGCTATACTATTGAAATAGCTCTGGGACATTTCTGGCCTGTGCTAGCCACCACTTTACTAAAAAATTCCTGGCCATGCTTCAGAAGGTAGAACAGCCCAGGGAACTAACAGCCAATTTGCACGTGTAGTTCTGTGCAGTGCTTCCACCAAACCTCAAACTCTGAATCTACTGCAAGTGTGCAGAACTGATCTACTTGCCTACGGAGGGCATATCAAATGCATCAGGAGTTACTGCACAGAAAACACCTAAAAGCTGAGGGCTTCTCTGTTGCCTTTTGGTAACATTTAAGCTGTGAAATAATCTTTGAGGTTAAACTTCTGGATTTAGAGGCTGAAGTTGTAAGAGGTACCTACGTATCTATTACACACAACCAGGGCTGTTGTTTCACTTTCCTCTCTTAGTGCTACTGAGGAATTGACTTCTTTCCCTGTGAGCGACATCAAAAGCATAGAAGATGGAGTTTTCCAAAATACTTAACAGTATAGCTTTATAGTATACTGTTTGAAAGATATTGTGTAATAAATGGGTTGTTTTGACTCTGAAAAATGTGTCTTTAGTATGTCAATGCAATGTTTTCCAGCAAAGGCTGCAGGTGCTTAGGAAGGTAGCAAGGATAGACCCGTCCATTTGTGTGGCCTTTATATCATGCTTCTCTCACAGCACCTGCAGTTCACTCATCTGCACTGCAGTAGGATTGCCTCTCTCCACGCACAGTGACCTGCTCCTTTCATCTGATCCAACACAAGGGTCTCATATATCAGAACAGAGAAAAAACGCTCAGTTCTCACCAATGTGTTAGCTGAAATATTTCCATGTCTAACTGCAAGTTTATGAAGGCAAAGTGGCGCATTCAATGTTTCTGAATATGCGATTCTAAAGACCCCCAATTCTGGTTCTCAGAAATACCAATCAGCATATGCAAACAGATGGCATTGGCCCAGGCAGCTTGAGAAATTACATGTCTAGCACATAGTTACATGTCTTTCTGATGAAAAGGTTAGTTAAGAAATTAACATGGGTTGCTAGTTAAGAAAATAACATGGGTTCTGGATCTGACTCCTGTCTCTTCTAATAATTTCCTATATAATGTCTCCATGCCTTAATCTTCTGACTATAAATATGACAGTTTGCCCTTGTCATCGGCCCGCAGGAGATAGATACATGATATAAGTTCAAACTTCTGTGTGCTGAAGGAGGCTTAGAGCTTGCCTGGGATGCTGGCGATACAAGAGCCTTCAACTCTAAGCTCTTCTAAGTAAACAAGAAAATACCTTGGTTTACTATTTTGCAAGATGACACATAGTACGAGATAAGGAGACAGAACACGAACAGTCTGCTTTCTGGAGTAATATCACCATGTGCACAAACCTTGATTACAGGTTTTCCCTGTAAATCCAGGGAAACATTTGCATTTGTTTGGTCCCATGCACTCGCCATACTTGCAGCCATGTCCACAGACAGCTGGCGGAGTCAGGCAGAGAAAGGAGAGAGAAAAAGAAAAAGTTAGAAATACTCTGAGAACTTTTGCCCTACTTAGTTGCCTAAGAACTTATTGCACAAGTTCAACGTCCTCCATACTTTTCCCTCTAGTTCGGGCATGGTAGCTACTGATCAGCACTTGATTTCTGCTTGAGAAAAGTGACACTAGCATGGATTACACGAGTGCATGCTTTTCCAGATTTGTAAAGACCTGGAAAAGAGGGGACTCCTTTTAGCTCTCTCCCTTATGCTTTTTCTGCCATGCTTATGATTCACATTTAGTTTTGTACTCTTGCCTTTTTCCTGTTTTTAAGTAGCCTGTGTGAAAAGCAGCTAGCCAGCAGCTTGACTTGCTATGCTTGGCATCTGGAGTAGGAAAGAGGTAGCAGCACTCTTCTGAAACCAAAGGAGACACATTACCCTACAGCAGTTTTCCAGTCTTGGATCTCCTCAGTTACAGCTGAGGAACGTGTCCATCCCGTGATGGAACATTCAGAGCACGTCTATCAAACGATCAGGCAACTATCCTTACCACACATCCCAATAAGTATGATTGCATCAGGTTTACAATTATTTGAGAGGCCTATGCTTAGCCTGGATGCATTAAAAAGTAAAAATTTTCTAACTCTCAGCCCTCTGGATCATTAGTCAGAAAATAAATGCTGACTTTTATAAGGCTTAAGGCTCCTAAAGTCAATGTGATTCTCAACATGAGGGTTATTCAGGAAAAAGCAAACCAAACATGCATTTAAATCAGTACTAGCTCTGGAAAAACAGCGAAAGAGTATGCACCAGAATGTGCATCTCGCTACCTTGTGTAATTAAGCTGCTAGGCAAACTGTAGGAAATAGGAAAGTCACAGTGTTAGTTACTATATAGTAAAATTCATAATTAAAATTCGTACTTCTGAATTCAAGTATCTTCCCTACATTTAAAGATTCATTCAGACATGCTGATCCTCTAACTCTGCAGAATAAGGCATTTTTCTACACTACCTCTAACCCTGAATGCAACATGGCATACTGCAAGACCAGTTCAGTTTCAGCACTGAAGCAGAGAACACCACTGTGTCTGGATTTACAGTGCAGAATTACATCATAGTTGGCTTATGTAATGTGCCAAAGAAGAATCTTAAAAGTTTATGAAAACTGTGTTTTAGTATGAAAGCAACCTCTTGCTTTAAAAGAAGACAACCTACTCCACTGGCTGATCAAAGTTACGTTTGCCAGTTGTCCCCCCAGGTGTTCATTTGCTTCAAAACTAAGGTGCTATTAAGCAATGCAGAAATATTAATAATGGTATTCATCACTTTTTCCTTTTTTAAACTGACATGCTATATATACAGAGCAGAGATATTTTGGCATCTTACCCTTTTAGATACCAGTATATTGATTTTCAGCAATGAATAACCCTAAGCCTCTAATCAAATTCAACACATATACAATGCCAAACTCTCTGGGACAACAGGTGCAATATCTGAAAGATTCCTAAAACATGTATTTTATGATTTTGTTGTGTTTTGCCCAAGTACAACTAGAGAGAGATTCCACATCACCTTCTCCTTGGGATCTGTAAACCTTTTACAAATTCGAAATGTCTTAAGAGTCATCGAGACTTCATTAAGCAAACGATCCACAGACTAGAATGCTGGCTGGCTACCCAAGCTCAAGCCAGGTGCACTTATTGCTTGGGGTTTATTTATATTTTTAGAAAGTTAAAACCTCCTGGTTCTCAGAGTCTGTGTACTCTGAAGATAAAGGATACCAACTGATAGAAAACCATTTTAGGGGTCCATATATAGCATTAGAAAACACTGCATTTTTGGCACTTACTTGACAGCTGTAACAGTATAGGCACTGACCAGGGCTGTGCTGGAGGTTAGAACAGATGGTCCCTTCTGGACCTACAAATTTTTGAATATGTATTTTGTGGTTTGGTGTTATTTACCTAAAGCTCTGCTTTTTTGAGGAGGTGGTCTCTCAAACATGTTTTATTCACTCTCTCACAGAGTTAAGAGATTTCACTCCTCAGAAGGTTCCTTTCTGTAACTTCTGGCAGACATACGAAATCCCTTTATTAGTACCAAGTACACCGCCGTGGAGAGGAAACAAGCATAAAGTGTTAATGTTACCTTCGCAGTGGCCCTTGTTGTTCTTTTTCCAGCCATAACAGCAATCCAACCTAGAACCATAGCGACACACCCCAGGCTGGCTCACAGCCACCAGCTGCCCACGAGCTCTTGAGCTGCGTAAGGAAGGATAAACACTAGCTGCAGCAGGCGTAAGTACTTTAATCCATTGCTCCGTATACTCCTTTCTACATTTCCCTTATGTTTTATCCACCATCAGGCATTTTCATTTCACCAAACCTAGGGCAGTGTTCCTGGACAGGAATGCAAAGTTGCATTTAGTTGTAGAAACAAGGGAGATGGGAACATTCCACCTGCAATAAATTAACTGTGCAACTTAAATCCTTTCTAATGAGAAACATGGGAAAGGCAAAGAACACAGCCAGGTCCCCTGCTAGAATGAGTCATTTTTAGTATCAGTGAAGTCAATGGGGCTGCTTTAGCTTGCGTCATGTGAAGAAATTTGGATCAAATATACGATGCCATACCTGACAGCGCTATTGCTTTGGATGATGAAATACTGATTCTACAGAAAAGCAGCTTTCTGAACATCAGTCAGCCCCATAAAAGCTACTGACTTGCAGGTTCATAGCCACTGCATGCGTGCAAATTGATTAAGTGCAGTCCTGTGCATTCTGGTTGCACAGGACTCCCTGACCATACAAATTAACATTCATTTAATCTGCCAATAAGCCCAGAGGGTTCAAAGTCACTGTGCAGATCAACAGGTGCAAGAGTTGGAAAACCTGCAACATTAGTAGCCAAAATTATAAATCTGATGGAAATCTACAACTGTATAAGTCTTTTAGACCTACTCTATGCTGCACCAGGTGCTGTGACTCCAGTTCTCTTCTCCCTCCACTTGCTGTTAAACTTAAGTTCTCCATTACCACATGCCTGTCCCCTTTATGAAATTCTCTTCTTTATCCAAAATGCTCTGTTCCCACTGCTTTTTCCAGGCCATAATTTAAAATTCACTTTCTTCAAAGAGCCCAAAGTGGTGTTTCTCACACAGAAAATACCTTATCTGCGAAAGCTTCATAGTCAGGGATTTGGGGTATATGCAGCAACAAACATCCCCATGGTGGGGAAAAAAAACGGAAAAGGAACTTTGGCATTTTTTAGTCTGATGCACAATAAAGGCATTGCTTTATCACCTTACAGCAGTGCTTTGCACATAATGTTCTGCTCGCATGCTAGAAAGTGCCCTTGAATTCACCTGGATAGTAAACGTATATTCTGTTTACATCCCAGAAAATTCCCTTGAATGCAGCTGGATAGTGCTATGACTCCCCTGGAAGGTTAAAATGCCTAAAGCTTGGAGGAAGCAGGATCTCATTACTTTCCAAAAGGTGCTTATTTTCACAGGAAGACAAACTCATTCAGTAATGTTTTATTTAATAATTCACTTCAAAATCAAATGAAAGTGTCTTTACAAAGTATATGATATCTTACAAGATTTCAGTACAAACTTGTCTTAAAACTGGGAAATGTTCCATAAAACTCCAATTAAAATGAACACAGCTGAACTTTATAGATACTGCCCCGGACAAGGTCTTTCACTTGTTCTGACTTCGACAATGAGCATCAAGTTAAAGCCTACCTTTGGCAGTGAGAAAGTCAACTCGATCATTGACAGCCCACCTGGATCCCAAAATCCAGGAGGAAAACCAGTTTTGCCAGGTTAGTCCCTCCGACCCATGAAGAACCACGAGCCATCAGCTCAGCTATTGCTGTCAGGAGTTCATCGTTTTGTGCAAAAGAAAGAAATTTAAAAAGAGGAGATCCTTTCAGGCAGGCAGATCCTTTCTGGAAGAATGTCACATGGACCCTCCTGGATGTTGCGGGACAAGTAATGCAGACTGGAGGCACAGGACGCTTCCGATCCCCCCCTATATGAAATTCATGTAGGATTTCACAGGGAGTACCTAGAAGCCTGCTGTGCTTATCACTATCTGCTCAGTGTGCAAACAATACCTGGCCTTGAAGAACCTGCAGCCTAAATATGTGACTGAAGAAGAAAGGCAAGAAAAGGTAGACTGTGCAGGTCAGATCGCTGTGCAGGTCAGTGGCAAGAGTGGTCTTCGCATTTCTAGCAAAAAGAACTCTGTCCTCCGAGAGTCAGCAGCTTACAGCACTGGTGCTAATGGTAACAAGTGGCAGACTGAGCCGTCCAGGGTGCCCAGGTAGGAGAGAAGTAATGAATGTTATGCGGCCATGACATTGCTGAAACCAGTAGGATGGCATTTAGCGAAGAACCTTGAAGATGAATAACAAGAACTTCTACAGTAAGCCAAGGCCTCCTTAGCTGAGGTGACAGAAAGAGCGAGCTGGCCGTTATTAGCTGTCACAGGATCGCTGTGAGCCAATAGCACCATCATAAAGTAAGTAGGACCCTCAGGTGTTTCAGTTAAAATTTCAGGGAAGCTTTACTGCTGCTGTATCAGGTTGTTTTGGGCACAGTTAACATCCATGGTGGAGAAATGTGAATTATATATGGTATATATGATGATGAAAGTTATGAAGAATGACCTATTTTACAGAGAAGAACTTGGCTTCAGTTGAACAAACCAAAAGCTGAGAGGGGAGCCGATTGCTTCCTTCTACATGTCAGGCAGCTCCAAAAGAGAGAAAGAAGAGCTTTTTAAGAGAAAGGCCAATTTATATCCATCTGCTCTTGTGCTGCTGTCCATTAATCTTCTGGGGGGGATACAAGAGTATGAACACAGCCACAAGAGGGGTGAGAGTCTTGAAGAGCATTGAAGAACCAGGGGAACAACTCCCACCTAATTTTAAGATACACAGTCTCTTTCACAAACTGAGAAAGATCTAATGTCGCCTGTAATGATACAAACATAGGCCTGAATGAAGTGACGTCCCACTCATTCAGCTGCTGCTGAAAAAAATTGTTCCTCTCTGGCATAATATGAAGATTACGAATCCTGTCCCAAAAGAAGTTGGACCAATTCAGAGCAAAGCATTCAGGTACTGCCAGGACCAGGTAAGTATAAAACTTTATACCTACAGTGGCGTGAGCAGCAGACAGAATAAATCTGGTGTGTGATGGGAGGACAGACCTTAAACTACTACACAGTACCTTTGACTTCTTGCAGTGATTTACTCAATTTGATATTTAAAAAAGAAAACATGTATTTACAATAGAACATGTTCAGAAAGTTCACCTGCTCCATTGATCAATTGGCTAGGTAGATCTTTCAGCAGAGCAAAGTTGATTGATAGGGTAGGATTGATATGCCAAATAGCTTAAATGCACAAACAACTGCAAAGGAAAATATTACAAGTACAATAACGGGTGAAAAAGCGGGAATAAAGCACACCTGAATGTTGGGGCTTGCTTGTCCAACAGACTGTCCCTGCCACCCCTTACCCCCGCTTTGTTGTTTCATTCTACAAAATAAGAAAACAGTTTTACATTGCATCATTTTCTCAAAATTAGTTTATGACCTAGGCCAAATCCAAGCTACTAAAAATGTCTCTATACCAATGGGCAGTCAAAACTTTTGAATATAATAACTGGGCTGATAGCTGTGCTGGACTGTAATCCTCACTAGCAGCTATTTTACCAGTAACAGCTAAGATAAAAAGAAGTAAAAATCCCAACAGTGAAAAAAGTTACTTGTCGTGTTCTCCTGACCAGTGATCATGAGTGGCGTAAGACCTGCCTGAAGAGTTATGTGACAGTAGCAGCTGCAGCAGATGAGCGAACAAGTCTTCAAAAACCTGATTTAACCAGCTAGGTAGATAACAAAGTCTGGTATGGTTTAAGTTAACACAGTTCTTTGTTTTCAGGTCCTATCAATATTCTGTCTTTATTACTAAAGTTTGCTGTGGGAAGGAACATTTATGAGCTTTTACCTACTTTTTTTTTTTTTTTTTGCTTCAAGGCACAGCTGCTGAATACATTTAGTGCACTGTTTCCATAGGATCTCTACAGGACACTTTTGGTCAGCTCTTGCGCACACAATAGCTGCCTGCTGCTGGGGGTGGTCCAGGGGAAGGTCTCAATTATATTATTAGCAGCTTCCAAAAGATTTCAAAGACAGGATATTATCCACTTAGCAATTTGAAAGAAATTTCTAAAAACTCTATTGGGAGTGTATGTCATGCAGAGATACATTGGAGCACTTTGCCAAATGAAGGCATAGGGGGTTTTGTTGTGTTGGTTGGTTGGTTTTTTTGGTTTTGTTTGGGTTTTTTTTACACAGTTTTATTTGAAGGGTGACTTCCTTCTAGAAAAAAGTTCACCTGTAGTCATATCAAATAAAACCAAAAAAAGTGTCACCTATTATCTTCTAATAACTGTGTCTTAGATATCCCATCAGCCAGTTTCAGGCACTTGACATGACAACGGTCCTGCTTCACTGTGAGTCCCTCCCAAAACACCAAATGAAGTTTAGCTTGGGCTTGCAGAAGTTTCTTCTGTCAGGCTTCACGTGCCCACGGAACTCCTTAAAGAAAGTGCTCAGAGCAGAAAAGTTAAAAGTCCAGGTATGAAAGCTACACTTCTGAGAGACAAAACCAATCATAATTAATTCAGTCTTTCAAAACTGATTCTAATTTTTACTGTTTCCTGTTCCTCCTTCCTAGCTATTCAGAGCAGATAGGATTTCTTTGTCCTCTTAAATTAGGATCCCTTGTCATCCACGACTTCCATCAAGATGTTTGAAAATGTCTTCTTTCCCCTTCCTCCCAATGGAAAAGGCAGAGTGACAATCTTGGTGGGAAAGAGAGATGCCACCACCATCATCCAACATCAACTTGGACAAGACATGCTATAAAGCAATCAGTCTTACGGCAGTTGTAGCTTTCCCATATGTTTCCCTACTTACTGTGAAATAACATCACTTTTACTGAACGTATCACTCTTGGCTTCAGCTAACTCCAGGCCATACTTTGGTCTGGAAGGAGATAAAGCTCTTCTTTTACGGTCTGACACCTTTCGAAGTGTTTGAAATGCAAATACGCAACATCAAGAAATAACACAAGTATTTAAACAGAGATCTGCTTTGAGAGCAAATGTGCTTTCCGTAAGAGCAGGTCTGGAGTTCATAAACTTCCAGTTCCTGAGGAGCTGACCACTTGATAGCCCTGCATGTGCTGGAACAACACACTGCCACTTGTTGATCATAAACATTCCCATTTGCAAAGCTGATCCTAAACAAATAAACCACACAACATCTCGCAGGCTTCATCTCCAGCTGCTGTGAATTCTCCTTTTACTAGCTGCTCTCTTGCCACAGCACTTGTGGCCTTTTCTTCGCTTCTGGAGAACCGGGAGGGGGAACGCTGGAAGGGCTTCATCTGGAGCAAACAGCTTTATTTATCCCCTCTCAAAATCTCATTCTGTTTCTGGGGTGTACCTGTCTCTGCAGAAGCTGGTTTTAAAGCATCCGTTCGCGCGAGCAAACCGAGGACGAGAGCAGCTCGCACCTTTCCGTACGTGGTGCGGCTGCCCTCATCGTTTGGATCTTCACCAGCGCCTGAAATTACCTTTTTTTTTTTTTTTTTTTTTTTTTTTTACCAGAGGGAAAATAAAAAGCCCCGGGGCTTTGGTGCGACCGCTGCCAGAGAAGCGGCACCCGGGGCCAGCCCGAAACCCTTCCTTACCCCTTCGCCGACCGGCGTTCAGCACCACAGAGCCGGGGCGCCGCGGAACCCGCTCCCCCTTCGGCGCCGCAGGCAGCGGCCCGGGCTGTACCCCACGGCCCCGCCGCCGCCGGGGCGAGCCCCTCGGACACGGGTGGACGACAGACTCCCTCACACCCGCGGAGCCCGGCCCCGGTTCCCGACCGCCGCCGTCCCCGCTCACCTGCCCGCGGCGGCCAGCCCGGCGGCGGCCAGGAGGGCGGCCAGCAGCGCTCCCCCGGGCGCCGGCACCATCGCCCGGCCGCGGGGAGCCGGCCCCCGGTCCCGGCTCCGGCCCCGCGGCTCTGAGGCGGCGGCGGCGGCGGCGGCGGCGGGAGGATCGGAGAGCGGGCGGGCGGCGGGACGGGGGGCTGTATAAGCCGGGCGGGGCGGGGCGGGCCCGCCTCCGGCCGCGCTCGCCTCAGGCGTCCCACAGGGAGCGGGGCGGCGGGCGGGAAAGGCGGGCGGCGGGCCGCCGCGGCCGGGAGGAGGGCAGGCCGCAGCTCGGGAAACGCCGGCCCGCGGGTTTGGAGCCACGGTGAAAAAGCCACGGTAGAAGCCAAGCCACGGGAGCCCGGCGGGGAGCTGCGGGTCTCCCCCGGGCCGCAGCCCCGTCCCGAGAGCAGGCGGGGCCGCGGCACCTCTGCGGTGGGTTCCCCTCACGGGGAGGTGACATTTCCCCTGAGAGACCGTCGGGACTCGCCTCTCAGCGGCCGGACCTTCCGTGGCCGAACCGCGGGGAAGCTGCCGAGGCAGCCGACCCTGCGCTAAGAGCTTGCTGGAGCTGATGGTGCGGTTTGGTCACAGCGTTCATTTCTCGCTAGCTGGTCCTTCGGCTTTTGGTGTTGCAGCCGACCCCCCCCCCCCCATATCCTACGGGGCAATGCTTGCATGGGGGGGGGGTGCTGGGTTTCGTATTAGGGGTTTTCTTTTCCCCATTCCCCCAGGATTAATTAAGAACTCTTATCTTTTCTTGCAGTGATGGAGACACTTGGGAAAGATGTGACCGATGTTTGCCAGCAAATGAAAAAATTTTCAGTGCAATACTGGTAAGCTGTGTTCTGCCTGTGTTGATGCCTTCCTCGTACTTACTATAAAAGCACCCAGCAGGAGGGTATATCTTGGGTTTGGTTTGGTTTGGTTTGGTTTTTATGCCGATGCTCACACTAGCCTACTTGCTAGACACTGTTTATGCTAAATACTAAAGGGTATTGTGTCAAAAAGCATTGACTCCGTTCCCAGTTTCCACAATTTTCCCAATCCCAAGCTCTGGAGCATTGTTCCTGTTGGAAGCAACCCCGCTGTATTGAGCATATGGAGAGGGCAGCCAGAATCAGCAGAGACAACATAGCACCGGTGCAAAGCAGGAGCTATCGAGTCAGATTTAGTGTTCTTATCAAAAGTATCTGGATGTTGGATTCTGAGCCCATTCGGCGTTGGACACATCGAGAATTAGACCAGGGAGTGTAAAGAGCAGCTGTTACAAAGGCCAGCTTGATGGAAGGTTACAACCTAAGTAATCACAAGGAAGTAGTAATTCATACTTAAAAATCCCAGGTGCAATGTAATATTCACAATCAGTAAGTTGATTCAGAAAGCAGAAACATTTATAAAAGTAGTGTTGAAACAAATTTGAATGTTGAAGTTGAGAGAATTCTGACCTACAAGGACAATTCTGGAGTGAAAGTACCCACCACTACCACCAACCAACATTGTTTGCTGGGTAAATTTCTTATGAAATACCTACAATAGCTCTGATTGCAGTGATAAGGTGTCTAACACAAAATAAAATAGGGAAAGCTTTCATTGCTCTTGACTGTTTGCATTTGAATCACACCACCCAGTCAGTCATCTCATAGACCTTTGTGAGTGTGAGGTCAGTCCTGGAACATCGCTGGGGGTTTGAAGGGACTAGTTTTCCTTTTCCGAGAGAACGGAAAGCTGAGGAATAAGTGACTTACCTGGGATCACCCAGGAAGTCTGTGGTAAAGGCAGGAAAAGAAAAGAGAGCCTCTCACAAGGTCACTTGCTGTGGGTCACCCCACTCGCTTTAGCAGGTGTCAACAAGCATGCCTCAGCAGGTTAGGCTGGGATGGCTGACACAGTCAGTGCTGCTGGCTGTCTGCCGTCCCCAGGGATTGCGAGGAATGCTGCAGGAGAGCGTTTGTAGGCTGGCATATTGAATTCAGCGTTTTAAGTCTTTGGCCAGCTTTTTCTTCTGTCATCTTTGCTCATGGAAATGGGAATATCCAGGAAACCTGGGATGCGAACTGTTTTAGTGACTCCAGCTTAATCCTCTCTGGAGCAATAACAACATCTACACTTAAGAGAGGTATCTGAAGCAGCAGTAACTATTTCGGTCAGCCTAAAATCTCTGCAAAAAGGTTTTCCAGGAGTTAGCACAATGGTTGTATCAAAACATTTTGAATAAGATAACTTTTCCAATGGTCCTAAAACAATCAGATGTTTTCCTGTGTTGTCCATCTACTCTTGGTTTTGAGTGTGTGCCAGGCTGTCATCTGCCACTCATTTCTTTCAACTCCTGAAACTACAGATATCACCCCAAAATAAGTTTAAGTCATCTTAAAGAGTGGAGCTGTACAAAAGCTGTACCAAAAGATGGCAAATTTAGTCCCAGGATTCAAATGACATCTTATTAAAAAAAACATGTGCAATGCTGATTATGTGCTGTACAGGATGGTAAAGACGCTTTTCTTTTTTTTTCCCTGGCTGCTGGACACAAAAGCCATTGCCGGTTTGCAGCTGTTCTGCTGTCTTTCTGAAATGCAGTAGTACCTTGAGACTCTCCAATTCTCTTCATTAGACTTGTCTTCCTGTATGGGAGGAGTACTCTTTCCATTTTAGTTAAACCAGTGTTGTGTAGAAAGCATTCCAATTGCTTATGTCTGTTTTCAAAGACACACCGTTTTCATTACAAACATTTATTCCAACAGATACAAATGTATCATTTGATGCTGGGCTTGTCCTTAAAATATTGATCGGTATTCAAGACAAGGTCAGAAGAGAATTCAGTTCTGAATTGTAGTGCATGTAGTCTGTTATGAGCCATAAATATTTCTTCAAAAATATTTCTTTTTTTTTTTAAGAGTGAATTGTGGATAGATAATAAAATGATTGCCTGAAACGCTGTCCTTCATTTAGAACAATAATTAGAGAAACAAGAGCAGTGGATTTCATAGAGCACAACTACGTTTGCTAGGATATTAATATTTGCATTGTTTAGCCTTTCTAGGCTGCAAGATACCAAGCTTTCCTGAGATCCCCTGTCACACAGCATTTTGCTGTATGATTCCCAAGGGGAGAAATTCTCGTCTCAGGTCACGATCCATCCTTGAAAAGATGGGACAGAGTGAAACAGGACACAGATATTACTCACACCATTTTAATTTGGTTTTGCTTTAACCATCCAAAAAGTTACATGCGTAACTTTGCCACAGAAGAGGTCAAGGCTCCAACTATACTTTTATTACCTATGTTTTTGGGAAAAGTCTGAAATTACACTTGCCTGACCTGGTTATAACAGGAATGCAAATGTTTTAATCACCTGTTGTAATCAACCTGAGCCACAGTGTGTAAATCATGATTTCCATTAATACATTTATGATTTCACGCTCCACCTTATCCCTAGCGACTATTGCCAGTGTTGACCTTCTACACTGCTAATCTCTACATGCTTTTAATCTCTAGTGTGTAGAAATAGAGAAAAGTGTGAGGTGATAAAAAGGCTCCACCTAGACTTTCGAATTTTTTTCAGTTACAAGCAAAACACACTTAACTTCGTGATGTGACAGATTTATACATAGAATATATTTATATATATATAATCTATATTCCTCTGAGTATGGAAAGTACTGCTGGCAGAAGGTGAAGCAGAAGAAGCAGTAATGCTGAGAGATTATCACAGCAAACAGAGCTAGGCTGCACTGAGTAAATGACACACAAAATGCCAAGCCTATGCTTTACACATACCAGTTTTTACCGGGCTCATGGCCAGGAAGCATTTGATGGGTTAATGTGTTAAAGGGGACCACTAGCTGAAGAATGAGGTACAGGGAGTCTGTTATTTCAACATACATTTGTATGACTATGCAAAATGTTAACAAATTCATTGCAAAAACTAAGTTATTTTAACATTTGTTTGGAAAATGTGTGATTTTAAGCTTGTATATTTCAAATACATTTAAAAAGACATATATATTTTTCCCAAAAGGCAGTTATGAAGAAGAAATGTTCTTTTGCAATAGACGTATAAATGGCAGCACATATCACTAGCACAGCTGCAGAGCCCTGATATCACAACACCTTGTTTCCAGGGAGCAGCAACACAAAAAAGTGTAGCAGAAGAAAACACTAGAAAATAATTTTGGAAAGAAAAGAGAAGATGTGAAAGAACTTTATCACTTAAAAGAAAGGTATCTGAAAAGGAAAGTTTCTGAGATTTTTTTTTTCTAATAAAGGACTCCTTGCCTGACAAAGGTTTTGCTTCTTTTCACTCATTAGGAGACCCAGCCTACTGATCAGTGTCAGTAAAGTCATAAACACAAGTAATACTCTGTTATAATGTCTCTGTTTTTCTTTAAAAATCAATTCCAAAATAACGATAGGATGCTGTAAGCCTACATATATGTAGCAAATATGTAAGGTTTTGGTGCCACTCGTATAATTTCAGCCAGAAGAGACAGGAATCCTCTGGAAATGCACTACCTAGTACAAACTTCTGTATATTCCTTGGCCATCTGCAGAATATGTTTTTATTTTTGTCAATACTGCCATTTTGTACAAGTGAATCTGTATTTATTTTATAGTAGCAAATTTCAGTGGAATAACCCTTCATTCACACCTGTACAAATGAGAGGAAAAATCCTGCGGCAGGGCTCAGGGGAACACACTGCATTTCTGGGCTGCTCCCAAAAGCTGGCATGATCTTCTTCCCCATGGTCTGTCAGCCCTGGTGGTCCCTGCTAAGTAGTATTTCACAGCAATGCCCGCTGGAACGGGACTGGCCCTGGGTCTCCTCCATTCCCTGTGATTTATTAGGGAGCTATTTATAGAGGTTGTAGTCATGGCTGTGTCCTGAGTGAAAGCTAATGGGCAGTTTTTGGACCACCCTCCCAATCTTGCCCTGAGCTCTCACGGGGGCTGTTTCATACCAGGCTGACATAAGAGTGGCCCCGGGGGCTTCACGAGTCATATATAACATGTCTTACAGGAATCTCTCTCAGCTTTTAGAAAACCCCTTTTTTTACTGCATATAATCCCGATCCCAAAGCAGAGCTCATGGCTCCTGTTGTCCATATATTTTCTTGAGGTCTAGAATGCAAAATCGGAAATTAATGGGATGGCAGTCATTAATCCTGTTGCTAGATTGAACGCAGGTCTTGTTACTGTTTCATGAGATGCTGCCCCTAGTTTTTGGGTCTTAGCTATGTTTTACTTAGCTATGTTTGACATCTCTGGACTGAGGTGAGGCCCCATGACAGGACTGCTTTGCTCACTGAGGGTGCAGTTTTCCAAAATTGGGTAAGCAGACGTAACAGCTCTGAATTTGGGGGGTGGGGGGGGTGGCTGTCCTGCTGACACCCCTCATTTTTTCCTTTGCCTGACTCCTAGCCACGCACTAACATCACTGGCCCCCACTGCTGCCTGTCTGACTGCTAACATGATGCTGGAACTCACTAAAATGTATCCAGAACAAAAGAAAAAAAAAGAGAAGGAAAAAAAATGGTAATCTGCAGTTTTAGTCAGATAAATTGGTTTAGTAAGACCTCCAGTGAGCACCAGGGCCAGCATCCATGTTGGAGGTGGGAGGGAGGAGCAGGGGAACAAGATGTCTTTCTCCTGGCAGGGGAGAACTTGGTGGTGAGCTTGCCCAGCAAACTAAATCCTGTGCCCCCCAGTGCTGTGTTTGTGCTAAACTGCATGTGTGTAAGCAGACTACTGGCATGGAGCTGTTGACATTTCAAATTAAAACCTCTGATCAGGTTTATGTCTGCTTGACTTGAGTATTTTATCTCTACGGCTGTACCATCATGTCCTCCATTGAGATACGTATGAAAATGAGCTTATGCTGACAAAGTGAAAAGCCTGAAAATGTGACATAGTCTGCAAGCCCCTTTCTGCTCTTGCTACAACGTTGCAGCACTTTGCAACTGATTGCATTAAAGGCTTGGGCTTTGCAAGAGGAGGTAAGAAAACACAGAATTTTAAATTGCACCTCCTGCAACTCAGTGACCTCTATCTCAATGAAATTAAATCCTTGTTTTATCATGGGTATGAAATTGCTTTTGTATTTAAAGCAAGCATTACATGTATAAAATAATAATTAAAAATACTGCACGACGGTTTTAACCCATAAGGAGATAGGGCTTTGAGATTAACTAGGTTTCTTACTAACACAAAATAATCCCCCCATATTTCCCTTGTCAGTTACATGAAATGATTACCATCACTACGCTTAATAGGCTGCTTTCAGTCATGCATAAAATACTGCCAGTAAAATTGCCTGGTCAATAACACATAATGGAAAAACTTATTCTCATTTGGTTTACAGGTCATAAAGATTGCAATTATTTACAATAAAAATGCTAAACTAAATGATATATATTTTGCCTTCAAAATTAAAAAGATATTTTAAGGCAATTTTAGTGTATAGATTTTAGCTTAATCAGAAATAACCTTACAGTAAACTTGTCACAATCTTTATGGTTATGAATTTAAGAATCAGATGTTGCTCTCAGTAATCACGAGTGCTTCCATTTTAGGTCATTTGCACAGTTCCTATGAGTAAGGTTAAGTGGGTTTGAGCCCCGATGTAGAGATCAGATGAGGTACTAAAGAAAGTCACTGTTCTTTTATAACTCATCATCATTAGCTGTCATCATCATCATTATCAATGACAACTCCTATTAAACTGGGACTGAGCTGGCATAGAGAACCATTTTCAGAATCTCTACAGAAAGATATCTCCGGCCTTCAAGAACCTAAGATTTCCTAGGGTTCAAATTTCAAGCATACTTTTTGAAAATGCCCATTAAGTGATTTTTAAAGGCACAAGTGAAACACACATGCTCTCCTTTATTAAAAACTAGTGGGAAGTTAGCATCTGTTTCTCACTGTTTTGGGTTTGCGTGGCGGGGTTTTTTGGTAACGGGGTAGGGTCCGCAGGGCCGGCTCCTGAGAGAAGCTGCTGGAAGCTCCCCCGGCTCCAAGCCGGACCCGCCTCTGGCCCAGGCCGAGCCCCTCAGGGACAGTGGAAACACGGGTGGGAGAGCAGATTTAAGAGGGGAAACCTGCAGGGAGTGGGGGATTGGAACGGGAGAGGAACCCCTCTGTGGGTACCGAGGTCAGGGAGGAAGGCAGGAGGGGATGCCCCCGCAGCCCGCGGTGAGGCGGCAGGCTGTCCCCCCCAGCCCCTGGAGGGGAGCGGAGGCCCCCCAAGATGGCCGCCGCTCTGTGGAGCAGGCTGGGACTGAAGGACTGCAGCCTGCGGGAGGGACCCACACTGGAGAAGTTGGTGGAGGACTGTCTCCTGTGGGAGACACCCCACAGCGGAGCAGGAACGACTGCGGAGTCCTCCTCCCCCTGAGGAGGAAGGAGCGGCAGAGACCAGGTATGACGGACTGACCCCAGCCCCTGTTCCCCTGCGCCGCCGGGGGGAGGAGGGAGAGAGAACTAGGAGTGGGGCTGAGGTGGGCAGGAGGGAGCGATGGGGGGAAGGTGTTCTCAAGTTTGGGTTTGACTTCCTAGTATCCTTGTTTTGATCTGATTGGCAGTTAATGAAATTGATTTCATTCCTTCCCCCAGTTGAGCCTGTCTTTTGCCCGTGCCCATAAGTGGGGAGTGATCCCTCCCTGTCCTTGTCTCGACCCACAAGCGTTTCTTTACATTTTCTCCTCATCCCACCATGGCTGGGGGAGAGGAGTGAGTGAGCGGCTGTGTGGTGCTTTGTCACCAGCTGGGCTGAAACCATGACACCTACTTACAGTGGCAACTCAATTGTTTTGGCAGAAGTTTGCAAAGGCCCTTACTGACTGCTTTTGACAGGAACTGGTCAGGTTCCTCGTGGATAAAGAGCCATTTTTTTTTGCAGGTGTTGCCCTCTTGGCTTTCATGTTGAATGGCTCCAGGTGAATGGTAGTGACAGCAAAGAGAAAGAAAACACAAAAAAGAGGGAGGGAAAAAAAAAAGGAAAACCAAAGCTGATCATTTTTAACAAGTGAAATTATTTTTGAGGCCCTTACATGACTGTCAATATTCCTGCTATTTTTTCACCAGGATTTAAAAGTTAGCTATGCTGTAAAGTAGTTATGGTAATTATGAGAAAGTTTGTGTCTCTCGCGTGACTGTTTCCTTTTCTATAATCTTTGAAGCCAGATTATGGGTGGAAAAATTATTTCTTCAGATTGATACATCCAGGCAATTAAGACCTCAAGTCTCTTCATGCACTTCCATCTCCTCATGGCATATTTTGCAAAGTGCTGGTAAATTCACCAAATTTGTGTTTGCTTAGGTTTTTCCTACTTTTCCTACTTGCTACTTCCCCTCTGAAAGTTACTGCAGAACTGCTCTGTAGACTCGCAGACCCTGGAGCTCCCATGCCAGGGAGGAGATTAAGTCTCCCCAGCATGCTGGAGGTACATGAAGTACAGGCACTGAGGTGGCTCTGGCTGTACCATGATTTACTATGCTTTTTCCTCTGAGGCAGTAGCACTCATACTCAAAGGAATGGAAGGGTGGGCTGGAAGATGGCTTACTGAGGCTGTGGAAGAGCTGAGCTAGGTTTGCCCCTTTTTTTCCCCACACTTCAAGTATTCATTCTGATAGAAAGGAAGGGGTTACATTTTCAAATTAAACCTTGAACTCTGAAAAGTGCCACAAGTCCCGTGCGAAGAACCCAACACCAAGTATCCAATACATAATGCCCCCCCTGTGAGCCCTTGTCTCCCACCTGGCCTGTTTTAATTGATACCTACACAAGCCATGTACGTATTGGGGGCTGAAGTTTCCAACAGCTCTGTGAATGAATGTAATAAGAGATCACTGTGTGGTTTTTACTTAGGAATTTTGTAAGTTTAACTTCCTGGCTTTTGACATGATTTTCTTTAGTTTCAGGTCTCCTGCCAAAAAGATTTAGACATTTTTTTCCTCATTATTTCCCTACATACTAAAGCACAAATCTTCCGCTGCTTGACTACATTAGCCTGTAACAAAACTAATTCAGTCACTGTTGATCCTCTTTATATAACACTTTCTGTATGGTAGCCTAATAACATGGTACCTTTGTCTTGGTAGTTTATTTTATTTCTGACAGAAAAAAAATGGTGATTTTAAAGTTTGTTCAGTAATACTACATTTAAAAAATGAAAAGCTTATGTAAAGTATACCTTTATTTTATCATATCAGTAAGTGTTAAATGTTAATTGACTGTCCTGTAATTCAGTGCTTTGAAGCTTTAAACTTTAACAATTTGTCCTTTTTACTTGAACCATCAAAATGTAACAGTTCAGCATGTGGCAAAAGAATGAAAAAAAGTCGGGATTAAACCAGATGGGGCAAGACTGAATTTATCATTGGGTCCACAGCTGCTGCTTTTCAGCTTTTGCTAATTTGCTGCTGCCTTTTGAGATTACTGGATGGAGAATAGCAGTAGATTTCTGCTAACTTGGATCCTCAGGATGCATCCTTGCTTGTTCCCATTGAGCATCTCAGTACTGGCATGCTCATTAACAGTGCAAAAATCTTAGCTTAGTGGAGAAGCACAAGACTGACCCCCATGTAACAGTTGTGACTTTACAGAAATAGAGGAAGGAGGCTGTAGCAATCTGAAATTCATAGGTCTGACATTTTATCTAATTTTTAAAAACTCCAAACACTTTTAATTAAATGAAACAATTCTAGGGATTTTCTTGGAAAGCTATAGTGATACAACCCTGTTAGGATTATTACTACTTTTACTATAATGACTATTATAACTTAACATTTCAGTTGCAGTACTGCTTAAAAACCACAGCCATCCATAAGGTGTTTTACAAACACTATCATAGGAAGTACTCTTTACCCTAATCATACCAATTTAAAAATTTAAATTATAAGGCAGCCTTAAAATCAGTAATGAATATTTTTTTTCTGTTAGGGCTTTTAGAATGAAAGCTTATCTTCAGATAAGAGGTATGGAAAATGCTTTTAAAAATTACAGCTACATCTTTTCATTATTACCTGACATTTTAGGGAAACTGTCAGTGGTCATGAGGCACCCAGGATGACAGGAGTGAGAAGAATGGGGCAGCTGGGCTCTGCATTTACAGGAGGAAGCCAAGGGTCTAAAGACTCTTCTCTGCCTGTATTTTTTTAAATGACCATATCTAGCTTGAGAGCTGTTATATTTTTGTGAGCCAGGATGCAGAGCTGCTTTGCAGAATTCATCAAGGCCCTCTGCATGTTAAAGTACTCAGTTCCTAGAGCAGGTATTTTCTCATGTTGCAGCTGAAGTTACTTGTAGACTGAATGAAGGTTTATATCTGTTAAAACAGTGAAATCCATTTAGTCCATTGAGGTAATTAAGTTATTTGTAAAGACAATCTGCTATGTGTATGGCCATCTAAATAGCTTTGGACAGAAAGCTCAATCCACAGCAGGGTAAGTCCACTTTGTGAGTGGCCAGAGACTAATTTCCCCATGCAAAGGTTTATTGTTGGTTTTGAGGATCCTCACGGTTGCGCATCGCAAAGGTGTTTGGTCCTGTATTCTCAGCTGACAGACTGTTGTAGTTACAATGCTAACTGCCAAGAGTACACTTCTGTTATGCGAGTTGCAGGTTCTCTCTGTGTCTTATTATTGGGAATAGGTGTTGGTTTAAGATTCTAGTTTTTCTTATGCTGCAAATATTGATTATCTAATCTCTAATTAGGAGTCACGAAGGACTGATGAAGTTGAAATAGAAATACTTTAGCTAAGACATTTCCATTAAGCTTTGGATAGAGTGGAAAATAGCTCAGAGCATTAAGAACTGAAATATTGCTATAATAGCAATCCCAATTATGTCCCTTTTTTTAGGTAACTGAAGTTTCCATTTGTATTGCCAGGAAGTTTCAGATCAAGTCATTTTATAGAGTTTTCATGCAGTAGAATAAACAGAGGAATAAAAGCAAACCATTTGTTTCTTGTTCCCATGAATCATTCTATCAGCTTTAACAGACCATTTTGAAACACTAAAAAGTCATGAATGGAACTTCTGAATTGTGTTAGAATCATGATTATAAAATGAATTGTGCCTATTTTTTGTTCTGGCTGCTTGAGTCTCAGAAATCATTCATTTAGTATTGCTTCAGGCTATCTTGAGAAACAAAATTAAGTTGAAATCCTTGCAGTTATTTAACTATGATCTGAGGCTTTAGGAAAACTATCAAATATCCAGAGATTTATGAGACCTGGTAACATTGCTTCACTGAGACTATGCGCATGAGGAAAAGTTGGCAGACTAGACTGTTAAAGGCAGAGCACCAGTATTAACAAATCTCTGCCACGAGGAAAATTTAGATGGAACCTCAACCTTCTTTTCCAGCTAAATTACAAAATACCCCCCAAAGTGGACTGTTTGCATCTCTGTGATAACATTTTTCAGATTGCTATCATGGTTAAACTCAACCTTGTGGTTCATGGGGCAACACTTGCTGTCTTCTGTGTAGCTGAGGGTATGAATCCATTGACAAGATCACCATGGATCCCAGTTACCCCCAAGAAGGGATCAGTACATCTAACCAAATTCTGGTTTCTTTGAGGGAATCCTTACTTCTGGCCAAAATGATGGCAACCATAAAAGCTTAGTCTTTAGGAAATGATTTGTATTTTATTATATTTAAATAATTAAAAATCATGCATTCAAGGTGGTGGGTGGCCTAACACAACATTAACAAGAGCCTGTTAAAATTACACCATCAGGCAGTAGTTCACTTTTCTAAACATATAAGACGTTTCACATGTTAGGTTTATATTCCACAGTCTGGATTTCCAAGTGAGGTTATAATGTTATTTAGCAGTAGTGACTGAATGGGAGGATATATATGCATATTTGATGACTTGTTCAGGAGAACATGAAGAAGAACTCAAAGCCAACAAAGTTTTTGTCAGCTAAGACAAAGGTCATTAAACAAAAGGAAGACAATATGGAAGTAACGAAAAATCTGAGGGGATTATGGATAAAAATATGTGGGGAAATGTCTAGTCAAGGTTTTCTTTGCTGCAGTCTGGTTCTCTGGCATGCATGTTTGTTACAGTTTCAGTTGCATCAGGTATGCTTTTGGAGTGCATCTTAAGGTTTCAGCTAAAATCCATGAAGTCCGTTTTACAAGGTTTGTGCGAACCTAAGCATGCTAAACAGAGTCAGTCATGAGATTTACTTAAGTGCAATTATAATTTGAACTAAAATGCAGATGTAGACACACCATCTGTGTCTGCATTATGGACAGTACTGGTATTACAATAAAGAAATACTTGCTTTTTGGAAAAAATCTTTCCAAAGGGACTCCTTCAAACCCTCAGTTTTTTTATCTGGCTGTCTACCCTTGTCTTTATGTGACTTCTTTCATAAGCTCTTTCCTCTTCCCTAGACCTTAATTTTCAAGGCTTAAAAATGTGGCTATATAATTTTTCTGAAAATAATCCCTTTCCTGATCTCTGCTCCTGAAAGAACCATCTTGTCACATACATGTGTAGAAAGTGTTTTTCACTTCTAGATATCGTCTAGGTGAACGTTTTGGTCTGTGTCACTCTTTGTCACAAAACAGAGTAGTACACAGTGCCTTCCTCTGGATGACAAATGACTTCTTGCTTTGGTTGCTTCTCTTGTCAGCCAACATAATCTCAATATGGCTTTTATTGTTAGTGATCAATCTGTTCTTAAGTGGAAACTGTCATTTCCAGTAGTGCATCCGACTTGGAATGAGGTTGTATCCTTTATGTTTCTGATCATTTTATATGTCTATCACTTCCTCTAGAATGGGATGTTTCATTCTTTCTGGTTTTTTTTTCTGGGATATCTAGTTTCTAGCCCTTTTGCTTTGAAGTCACCCACTGACACCACTCTTTCACCCACAGACTCTGTTCTTCAAACCCACTGATACACCTCTAGAAACAACACTTGTGATATTAATCTTTCACTTCTGCAGTCAGATTCCTGTAATTTGTTCCCAGTTCTTTGCTGATATTACTGGGGTCATCCCAAACATCAGGCCAGAACAAGAACCATCTGTGAGATGATTTTGGCACATTGGTCTGATGGATGCTCAATTCCTTATTCATATGTATTGTGGGCAGAACAGAAACTATTGATTAATATTTTGCATGCTTTCTTCTGATTTGGCTCAGAAGTATTAAAAAAAAACAAACAGGGAGGAGGGTAAAGTGATGCAAAAAAATGGTATCTGCTAAGTTTCTGGGCTCCTAGGAACTCCTGCAAAAATGTCTCTCAGCCCCTGAGTATACAATGACTTTCTAGTACAACATACTTTGTAATCCTTCTCCTGGCATCTTCTGATGCTTATAAAGCTGGCTATAAACTAACCAAACATTCGTGTACCGTCTATAAATTATGAGGTAGAAAAAGACAAAAAGCATGCAAACATTTTCTGATTAAAATTGTACTTGGAAAGGAAGAGCCTCACAGGGGTTTTATTGCTTTAATGCTCTAGCCACTGCCAAGCAGCCATGCAGGAGTCATTCAGGAGTCTGGAGTCCAGTCAGGTAAGGTACTGAAATGTCAAATGAGAGTTTTGGAGATGTTCTTACTCTTCAGCTGAACTTTCTGAATTCCCTATGACTACTCCTGCCTTCAT
Source organism: Haliaeetus albicilla (assembly GCF_947461875.1). Lineage (NCBI taxonomy): Eukaryota > Metazoa > Chordata > Aves > Accipitriformes > Accipitridae > Haliaeetus > Haliaeetus albicilla. The sequence continues at coordinate 2,279,893 of NC_091507.1, forward strand.
ACAAATCTTAATCTAGGGAAGATCCAACAAAAATAGAAGCATTGCAGAATTAAGTTAAATTTAAAAATGTCTAAATATGCAATATTTTATAAAACTTTGTTTTTCAGTAATGATTGTTCACATAAATGTTCAGTTGATACAGTTTCATATTTACAAGTGCACACATTTCATTCTTTGTTGTGTCAGTGGTTTTGAAACTGTTATCATTGGCTTTAGTCCCAGTCTAAGATCCAGGTAGAAGATCTCTTCAGGACTGTCCTCTTGAAGTTGATCTGCTGTCTTGCTCCCAGGGCTAGAAATCTTTACAGGCTTTTGGAGTTCAAAACTATTAATTTCCTTACGTAATACAGACATCTTTTACCACTCATCACTTTTGTACCATGTCACTCTGTCTTCTAGAGTGGTACTTAATCTTATTGCTGCATTTGCATTGCAGAGTAGACATCCATCTCTTTGGTCATAACCACTCTGTCTTGGAACTTTTTCCTCCAACATGTATTCATCTCCTTTAAATTTTGCATGTGAGCCAGGTATTTCTTAAGCTTATATGTGGACATGTATTATTACAGGTATTTTTACAACAAACATCTGTTTAACATCTATCTGTTGCTAATGTGAACAATGTAAAGCTAAGTGTATGCCTTAAGTCCCTCCTGGAAAATATTTTTGCTGCATTTTTTTTTTTTGCTTCTCAGCTGTGTACATACTGTAAATAAATTTGTACTCTGAAGCCATAGTGTTTATGTCCAACTGCCTCTCTCCCTCATCCATCCCTGCTCTCCTTTCCTTAAAGGTGGCTATTCAGAAACATCTGCTTTCTATTACTCTGAGTTAAACAGAAAACAATCACAGTGCTCATTAAGAAGTTTCTATGTTTAACCTTTGCATGGCAACTCTCAGAGAAAGAGGACCTCCCAGCTTTTTTCCTCCTCCCAGCTTTTTTCGTGTTATTTTCTCACCATAAAATCTCAAGAAGGCTTTCCGCAGCTCTTCCGTGATGCTTGGTTGCTTGCCTGGAAGCCTGACCTCCTGAAATACCCTGTTCTTAGACTCTTCAGTCTTCAAGTCACATTGGGTGGTGTGCTTACCACAGTAACTGGAAAATGACTGCTCTTAAAATAATAGCTGTTGTTTTAAACTTACGCAAAATTTCAGAACCACCTTGTTCACAGCACTAACAAGCAGTTTGTTCCCATGAATGCATAGCATGGTTCTAAATTAACCCAGCCAGCTGATGAAAGCTTGAAAGCAATCAGTGTTCCAGCGTGCTTGGTAGGTGTTCTTTCGTTTCATCCACAATTACTTGTGGTCTGGGTTCAGGAAGATGGAAAAGCTCTGCTCTTTCCCATTGTCCAAGAAGCGTTGAGGAATGTGTGTTATAAGAAAAAGTCCTTAATGGAAAAGGAAGTTAATAACATTATATTGATGAATATTAATTCCTAGATGACTTTATTACCTGGCATAAAGGCTTTTGAACTCTTTTCATTCCTTATAGGACAGGTCACCCTTGTGGACCTGGCCGTACAGTGTTAGTATAGATGCTTATACACAGAAATTGGTGGTAAGTGATGTAGCAAACCAGACCAGATCTAAAAGGAAGGGGAAGGTGAAATTTCTTTGCAAAAGCTCTGAGTAAGTTGATTTTACTCACTCATTCTCTCATTGATTGTCTTCATTCACACTCTTACTTCCACTTACTCACAAGCACCAAGCGTGTCTGAGTGGTTTGGCGCTGTGTGTGACGCAAAGGACCAGGGACACTGGCTGCGGAGTCCTTGTCACAGCTCTGGGCTTCTTCATGATTGGCAGTGATGAACTAGTTTTTGGACAAATATTTCATATCCATTTAGGAATAGTGTTTTGCTATTATCCTGTTGTGATAACAGGAGGGAATGGCGTATATGATGCTCTACAGCCTTGTTGCCATCCATTCTCCTGTTCTCAGAGCATCTTCCATTAAGGAGTCATTTCTGCTGTGGTCTTATCACACTGCATGTTCTCTGCATTTGACATATTCCTCAGCATGATTGATTGGGAACTGCCTTCTTCATTAGGTTATTTTTTTAACCCTTGTTCTGCTGTTTCTTCTGGTGCTTTCTCTCTTGCACATTTCCATTCATATTTAATTCTCACCAACCACAATACTTCTGTTACAAGTTTCTATGTCCTGGTTACAGTTCTAGGAAAAACTTGGAATTACAGCTGTGCAGGACTTAGGCATTGTGAATAACTGGTGCTCTCCCCATATCATGAAAAGACAAGAGTTGTATGTGGTTCATTATGAGAACATATTATGGCAAACACAACAACTCAAAGCTGCATAACTCTAAAGCTTATAGGAAAGCAGAATATAGCCAAAACCCACATCTGCTCCTACTTATAGCTACATATGAAAAAAAAGTACCAGTGTGAATGCAATATTAGACAAGGAGAGGCCATGTCTTTGTCCCATTCAAATACCACCAGGTCATGTGTGATAATGCTAAAGCTGAGAAAGCTTTTAACCTCCAGCTTGAAGATTATCTTTCTTTTGAGGAGAAATCATTATCCCTTGAGTATAATGATTTTTTTTTACATTTTCAGCACTGGCTTGTTTCATAATTCAGAGTAGGTGCTTCCTCTGTGGCCTTATTTATATCCCCTTGCAACAGACTGTGGGACTTTCATGCCACTGTGTTTAAGGAAACTGAAACCTCATAACAAAGACTTAAATAAAACAGACATTGTAGACTAATGGTGGGAGGCAATACTGATTGATGGTAGGATTGAGTAGACAGCTGCATACTTGCTGGTTTTGTTTTGTAATGTATCCCACTGGTATCTGCTGTACTTAAACATGTAAGAGGGTTCAGTTTTTCTGTTCCTACTGTGGACTGGGTTCTCTGCTTCTCTAGATGGGGGTTGTTCCGTTTCAAAATGTAAAGTACTTCTCCATTGCACAGCATTTAATATTAACTCTTCTGTAATTCAGTGCAGATGAATTTATATGCTGTCTGGCTCTTTTTTTCCATTGCTGATTTGTCTAAGCAGACAGGTGGAGGTGGATAAGTATACATGCAGGTGGAATGGATGCCAGAAACAATGTGTGATGTAATCTGCAGAGCTCAACAGTGCTAGTAACAAAAACAGACTCACAGCCCTCATGTTAGCAGTTACAATAATTGCCCCAGTGTGATGTTACTGGGCACCATGTGTTTTGTGTATCATCATTCTTGACCATGCATAGTAACTTCAGGTGGTTTATAAGAATGAGTAATGGCTAATCCTGCCCTGCTAAAGAAAAATCCAATTTAGGCTGGGTGCTTTGTCACTGCTCTGTAACTGCGTTTGGCTGTCATAGTGCTCTGTAGTTCCATTTGGCTGTCACATTGCCCTGTACTGTGTAATCGGTTCTCCTGAAGTGGCCGCCATGTGGGATTGGACAGTGGGATGCTCCTTAGCAAACTGATGCATGCAAATGTTTTCGATCCATATGGGTAAAATACTAGTGTAGGATTGCGCTCATTGTAACAAGTGTTTTCTAATGCCACCTCCTGCATGCCGATAATGCAGTTTCTAAGCAGGTGAAGTGCACAGTTTTCAGAAGCTTTCAAGATGAAACTGAGGACTGGAAATGTTTATTGACTTCAGCTGTCTCTGTGCTTCTTACAGTATCAATTTTCCTTTCCCACTAAAGGTCTGTGAGTATGTGAATGGGAAATCTGAAGTATATTTATATGACATTTCTGGGTAGTTCAGTCTTTTGTGACAGTGGTTCCCAGCTTTTCTGCACCTGAACCCCAAGAGGAGTGTTCTGCACCTCGTGGTACACTAAGGAACCTGCACAGGAGAGCAAAGCCTGTTGGTTTGGCTATCTTGTCCTGTCCCATCTCTAGTGTGCTTCAGTAGCACCTCACCAGTACGACCCCAGTCTTCAGTTGGGAACTGCTGCACGAAGGTCTGATCCAAATTTCATAGATTATACCTGCAATCCCCTTAGTGCCTTGTTCAGTGGTTCCCTTAATCCTGTCCCTTCTGTTAGCAGCTTGGTGGTGTACATTAATTACCAAAACTGGATCACTACAGGAAAAGTACTTTTGTCTTCTGTATAAACAGCATATTTGCTTTTCTGAAGCAGAAGTGCCAGAGATCTTTTCAAAGGCTTCATTCATTTTGAAGTCTTCAGAGCTAACTCTTGATGCTTTTGGAATTATGCTTGGTCATCTACAGCAAGAAGCAGTGCTATAGCAAAGCACAGATGGAGAACCGGTTATAATCCAAGTGCTATCCTTTTGAAAGATACTTGTCTTTTTCAAGGCCAACTCTGTCTATCTTGCTGCATTTTACTTTTTAAGTCATATAATCACCATTTTCTGGAAAAAAATCCCAAAAGTAGGAGTTGATTCTTTGTCCATTGATCATATCTTGACAAAAGTGTTCTGACAGGAGATGGAAAAGGCAAACTGCTCTTTTCCAGAAAGCTGTATCAATCATCTAGCTTTCTCAATAATTTGGAATTTAATTTCTTTATCATTAATTTCAATCAGCATATCAAAGAAATTGAGTATCTTCTTGCTAGAAGCAGCAGAAGCTGATATGCCATGGTTCACTAGCAGCTAGTGAATCCTTCTGTGTCTGTATGATTCTGAGGCCAGCAGGAAGCTGTCTAACATTTTGCAGCAGTCTTCCATTTCCAATACCATTATCAGTAAAATGGACATGTTTATTAAACTTAAATATGCTGTTTATTAAAAAGGAGAGTCTGGCTAATGGGAGGCATCCAGTGTGTTAGTCAGTGGAGTAATCGTGAGCTCTGGTGACAGGGGAGGCTGTGCAGACCCTGTGGGCTATGTGAGCAGCAGGATGCACGGAGAAGGAGGAATAAAAGGAAAAAGATGAGTTGTGATTCAGAACTTCTGTCTGCCTGGGGTAGACTTGGCGCTTTGCTCAGAAGAGGGAAGGAATAAGTAAGAGCTTTAGAGGGTTAGAAACGTTATGGTTCAGTGTTTGAAGTGGGCTGTCTTTGTCCTTGACCTGTAGGAGGTGGGCTTTTCTGTTCTTGAAATTATAGTACCAACAAGGTAGAAGAAAATCTCATGGTATAGAAAAATATAAAGCCCTAATTAACTATCACTATAGCTTCATCTTTTTTTCCTGCGGCCTGCTTAGTGAGCAAAATGGTGGTTGCATACCTAATTTGGTAATCATATTAGCTTTACTTTTGTGGTTTTGATAGACTGTAAATAGGTACATCTTTCTTATTAACTTCACTTTGGAAAGACACTGGGAGTATCTAAGATGTAACAGAGGCTGAGAAGAGGTGGAGAACTATTTTCCCTTTGTTGCTAAAGGGGGAATTATTATTATCTCATTTCTTCCACATCACTCTCAAAAATGCATTTTTAGGGTTTTCTTAAAGATGCCAGCTGTAATGAAATACACTTGAAATCTGAGAGATACTAAGCTAAACACATACCTCTTTTTCTTTTTTTTAATCCTCTGTTCAAATTAATGGTAAAAGGAATAAAGTGTTGTTTCCTCAGCTTTGAAAATTACCATTAAATCTGTCAAGAGGATTATTACAACTACAGAGCAATAACTTACAAAATGAGTTTGTATAGCAAATGCTGCCTTTGTAGAATTGGAGGCATTTCATAACTTCAAAGTTATAACATTAAAATTGTCAAATTGAGATAATCTTTCTATTAAATCAGGACATTGCATATTGAATATATGCCCCACATTTTGACAGTATGTGTGTAAACCTGCTCCTCCATTATTGCTTATCTCTGTGTGGATTATTTCTAGAAAGAGCTATAGGGCTGGAAGAAGGAAACAAAGGGTGGAAACAATTTTACAGCTCAGCAGGCTATCTCCCAGGGTTGTGGGGAGACCTTAAAAATAGCCTTTTCTTCATATTACAGTTGCCTGCCACAGCAGAGCTGAGCCTATGCTGTCATGTTAGGAAGAGAAATAAAAATCAAAAATTCTGACTAGGCAGCTTATAAAAAAGGACCTTGAATCTGGTCTGAATTCAGAGTGAAGGGATGTTCAGGCCCATATCTAGTTTAGTAAAAGGAAGTAGAGTATTTTACTAAAGCTCTTGGACTGAAATTTGGAAATTTTGCAGTTTTAGAACCTGGCTCTACCATTTGTTTCTGGTATGATGCTGGGTAAAACACACGAGAAAATTCTGTGGTCACAAAAGTTCATTCTCTCATTGTTAATGGCATGGTTGCATAAATGCTATTTCATTATGTCTAAACTCTGTATAGACCGATGTTTACATTGGCTTATCCTTTTACAGTGCTAAAATAACATTATCTCTGCCTTTTTTGAATGAAACCAAGTTCTCTGTTCTAAGATCTGCTCTTGTAGTGTCTCCAGAAAAGCCTTCAGAGGATAGGTCCCAACAGAAAAACAAGCTTGGGGATTACTAGTTATAATAATAATAATAATAAAAAACATCAGTGGATAATTGGCCACGGTGCCTGTGTGTTATCAGCTGAGTGACACGTTTCAGGCTGAATCTGACCAAAGTCCTGTTAGTTAGCTGTTAGAGAGAATTACTTCACACATGCTGAGCTTTCTGAGGAGAATGCTACTGTCAGACTGTGTGCGGTGGCATACATAAAACTGGATACATGGCTGTGTTAATTCTTGCTTCTCCCTGTTCTGTTGGACCACACTAAGTCTGTCACAGTCAGGGTTTGCCAGAGCTCTTAATGGGTCTCGTGAATGCAGTCTTTAAAGAGAGGGGGACGCTGCTTTCCCCAGCTACAAAAACCCCACATTTCATGGTAATTATGAACACACGAGCACATGTTTAATATTGCAAATGTCTACATTTCTGTGTCTCTGTAGTAAAATACAGGTCTCAAGGTACCATTTACCCTCTCTTAAGCACCAGAACAGGAAGGAGTGTGTTCATAGTATTACTGAGTTGGGGATACAGAAACTAATAGAGACTAGTTCAAATACATTCATGCTTTTGTGCAATGCCTATTTCTTGTGGTATTATGTTATGATGCTGTTAAGGGTGTATGTGCATTTGTATAGGGGTTAATTTGTAACAAACTTTCAATACATTGAAATGTATTAATTCCACACAAGTCTGGCACGTAAGCAGGAAACTTTGGTAACTAGTAAAGGGTGTTCCGGTTCTAGTCCACCCACTAATAGCCACCTGGAGACCAGAGAACAGAAAAGGACCAGATCCTAGTCTGGGATGTATTATGGTTTGTCTTCTCAACGGAAACTAAGTATGAGCATCTAAGGGAGGAACTTGGCCTTGCAGCAGGGTTTTTCAGACCTGGCTGTATGACCAGCCTCCTGAGACGAAAACATAAACTATATTGTGCCTGTTGTGGGACTACACTTCTTGAAAAAAAAATCAAACAAAACATGTTTCTCACCCCTATTCTCATCTGTGCAATCATTTTTTTCTCCAACTTAGTAAAAAGGGGTTTGAGACACTTCTTTGTCTCTATTGCTTTTTCCTCTCCCTAGCAGTTAGATTTCTTCTGTACTGTTCCAAAACATAAAACCATATTTCTTTCAGCTCTTGAAAGTTCCTGAATATTTGCCACCTTTATGTTGCCAGGCCTTGTTTTGGTATCCCAGAAATGATGATGGGACTTGCATACTCACAAGGCTGTTGAAAGGAACCTAACAGACAGTTCTTTCTTCCTTAGAAGTATTGGTTTTAGATATATCATGCACACCAGTTACGCTGATTGAAAGAACTTGTAGAGAGGTAGCCCATTACTCTTGCAAAGCCATTATATGAGGAGACCGTTCTTTAATACTTAGAAGTTTTTCTGGAGAGAGCCAACTGAAAGTTGCAACCTCGTATTTGGTTTTATCTGGTGGTGACACCACATGCTGTGGGATGTGGGTTTGTCTCCATTACATTTGTGTTAACTTACAGCATTTAGCTGTGGCTTAATACCTAGAAAAGAGGTTGGAGTACGACAGTCACTGTCAATGTGATTGCTACTGGGTGCCCTCTGCTAAAATCATAGCTCTAACTTCTTTAAGCATTTTCTTGAAAATAACTAGAAGTGAATGCTTGCAGCACTGAAGTAATTTCTCTGCCTCAAGTCCTGAAATACTTTGTCAGAACTTAGTACTTTGGACAAAGAGAACAGGTAGTATGTCATAAGTGTAGTAAGTCTGTGAGGTAGGGTACAAAATCTACTGCCACAGAAAGGGAGCTGAAACTTGTTATTCACCATGGGTGGTGTAGGTCTTACCCTTGATTTTGGTGATAAACATTTGCTTATTGAATTTCTGTTGTTGAAAAATTCCATTTACGTCAAGTGGGGGAGCAGTATAGTAATTACTTTCTTCTGTTGGAATGTAAAATAAGGAATAAATAATGAGCTTTTCATTCATATTGCTTTGGCTTTGAGGTTAAATTGTTAATAGCTTATGCATGGTCATGCATTTAACAAGCTTAAAGGCAAGATTCTTAAGTCAGAAATGGGATAGCTGAAGGAAGTTACTGCATAGGTCTACTGTACAGTAAAAGCTTGTAAGTAAAGATGCACAGTCTAAAGATCTATGAATTTGCTTTTACTGCAACAAGAAGGAGCCTGTCAGAAAGAGACCCCCTGAGCACCTACTACCCAAGTACAGAGAAGCTTTCTGACTGAGGTAACTGCTGAATGATCAGATAATCACTTGGATAATCATCTGGCGTTAGCTGCTGAGCTCCCACACGTGTTCTGTTAAATAACCCCCTATCTCTGACTGATGGGTGGTGGTTTGATTCTTATGAAGTTGTATGGAAACATGTAATTGGGGGTAAAAGCGGGATTCACCTTACCTAACTATATCTGACCAATCTTAGGTTGGGACGTGTAGCTCTCTGGAGGTGACTGTGTCCTCACTGTAAAGTGAACCAAGGATGACTAACTTGTGCATAGGCTTTGAGACACCCCAACTAGGGCAGATGACTCTCAGCTACTACTCTCCTTCACTGTACTCCAGAAACTGGTTCAAACCACCTCCTTACATGTATCAGTTACCACTAACTTTCTGGTAGACCCAAATCATCATAATCTCAATAACCGGATCATGCACTTTATTAAATGAAATAGACAGTCTCATCTGGCCCTTTGGGCAATATCTGTCCAAAGTCCACAGAAGAAAGGGAAGCTTCTAACATATTTCCAGATACACCTTCTCTGGTATAATCCAACAAATTTAAACTGATGAAGAACTACTGTCTCCCCACAGAATGGCAGTATTCCAGGCATCACATACTTGCACCTAGTTTGTGATAGAGTTATTTAGGATTTTCACTGGCTCAAAATGCAGCTTGCATCCTTTCTTTTCCTAAAATAAGATGTAAATGGGGTTGAATACTACAAATACACAAAATAGTCCTTGAGGATGATGTCAGTAGTGGTATTTGCTTACTTCTCTGAAAGAAATGTCTTCACTGATGGCACTATTTTCACTCATACATAAATAGCTGTAGGTATACTGTGTTTTGATTAGATTGTAGTAAAAGACTCACAAATTCTAAATTTATCATGCATCTTACATTTCATTTAGTCTTCATGTCACCCATGTGAACTGCTGTGGAGGCCTTTTTTTTGTTCACTATAGCGGACCTATAGGAGGTACCTTAGGAAAGGTGGTCTTGGGGGATACACAAGATAAATCTGATTGAACTTTGATTAGGGAACCACTAAATAGCTGCAGCAACCTCTGCAGTGGAAGGAGATGGTGAAAAGCTAAGAGGGAACTTCTAGAATTAAGCTGGGCTGTGGAAGAGTAAAAACAGTTCTTTGAACTGTAGTGTTACATGGCCTCATAACTAGAGAAATTAAGGCCTTGTCAACGCAGTGCAGTTTGGTGCCTGCAAGAACTCTTAGTTTTAACATTTCCTCACTTTTCACTGATTAGCTAAGGAATGTTAATATTTCTACCAACGCTTTCACATGTAATTCATATGCTGCTGAAAAGTACTTTGACACTGTAACTTTACGAGCAAAAATAGATTAAAAAGACGACTTCAGACCATTTTGCAACCCAATATCCTAGGATGTTTGTGAATTGTTCTCCAGATAAGAAACTCTCCTGTCTGTACAGAGTAAATTATTCTTTACTGCTGGCTGCTAGGCATGCTAAGTGTCATGAAATTGTAACAACAAATAGTTTTTTTAGGAACCAAGAAGTACCAAGAACCTCAGAGTAACCTACAAATGTATGCCTCCAGCTTACTACTTCTGCAGTAGTAGTATTTTGTTAAAGATTGTATGTGACCATAGCCTTTCTGTTAATGTAAGTGCAGGAAAATTTAAGCTCATTTATAAGATACCTGAAATAATATTATTCTCAAGAGCAAACACAGACATGAACATATAGCACACTAAGGGACAGTGAGTGAGTCCGGGTTAGCTGTAAGTAAAAGCTTGTGAAAGGGGAGCAGAAAAATCAAAGTAGTAAAAGAAGGAGCAAAAAAAGCCCAAAACAGTCTGAAAAAGCATTTTGTTTAGGATCATGTTATAGAATAGAAAGAACCTTTGAGCTAAGTGCTGTCAGGAAAAGGTGCTTGGAACCATCAGCAAAGCTTGATTTTTTTCTGAGTTTGGGAAACCAGAACTTTCGAAATTATTTGCAAATACTTTTACAGCATTGCATGGGAGCAACATCTGCCTCCTGGCAGTCTCAGTTTCTACCTACAAGACCTTGAATATTTTTTTTTTTTTTTGGCTAGCTGTTGTTGCCTAAAAGAGGCCTGGGCTTGTGCGAAATTGTCAGCTGAATTTACCAGTGACAAATAATTCCAACTACAACATTTAAAAGATAGATTTTTACTGAGTGTGCAAAGTTATATCCAAAAAACATGTTATCACATTTCAAATCAAAAGCTTTGAGAAGATGTCAGTAGTGCTGAACATTTTTAACAAAGAAAATGTGATGTTTCACACTGTAGAAAAAAATGGAGCCTGGCTATTGTCATAGAAAGTACCTGTAAAGCGCAGAGAATATATTTCCAGCACTGTACTTGGCAGCGTGCTTCAACTGTGAACCATATCAATGTGTGAAATGTGTCTTGATCCAGCTTAGCATTTTTAGCAAAGAAAATGTTGATAAAATACTTTTGCCTGGTTTATAAAACAGCTGGTAATATTTTTGAATTACTGGTCTGAAGAATAAGTCTTAGCTTTGAGGCTGCCTCACTACTGTGAAATATCTGTAAACATCTGTACATCTCTTCTGAACTGAAATACCTTCATCCTTCCCCTTCCCATTTGCCATTAGCTTGCTGAGCTAGTGCAGGCATGAGTATTCTCAAGAATTATGCATTTTGGGACCTGTTTCCTGTCCAAGTGCAGCAGTCTGATTTCAGATAGGACACTCAAGTGACCTGATAAGCCTGAACAATTTTTCTGTTTTACAGCTATAGGTACCTGACCAACTGTTAGAGAGAACTGCACTTTATAACATGTATGCTCTTTCTGTGAAACTATATAAGAAAACAGAAATATTGCAAAATAATTGGGATGAGTGAGATTTTATTATTAATCTTTCTTATTATGGTGGAACCTGTAGACCCATCAAGACTGGGACTCAGTTCTGTGCAAACACACAAAACTGAATATTTTGCATTTCTTGTATCTTGGACCCAGTGACTGTCATCAGACCTGGAGAGGCGAATTTGATACTTTCTAAAGGATTGTTCCTAACCCAAAGCTCCTTAAAGTCAATAGAATGACTGCTATGTAAATTTAGTTGATCTTGACTTAAGTTTATGATGAAACTGTAGCTTTGCTATTCATGCTTTGAGTTGAAAGCTGCACACATCTTCATTGCAGTGAATGTCTTCTCCCAGCCTCCTCCATGCTGCTTTTCCTTGGGTTTCAGCACTACAGAAAGCAGCTCACAGGTCATGGGACCTGAAGACACTGAAGTGGGGCTTTGGGAACTACCAAATAACCTCTGTGACACACAAACCACTTGCTGCTTAGTTATTCTTGTAAGCTACCTTGGCAGTCTGTTCTTTCAGAGCCATGCTCAGAGATATGGATACCAATGACGCCATGAGATGCTAATGGCACTATCATTAGCATCCACAGAATTGCTGGCATGAAGTGGAGAAGCCAAATCTAAAAATGGACCTGGCAATTTGGAATGTAACTAGAAAGATTGTTGCTGCTTTAACTAGAAAAATGTCATGTAATTTAAATTTCCCACAGCAATCTGCGAATGTCCCCTTCTTTCCTTTACACTGTTGCCTAAACATGGCTGGATTCCTGAGAGGGGTGAGAATGGACTGCTAAATATTTCACATATGGGAATATATGGCATATGTTTCAACTCTGTATCCATATATGTATCTACATCTCTTGCAGACGTAAGGTTAGCGGTTGTCAGTTACTCACAGACACATTCATATCTTTTATCGCTATTCACATCATTTTGAAATTTAAAGCCTGGAAAGAATGTATTTTGTAACAGCAAACATCTTTCCAGCTCCAGGTGCAGAGGAGTGTGTCCAGGAATGCTCAAGGCTAAGTGCTTTTGAAACTGCAGTTCTGTTGTCTTGGAAAAAAAGAACTGACCATTGTTTAAGGGAGTTGGCTAGAAGTTGTCTTTGGTTTCTACTCTGCTAAAAGACATGCTGTAACTCTGGGCAAGTCACTGGAAACCTGTCCCCTGTGTAGAATATGAGAAAGAAGGGGGGAAGTCATATGGTGATTCATACGGCTTCACTCAGTGCTAGACCTGGGTGATATTTTAAGTTTTTCACAATGTAAAAGATGTTATGATCGGCACTGCTCAAGGCTGTTTCCTCAGCTGGTATGTAGTTCTAGAGTTAGCTAAAAATGCTCTAGGTGTGTTGCAGAATCAAACTGAGAGAAATTACACATTCAAAACACTCAGCTGATGTTAGAGGAGCTACACTGATTTATTCTTGCTGAGTAGTCAGCCAGTTTCTTTGCAATTAGCTTGCATATCAAGTTATCCTAGAAGTAGTGCTGTGGAATAAATGAAGTCCATCAGTTGGGTTTTTTCCTTTTTTTTTTTTCAACTTTTAAAGATGCCAGTAGTGATATTTATTTTTATAATCTACTTTGTTTTCCTGAAACAGAAACTACATTCATAGTGATTTTATCCGGAAGTATTTTTTTCTGTTCTCTTAAAGTCATTACATTGCCATATAGAGACGGCAATTTACTGAAATGTTCTGTCATTTACAATAGCAATTTACATTAAGTTCTGTCCTTGAGTATCATTCTGACTTTTGCTTTGTAGTCATTGTGACTTTGTAGGTCTCAAGGGATCTTCTTTTACATAATTTTTGTATTCTATTGCTCTAAGGGCTATCGATTTTAAACAGCACAAGAATTTAATTACAAGTAGAAGGAGAGAGAGCTAGAATCTTAACAGCTATGGTTGAAGTAACAGGACTATTTAGAAATTATATGTTAAAACTGGAGTTTCATCTATTGAAACCAGAAATACTTGCTGGTCCCTGTAAGTATTGCCTATCGTTGTGGGGGGGAAGTGAGGGGGGAAAAAAAAAAAAAAAAAGCCTGGGTAATATTAAGCCCAGTTATTGCTATTGTCTCCTTGCCAAAAGTTTTACCACCCCAGTTATATTATGGTTATAGAAACAGCAGCATTGGGATTTGGCACGTTTGAGGGTGTGAAGACATCTGCATGCGAAAGAGAAAAAGCAGGTGAGAGTGAAGGGAGCAGGCAACTACCTGAAGTGGATCTTGGACTAATAGATGAAATCTGAATTCTTTCAGAAATTTATTTGCTGTTGGAGTTTTCTATTTCTGCTGTGGTCCCATGTGTCCAATCCAGCGTGTGCCCTGAGGGAGTGGAAACATCCAGTCAGGGGGAAACAGGTAGTATGGGAATGGCTGAAAACCATCGTCTAAAGGTAAACTGGTGACCATTCATGAAAATTACAATTAGAAGAACAGTTTCTTGCTTACAGCTCTAATTGAAATTATGTTTTATAACAGAAAAAAATAGTTTCCATGCTTCTTTGTAGAGTATTGCTGAAAACCACAGTATCTCTATCATAGTTCTGAAATATCTTAGTTTTGGAATTTCTGCCCCCAAAACTACTTTTCTTAGAGAATTTAGATGCTTACATTTACACTATATATAAGTTTGGAAAGGGGCTGTACTTGACCAGATCTAATAAGTATAGTACAGTAGATTGTATTTTTATATATCTCTCCTTTAGAAAGCTTATTGTCTCAAGAGAACTGCATATAGTACCATTAACAACTTTCTCCCTTTCTGATTTATGTTTTTTTCAGGAAAAAAAAAAGATAATAGTTTAAGTTTTCTAGCTTACATATGGTAAATTCCTGAAGCCGATGGACCTTTTTTGCCTGTAGGAGGTGGCTCTGACAATGCTAATCAAAAGTAGAATATCATAGAAAGTAACACTGACCTAAATTGACCTTTGAAAAGAGTGTCAGTCAGTAAGCGATATCAAATAAATGAAGGCTTGCACGAAGCCTGCTCTGTTAGTTGTCACATCATCTGGAATATTGTACCTTCATCAGAAATTCTTTCATGACCTTGGCAAAAAAAGTAATAAATGGAAATGAGGAGGGAGAGTGCCTATATGCCAGGAACGATTTCATGTACTTCACATGCAATGCTGATATGCTGATGGTCTGAATCCTGTAGCAGCCGCAGCAGGTCAGAGCAAACCCTGTAACCTATTTTCTAAGCATTATTGCTCATTTTTCAGACTGGTAGTAGCAGCTCTTACTACAGGGAAAGGAAATTGCTGTTTTGCTGATAATCTATTTTTGTTACGATTCATCTTTGGTACTTACTTCAGATTCTTTTTTGCAGTCCATCACTTGTCTGCTCTCAGTATGTCCTCAGGAATTCTTAAATTAAGGAGGCCACAGTTTATATGAGTCTGTCTGCTTCATCGTCAGATGTTACCTTTTTCCCCATTAATGCCTTTTGAAGCTCTTGATTTCTAGCCAAATATCTGACAGTAAAATCAGTATGATGCTTCTATCCCATTTCTAGAAATAAGTTAATTAGACTCCCTTAGGGCCCCAAAGAAAAGCCTCTTATCTTTTTTCAGTTTAATTTCTGCTGTATCCATTTGTGTCAGTGCTTTGTGAAAGAATACTCCTATTCCATTGCTTGTTTAGTTTACTTTTTTCTTCATTCTCGGTTGCTCTTCAGTCTTCAGAATTTGCCTTAAGAGTTCATCTCAGACCAGTATTCTGAGAGGAATTAGAAAACACAATTTAAAAATCTTATTTCTCTTCTTCATACTTCCCTCTTTCTCAAAGTTATGACACTTCCTATGTAGGGGGCTTATTTGGGGTAACTATGACCTATTACAGTGTTAATTATATGAAATTGAAATTAATATGAAACAGAGAGCATAAAGCCTCCTCCCACTTACTCCTTCAAACTTCTTTCAATCTGTTTTAACAGGAGAACATGTTGCAGAGAAAGCCTGGAAGAGAAAAGGGAAATGTATGAAAGGACTGGGTTGTGAAGAAAGGGAAAATTAAAGTACAGGCATAAGATAGTAAATAGCTTGTTTATAAATACCTCTTCTGTGCATACATGCTGTTATTATGTTACCTCTAAAACACGGAAATGCTAAAATGATGGAAAATTTCCATATGTTCAAAATAATATGTAAAAGTTTAATTTGAACTCCACTATTCAAATGTGAATTCTGGGTCTGCTTCCATTGATATCAGTGACAGCTTCATTAATTAATAGGAGGTAGTTTGGGATCCCAGTTAGGCAGTCTGACAGAGTAAAACAAGATTCTCTGGGCTCCAGTTGCTCATAACATCCTGGGATATTCTTGTTATTAATATGAACTTCTAACATTTGCGAACACATTGTGAATGAGGAGGAATGTTATGAAACTGGTGAGAAGAAAAAGAAGGATTAAGCTTGACACGAAGAAAGGTTCAGGGTTTGTTTCTTCTTTGTCACTGTTCACGCAGGGTCCCTTGGTGCTGCCATTCCGTAGCTCTGTACCGTGTCTTGTCAAAGGATAAACTAGAACAACTGTTACACTTAGTTAAGCTTATTTCAGAGGCAGTTGTGAGAGGAAAATTGTGCAAGAATCAGAAAGAATGGGAAGCAGGAAAGAAGGAAGCTCATGAGTGTTAGCACATGCTGTCATCTACAAGGATGTGCAATTTGGCTTTCAGAAAGGTCATTTTTCTTGCTTGTATTTATACAGCTGCTTCCAGTTTAAATGAAATGGTCATTTGCTGAAAACTGATACTGATAAATTGAGTATAATAATGGTTTAAAAAATTTATGAAAGGCAAGTTAATGAAGTTGAGCAGTTCAGTCTCTTCATTCTCGGTCACTCTGTACTTAACAGAAAAATGCTTATCTCTAGCTTTGCCTGATCTAGAAAATGTGCACATTATTGCATTGAAAGTTATGGTCATTTTACAAACAGACGTACACCTTGTGATATTTGCAGGTTTTTGTCAAGCATATTATGATTATGAATAAAGCAATATATAGCTTAACTCCAGTATTACCAGTAACTCCAGTAAATTCCTTTTTAAAAAAAAAAGCTATAACATACACATATGCATAACATACTCTTTTGATATGCTAGTGGATGCATTTCCCACATCAGAAGTAGTAACAGGACACAGATGTGTATGAAAGTGAAAGAAATGGCACAAGTGGAAACAGGTTTAGAGGATTCATCCTAGTGGTAGTGATTTGTTTATTAGTCTTTAAATGGGTTCATACTCAGTAATGCAAAGATCACAAGTCCTCAAAAGCGATGTTGAAAAATACCGCGTGTCTGACTGTCATAGGAAGGACAAGACTTGAAAAAATTTCAGCTGAGAGAATTATCTAATGGACCTTGAAGTATCTAAAAATATATTGACTAAAGAAGAAAACAGAGTAGGGACTTCTCCACTTCACTTTCCCTGTGTCAGCCCCAAAGCATAGAATAAACTTGCTATGTATGATTTCACTGTAATAAAAATTGCAGTCCTCATGCTGCAGTGGGCTGAAGCAATTCCCAGCCTTCGTTCTGCTTCGCTCTTAAAAGAGTTTCTTTATATCTCAACTCTCTGTGGCCCCATCATGTATGATGGAACAAAGCCATTAACCCCTTCTTATTTCTGTCAAAATGTGACTTTACTCCAGTGAAGGGCTCTGTATGTGGCTTTATAAAAGTGAGCGCTCTCAGGAGTTCTCAGGGTTCATTCAACTCGATTGCCCACAATTGCTTTGAATGGGCACAGTAAGTGGATAAATAAATTCCCAGATGGCAGATAAAAAATGTGATCAGAAAGCACAAAATCTCCCATGAAACAGTAGTAAACAGGGCTGGAAAGAACCCCAGGAGGTCCTTATCAGGTTCTGAGTATTCCTGAAATACAATGCTAACAGCTGCGCTGCTGTGTAAGTATAGCAGAGCTGCATTCCGTTGACCAACACCTTGGAATAAAGAATAACCAATCTCATATAGGAGAGGTCTTTTGCTCTGTTTTTTCCTGTGCTTCCATGGCAACATAACTTCAGCTACAGCTTTCCTCTCTCTCTGAGATAAAGCAAAATGTGTTCACGCTCCTTGGCTCACTAAGAGCCCGCTCTGTGTGTACCTTTACCATCCCACTGTACGAGCTCCCTGGCAGCAACTTCCCATTTCTCTCTGTGGAAAGGACACTCCTCTATCTGTGAGACACTGTGTATATCCACTATCTCTGATCTTCCTTCCTGCCCACTTCTTCCTATTCTTTTTTTCCTAAGAGCAGACAGTCACTTGAGAGGCTCTGTTTTCTTCCTCCACTCCCAAAATTCCCCATATTCCTCCTGCCAGGGATCCTATGCTTAGTCTCTCTGTCCCAGGTTTCCTGCTCAGAGGCAGGAGTAGCATTTGACACTATCAACCCTTTGCTTCTGTCCTAAGTCTCAACTGAGGGGTTGAGCAAGGGTCTTGTGTTGTGACAAGGTGTTAGTGGTAGCAGTTCTTTGCCTTGTAGGTAACCAGAGGCAGTGGAAAACACCTTTCATTTTTCTCCCAGATAATTACAGTCCTGGCTAGGAGACTACTATTGCCAGAGAGTCTGGAATTCACCAACGCCTCATGGAAAAGTTATCCCAAGAATCACAGGTGGAGAGAAAAAACACCACAATCCTGTTGATTTCAGCCTAAATTGTTAAAAGTCAAGCCTGGTGCTGCACTCCTTCCAGAACAGTGGGAAGAGAGGAATTCAGCTTCAGTGCAGATTTTGGGGGTATCATGCGAGTGCCTGATGACCTCTCATGTGACTTGGCTGGTGCCCTCAGCCCTCATCTTGTGAGGTGGCCACAGGACAGAGTCCCTGATTAGTGTGGGTCATCAAGACACTTGAGGCTTTCATGTTCTTTCCATGGCCTTTCCTAAAGAAGTAAATTTCACTCAAATTAAAAAAAAAAGACCAAAAAGCAGGAAAATGAGGAAGTTTGCAGGAGTGATTGAGTGGTCCCTGTTTATTTTCTGATCTTGATTTCACCAAAAGCTGTATGAGTCACTTCAAGTACCCACAAGGCATCATTAACTCATCACTAGTGTAGCAAATTTCTTTCCCCTCATTTCATGCACTTTCACCCTACTTGCTATCTGAGTACACTTTGGAATATGACTATAGGTCATATTCTTAAGGAGGATGTCTTCAAACTTAAAAATCTCTCCCATAAAATAATATTCTAACATATCTTTTTAGATGCATTGCATAACATATATTTATATTTGCATACACTTAGGTCTCCTCTTTACTTAACCTTTTTAATGAAGTTCTCTAATTAAGTTAATGCAAGAAAAACCAAAAAGCATTCCTGCTGATGTATACTATCCTACTCCACATGGTGGTCATTCCTTGTTTGTCTATGAAACTGCCTTATGGGTTGCCAGCAGCATTTTTGAGTGTCAAGAGAGACCTGGCACTCTTCTGGTTGAATTCTTTGTTTGAGGAGGAACATCAGCAGTATTTATGTTTCCTTGTAAAGGTCCAGCACTGCAATTTCTGAATGTGCTGGTGAGAATTTGTTGTTGTAAATACCACAAAATAACAGTGTGGGGATACGGTAGGAATGGAGACTGGAATACTGGTATGATTCATCTGTTTTAAAGCAGGCTGTTACAGATTTTCTACAAATCACAACTGGTTCCCAATTGGAAAGTGTTTGTTCAAATACTACTATACATAGCTTGTTCTACTCTGCTTTTGATGGCATCTGCTATGGCCATCTGATAAAGTTTTTAAATGTGTTAAATATGCTAGTGTTCATATCGTGCTCCATGGATTCTTAAAGTTGTTTGGCCTCAGGGATGAGATTTTTGGGGCAGACTAGGTCTTTTAAAGTAAGGATTAAGTTTTCAGTACTCTAAAACGTGGCAAGTGCAAAAAAGCAATTCATATTTAGAGTGATTATAAAGTTTTTTCTAGTCTCCAGAGGCAACATGATTTTGGCACATTAGAGTTTTTAATAATTAGAATCACCAGATTAAAGCAGAGATTTTTTTTTTTATAGCAAGCAAAAACATTCATCATAGATTAATGGAATTTGGAGTCAGGTTTTTAATATAATGGCTGGAAATTGCAGTTTTCACTTCCGTACACTGAAACTTTTTTCCTATGGTATGAACATGACGTCAGCTTAGCTGAAATGTATCTTCACCGTGTGGGTTGAACTCATGGAAAAAAAAAAGGAATTATCATGTTTGTATTTGCTTTTATTATCTTGTGCTCAAATATAGACAACTTTTTCTTATATACTCAATGTTAGTTCACTTCATATACCACATTATTGTTTCTGAAGATAATATTCATTTTTCATGGCTTTTTAGGGTTCTCTTTTGGCACTTAACAGGAGTCAAAGCTATGATCTTTGCACTGAAGAGTCTGAGGGAATGTGAGGGTTTGTGTTAACAGATAAGCTGCACAACCTTATTTTAAATCATCCTTGACAACATCAAACATCCAGGTGCAACATAATCTGATATGTCAGAATGAAATTGATGTATGAATAGGGTTATCGTATATTCAGGTCTTCCTACCTTGGTTTTTTTTCCTCACCCAGAAACTTTTTGAAGCTGTATTTTAAATCTGTGCATGTTGTGTAAGCCCATTTATCCATTAACACAGAGCAGCCTGCTCAGAGGGGTCTTGCATAGATTGCAAAGTCAGCAGTTGTAAAATTGTACCTTTTTTGTTGTAATGGTATGACTATATAGGTAGATGAAGCTATAGGGGGCAGAGGTAAGCACAGAGCAAGTTAGGGTATGAATGGATAAGAGACCAATTCTCTATAAAACACAGGCTTCTGTCTATGGTCTTGATAACCCCACACGACAAATACAGAGTTGTTGGTCTTTGTAAGGATTGCCATATTTGTGGTCTGCATTAAGTTAATAGTGTACAATACCCTGATTTAGATTTCTGCCACCTAAATGCAAGGAATTTTTTCATTGGTAGTAAACCGATCCTTTGTGATCAGACACAAGAGATGTTACATTCTGCCTTTTTGCAGTCACAAAACATGCTCCCATGTATTTTTTTCATCAGTTCTTCTCTGTTTAGACTGCAGTAAATCAGTGAAATATCTTCTCCTCTTGCTTGATTGTGGACTAAATCCTTGTTGAAGAATCTGTGATATCTTCATATTGTACATTATGACATATTTTTACAACAATAGGGTGTGATGACATGAATTTGGAATAGTAATATACCTCCAGTTATTAAAACAGTCTTATTCAGATACATCTATCTTCCACAGCAAAATCTGGGGAAAATAAAGAAGCATGCTAATTGGCGGGTCATGGGAAATAATGTAGAGCTGTAGTATAGCAATGAGGTCTGAGTGATTATAGATCTGCATTGCTCCATTAGCCGATTTGCTTATTAATACTCCTTCTACAAGGCCCGAAAACACAAAGAAAAACTTAAATGTTGAGTCTCAAAATGGATATTCACAAATATTAGCTTTGGTCCAGGGAGGATGGTCTCTTTGGGTTCTGTTTACAGTCAAGGGTGACAGGTTACTCTTAAGCAGTTGCTTAACTCTGTTAATTGTCCAGGTGTCCTGTAAGAGCCTCTCCCCAGTGCTGGAGCACTGCTTTGCAGTCTTTCACCAGCTTGAAGAGCCTGTTCATTTCCCCAGTGGAAGTTCAGCCTCCTAACATTAGGCTCACTTTTCTCAGATACGTTTGCAGTCCTATTTCAAGCATTTCGCAGAGCATCGGTGCTCCACAGACCTTTCGTTGAAAACCTCTGCCATAACTGGAAACAAGGGAGACTAATCTGCCTAAGCTATACTGACCCTTTCTGAGTATTTCCAGAGCTATTCCCCCCCCCCCCCCCCCGCCAAGAGAACTTTGTCTCACATTAGTTGTAACTTTCTCTTTTGCTCCTTTCCCTTCTTTTCCAGTTCCTCGATAAGGAAGGAGCCTTTGATTTGCTTGTCAGTGATTGTTTGTATTTAGAGAGCTTCAAGGAATTAGATCAGGGAATCTTCTTGCTTTTGTTTATGGCATTGAACTCTGAAAGTCTGGGCAGCAGCCAGCCAGCTGTCACATGAAAAATAAATTTTAAAAAGCCAATAGGATGAACGCTATTTCCTTGCAATTGGGGAAAAGCTATGAGGCAGAGTGGGGATTTAGGAGTTGTGCTGAGCACTGCCATGGTAGAAGACTGTGATATCAGTTTTTGTTTCTGCATGAAAAGGTATTCCCGAGGTTGATCTATTCAGCTGACATAAGCCTTAATGGCTTAACAATGATTTTGTAGCTGTTTAATTATAATCATCAACAAATGCCAAATGAAATATGTAGTAGTGGTATTTTATTGCAGCATGGTGTTCTGAGGAAGTGTGTAGGATAACATTTGTAGGTAGAGATAATACCTTTTTCTAGATTACTTGGTATAATTGGAAAAGTTAGAGGAGCCTTTGGGCACAAGATCCCTTGTAAAGATCTCAGTGTAACGGGTAACTCTTGTTCAGGGAGTAGCGCTTTGCTGAGCTGTAGGGAAAGGAATTTATGGCCACAGGCTTTGTCCTTCACCTTAAAGTTTTGCAGAGGGCTGGTGAATCCAACAAATACTTTGTCATCTACTCATTTGCTTAATTTCAGAGGAGATTTCTTAAGCATTAGCAATGGAAAGCAGGAACTGGTGATCTCTGCTCTTACAAAACAAACACTTTTGCTTTCTAAGAACATGAGAAAATGAGATCTATATAATGACTGACTGATCTAGTTTGACTCTTTATCCTGCCTAGGATGCAGAGGCTGTGCTCATCATCAAGAAACACCTAATAAATACATGCCAAAATGAATATCTCCTCTGCTTCAATCTCCCTACTATTTGATAGAGTGCTAATGAAAAAGCAAAAAATAACTGGGGAAAAAAAAACATTTCACAGTTCCTAATTTTTCACCTTGCTTGTTTTCTGACTTACAATAATAACACCTGAGTTGAGGTATAGTTGAGTGCCTTAAATGGCAAAGATTATTTCTTAAGGTTATCATTTTGCTCAGAATTGCGATGGAGTATTTTTTATGTGTTAACATAAATTTTGGAAACAGTTATATTTTTGAAAACCAGCATTTTTTCAAGTTTCTACCAAATGATTTTGAAATGTCAAAGCATTTCATCTCTACTGATTAAACAGAGAGATATGGTGACACATACTGGTCTGTGTTGATGTTTGCTTGAGTATATGGAAGCAGAATGTTAAGGTGTATTGCCTTTGATTATGGCAACACTAACAGGATTTACAAATTAACAGTAAGGATTTTCAGATGCAAAGTAAGGACAATTCTGTGGATGAAAGAAAAGCAAGGAAATACATTCTGTGAGCACCCAAGCAACTTAAAATGCATAACAGAATATATACCTTCCTCTGTTCCTGATTCAGCATCTTAAAATCAAGGAGGGGGAAAAATGTTCCTGTTATTATACTAGGTCTAATAGACCCATATATTTTCTATGCGTCTAAGAACTTGGAATGCAGGCAAGAGATGTGTGTTTATTGGGATGCACATATTCTCCATAATTAGTCTACTGCATGATTGTCTGGAGAGCCAACTATTCAACTTGAGATATGAGCCTCTGAATAGAGTGTAGTTATATAACAGAAACATTAAGCTACAAAGTGTTAACTATATACACAGTGGTGGCTGAGGTTGTGTTGGTACATGGCTTCTCCTCTGCTTTGCCTTTACATAAATGTTTAAATCTTCAAGTTTTGGGGCATGTGCTTTCCTCAGTTGAAAAGGTAACATCTACCAATGGCTGAGTCAAATGAAAATTTGATGTAATTAAAAAATATTTCAGTACATACAGAGTGATGGATTACTAAGTGGTACATAAAAGCTTTCTCCATGTCAAGAAGTAACAGAAAAAATGTTACTTGGAGCTACACTTCACACCTTCAAACAAGACAGCTATTGAACAAAAGGAAAAATTTTCTTCAGCAGATACAACATGAATGCAATCACAAAAATGCTAGTAAGCTATCAAATGTACAAAACTTTTTCAAAACAAGTATTTTGCTATTAGCTAAGGAACAGAGAAACGGTACTAAATGCTTGTGGTATCTTATTTGGGCTTGTTATGCTTTTAACCTCTCTAAATGTCACTAGTCTGAGGGATAGCTACACCGCTCAACTTCATTTGCTTTGGTATTTTGCGATCCATCAGGTGAAATAATGTAGCCTCTAATTTGGACTACAGGTTCAGTTTGAGGCAGGCAGGTATTTTGGGTGACATTAAAATACAGAAATCCCCACCTGCCTCGTGATATGGACTTCTCTGTTTAAAAGCAATGAGACCATGTTTTTAGTAACATGCATTTGTGAATATTGCATTTTTGTAGAAACAGGGTACATGCAGTAGGTGGCAAGCAAGCCACACTAGAATCAATCTTTTATTTCAATGCAGCCAGGTATCCGCACAGCACATTTAAACACATGTATGGTATTTGTGACAGGATCAATGCCAGTTTGTTAACAGAACTCCCAGCGCAACTGAAGCCTTAGTTCGGACAAAGCTCTAGAGCTCTATTCAGTGCTATGGCACCATCACCAAATATGCTTATGAGTTCATTTGTTTAAAAAAACAGGCCATTTGAGTGGGGTTTCCCACAGGGGCTCAGCCACTCACCCTTAACTGCTGTCATTTTTAAAAGGAAGATATTTTGTCTGCTAGCTTCAGGTTCCTGGAGCAGAGTCTTCAGAGAAAATCTCACTTGTCGATTAGACGTGCTCTTCTCTTGATCTTGCTCAAGCTATAGGGCTTGTTTGCATAGAGAAGTCAGTGCACAGTAAATTAAGCTGTGAACTTAATAACCATGCAGAGATTTTATGCTATTTCTCTGCTTGAACACCTACAGAGCACTATATCAGGCAACTTACCTTAAAAAATACAAAGAGCTCCTTCAAGTGTACAGTGGATAACAGGCTGTAAATCCACACACTTCTTTACCTGTATTTTAACTTTCCTGTGTGGACAAGCCAAAAAATAAATGGTCATCAGAGAACTTGTGAACTTACCAAAAATTAAACATCCAGGACATGACAGAGAAATTCAACCTTTCTACTGTTTTCAACATAGTCTTAACTGTAGGATGCTACAAGTAAAGCCAGTTCACTGATGGGGTTAGCTGCATCCACACTGTAGGAGCATTTCTCAAAGGTGCAGATCTTCTGAAAATCTGAATGCAGCACCAGCAGCATGCAGTGCCCAACAGCTCTCAGAGAAACACCTTTGGCTATTCTCTGGGCTTTATTGCTTGAGCTATTGGTTGGAAGTCCCCTTTGAGGAAATGTAGAGGCTGGATATAGTCTCAGAATTTAATAAAGGTGTTTGTTTTAACTTGCTTTAACCTTCAGAGAAGGTTGAGGGAAATTCCAGCTGACTGAAAAGACAGAGTAAAGTCTTTGGACTTTAAATCTGTTAGAGCTTTAGCTAATTTTATGTGCCTCAGTGTGTGCACTTTCATATCCCCTAGCAGACAGGGACTGGGAAGCAATCAAGCAAGTCTGAAATATGTTCCTGCAAGTCAGTGAGTCCGAAGTGTATCATGAAGCATTTTTCACTGTTTATATAATCTACTGTAGTGCTATACGTTAATGAGTGATAGCCTGTCCCCACAAAATTACAGGTTGTAATTTCTTATTCTGATGTCTGCTGTTCTTTCACAAAGTGAATTTTAATTCAAATAGGTCTAGAGATGGAAAGCACTTGGGAAACTTAGTATGGTTTCAGAATGTAGAGCTGAAACTTCAAATATTTTTAAAGTGCTTTGTGGGTTTGTTATTTGTTTGTGGTTTTGCTGATGTGATTCATGTTTGCCTGACAGCCCGCTTTTAGGTAGAGACCTCGGGTTGTCTGTGACATACCTGAAGACAATTCAGCTCCTGCTTTATTAAACTCATCCGAATCAGATCTGCGGACTGGCAACTATAAGGCTATCACCATGGTTGTGTGAAAAGATTTTGAATTTTAAAAATATTACCTTCGTTTATTCTACTGCCATCTTGAATACTAAGCTCTGTTTCTCTACCCGATAAAATATTTATGATTGTACCTGTTCTACAGTAGCTACCCTGAAGTTTAATTTGATGCCTGAGAAAAAACTTAATGAACCTGAAATAGAAAATAGTATACAAATTAGAATTTAGAGTAAAGAGAATCTGAACATACCGTTATTATTTATGCCACTGGATTTATGGTACCTTAAACCATTTCAGTTTATTAAATTCTCTTTAAATGCTTGTGTCTTTAGCATGCATCTGAAGTCTTTAATCAGAATTTTCTTGAAAAGGACTCCCTGTTGCATGGTGGATAAACATTAGACTTCTCAGCCTGTGGGTCTTGGTAGCATTAGTAACACCAAGCCTAGCTGAGAGAAAAGGAATTAATTAACTTGCTACGGATTTGGATGAAGAGCAACTGACTGGACGTGCTTATTTTGTGGCTCTGCAAGTCTTCCCACGGTGTGGTGGTTAAGCTGTACTTGTGTGAATCAAGACCGCCATCCCATGGCTGCTCACGGATTAGTTTTTATGGCGATTCCAGCAAACAACGGCTGTACCCCTCTCCATCTCTCTTTGCAGCGTGGCTGTCCTTAAACAAAAGATAACACGTTGTCCTCACCATATTTTAAATACTGTGTTTTGCCATGCTGTGCGTTGTGTTAAACTTCTTCCCAGCTGCCAAAAATCTGCAACTTTAGTTGCCTATGGCAGGTAACTATCATACTTCTGAAAAGTTACTGCGGCGGGGGGGAGACCACAGGGAACAGATTAAAACAGAAGTGTGGCTCAGCCAGATCAAAATGAACCTGTAGTATAGTCCCCCAGGCTAAAAAGTAATAGTAATTTTGGCATCATAAAGGAAGTATTTTGGATGCTGCTGGATCTTTGCTTGCCAAGTTAAATGCTGTAGCAGGGCTATGGCCAAGTTCATTCTTGAACCTTAACTTTACTTGGTAAAGAGACAAACTGTGAGGCTACAGTAATTACATAGTACCATAGTACTTCAGTATGCTGTAGTTTCTCACAGGAGATGGTCTAATACCTAACATTGTTTAGGGACCCATGATAGCTTATCCTTCATAGACATTTTTACAGATGCTTTCTAAAATGATAACATCAACTGCTTGTTCCCCAAGCATTGTCTGTAGAATGGCCTCAGAGCTCTCTTAACTCAAGGCTACAGTTCCTGTTCTCAATAGAAATCCTCAAAATAAACCCCAACAACTGGAGGAAAGCACTGAGCAGTTTTCTGTTTATGAAAATCAGGTAGCTGTTTGTTTGAAACTGGTTGTTGGTATGTGTCCCACTTGAAATGTTGACTGCTGCTGCCAATTTTTGCAGAGCATTTATGTAATTATCTAAAACAGGTCTCTGCTGAATCCATAATTTTCCTTGACTGCATTGTGCTTCACTCTAATGAAATCTGAAGACATATCCATATGTGAAACTTGAGGGCTGGTCTGCACAGGAACAGCGTATAAATGTAAGGAAATAGCTGAACGTATAAAGTCAATACACCTAAATTACTGTATCTTAAACTCCCCTGCGGATAATTTCTTCCTGAGTAGAGTAATTTCAGTTTACTGCAGACCAAGCCAAATGGTAAAATTACTTCACAACACTATGTAATAGGCTCTAATTCAGTAAGTGTGAAAACATCCTCTTATGATTCTGATTAGACTTAACTAAGAAACTACTTTCCCCAACTACTCACCACCATTCAGCAGTCAAAAGTTGCTGTCTTTACCCATACAGTTGGTGCAGGTTGGATGAGCACTCTCTGACCTGTTTCAGTACAAATTTAGGCAAACCACATTTATACTTTTTTTTTAACTAAAAGACATGTAATTTAACTAAGTCAAAGCTTTGAAAAAGCGCTTTACTGGCTGAATTGGTAGAATAACATTCATTAGATGATACAGCAACAATCAGCTGAAGAAAGGCAGCAGAGAAAAATTTGAGCTGCTGTGAATGAAGGTGAATTTCTTCATCCTGTGTAGTTCTTAGATTTTTACTGCCAAAGCTGGGGTTGGACCAGAATTAAAAGCAACTTCTCTTTATCATTTACCAAAATTCCTTGAATTACATCTTGTTCTTGTGCTTTGGATTTTCTTGGAAAGATACTACTGCAAACATGATTAACTGTGCTCATATAATGGATTTTTTTTTTCTTCAGAATGTGATGCCAGTCTGCTTTGATGCTGTATAGATGTAGGCTAATTAGAAGTGCTTTGAGTGCAATTAAATTCATTGATTGCTAACAGCAGAAATGATGCAATATATTTATTGATGCATGACCATTCTTGAGTTACACTATGACCATAGCCTTGCTTAAATATGGTGACATTTCTAGCACCTACACCCAGCCAGCGATTGGGATCTACCCTGCTTTAGTCAAACAGGATAAAAATATGTTTTCCTGCCTCAGACATCTCGTGTGTCTAAGAAAAGAGGCGGGTACAGCCAGACCAGGACACTAATTACATTTATGAATAGTCATGTTATACCCTTTAGCAGAGCCAAATATGGCCACATGATGGAACCTCTAAATGTACAAAAACTGCATTACCGATATACCTTGTAAAAAGACAAAACACTATTAAGTATAATTTCCTTACTGAAAAAGATAGAAACTATTAATTATTCCGTTATTAGTGTGTATAATTTTCATACAGAGAAAACACAGGTGGTTGATTTTGTATGCTTGAAATCACCTGTTTGTTATAGTAATACCGCAACATAGCCAGTAGGTGGCAATAGCTATTTAATCTAGTAAACTAAGGCAGCTATCCGGCTCGTGTTTTGGTGTTCACGTTAGCTTTGAGCCTTACAAACTAACTCAGTCCCCAGGAGTCTTACCAAGTGTATTCTCAGCTTTATAGTTGAAGTACCTGATGTGCAGGCAGGCAGTCATTTGTCAGAGCAGTCAGAGCTGGGATTAAACTTAAGTTCTACTCTCCTATTCCTCTATGTGTTCTATATATTATCTCATTAGGAACTTCTGAACATTTTTCCTTATGTTACATACAAATTTATGATGTGTTCTAAAGCGGCTATGAACAAATACTTTCCCAAGGCCTCTCTTTCTATACCATGTATGTATGCTTTTCTACTTGTATTGAGAGAGATACCAGAAAGCTGTAGATACACATATGTACGCACACTGGGAGTGTAGATAAAATACCACATAAGATATAAAATTACCTTTATTTTCTGTGGATGATGCAGAATGTTATTATCTATAGGATATGAAGAAGGAAGGGTTTGTATATGGTATACTTATGAAAGTATAATAGCTGTAATGCTGAGGCGTGCTTAGGACAAAGTCATGAGGTGTTTTCTCAGACTCATGAGACATTACTCTCATAAAGCATTGTGTCCAGAGTTTTTGGCAACACTGGTGTCAGTAACTGCTCAGAAATGCATGTGAAAAACAAAGGTCTGGTCCTTCACTTGTCAATTGATTAGTTTTGTTTTCTGCAAATAGACATCAGGTGGCTCTGCTGTTTGGACCAACTGTTCAGCATATCTTCAGCCAGAAATTTAATATGAGGTGAGAATGAAAGAGAATGTCCATGAGAGAAGAGGATAAACAAGAGGCAGATGGTCCATGTGTGAAACTTGCAATGCCAAACAGTGGATTAAGATGCTCTTTTAAAATGCTACTTCACAACCTTAAAGCAACTGAGAAAAGTTACATTTCCACTAGCTAGAGAATGAGAAAATGAACATCTCCCATTTGCTGAACTACTGTAGGAACTGTGTCTAAAAAGTGACCTATCTCACAGCAGTTGATTACTACTTCATAAGGAGAGAGATGGACAGAAGTGCCATCTCCCTGCATGGTTTTATCAAACCAGTTACCACACTTATCATCTCTGCGTCAGAGTGAGGAAGCAGGTAAGACTCATAAGAAAACCATTTGGGTAGTCAAACATTTGCCCAGTCGCAACAATTCATCAAAGCTCCTTCTTCAATCAGTGCTTCTGTCATGAAGTTGTAGGATAGCCCCCATGACTAAATGTATTGGTTTTATGTGGCAAGGTTTTGGTAGCGGGGGGGGTTACAGGGGTGGCTCCTGTAAGAAGCTGCTGGAAGCTTCCCCTGTGTTCGAGAGAGAGCGAGCCCATACCAGCCGGCTCTAAGACGGACCCGCCGCCGGCCAAGGCCGAGCCAATCAGTGATAGTGGTAACGCCTCTGTGATAACATTTTTAAGAAGGAAAAAAAAGTTGGGACGGGGAGAAAACAGCCACCGGAGAGAGGAGTGAGAACATGTAAGAGAAACAAGCCTGTGGACACCAAGGTCAGTGAAGAAGGAGGGGGAGGAGATGCTCCAGGCGCCGGAGCGAAGATTCCCCTGCAGCCCGTGGTGAAGACCCTGGTGAGGCAGGCTGTCCCCCTGCAGTCCAGGGAGGTCCACGGTGGGGCAGATATCCACCTGCAGCCCATGGAGGACCCCACGCCGGAGCAGGTGGGTTCCCGAAGGAGGCTGTGACCCTGTGGGAACCCTGCGCTGGAGCAGGTTCCTGGCAGGACCTGCGGATCTGTGGAGAGAGGAGCCCACGGAGCAGGGTTTCTGGCAGGACTTGTGACCCCGTGGGGGACCCACGCTGGAGCAGTGTGCTCCTGAAGGACTGCACACCGTGGAAAGGACCCATGCTGGAGCAGTTCGTGAAGAACTGCAGCCCGTGGGAATGGCCCACGTTGGAGAAAGTTTGTGGAGGACTGTCTCCCGTGGGTGGGACCCCACGCTGGAGCAGGGGAAGAGTGTGATGAGCCCTCACCCTGAGGAGGTGAAGCGGCAGAAAATAACATGTGATGACCGTAAACCCCATCCCTGTCCCCCTTGTGCTGCTGGGGGGGCTTGGTGGAGAAATCAGGGAGTGAAGTTGTGCCCGGGAAGAAGGGAGGGGTGGAGGGAAGGTGTTCTGAGATTTCATTTTATTTCTCATTTACCTTACTCTGGCTGATTTGTAATAAATTGAGCTAATTTTCCCTAAGCTGAGTCTGTTTCGCCCGTGATGGTAATTAGTGAATGATCTCTCCTGTCCTTATCTCGACCCACAAGTTTTTTGTTATATTTTTCTCTCCCCTGTCCAGCTGAGGATGGGGGAGTGATAGAACGGCTTTGGTGGGCACCTGGCGTCCAGCCAGGGTCAACCCATCACACTAAAGTGCTGTGATGGGTTGTGCTCTACACAAAGAAGCAGCTCAGATGCATGGAGCTTTGCTATGGAAAGGATGGTAAGTCTGTCAACAGTTTATGGGATCAGAAGGGAAGTCACAAAGAGAGACACAGTGGTAGGAGTCTGCTGTGGACTGCCTAGTCAAGAAGACAGGGTGAACAAAGTCTTCCTTAAAAAACTGGAAGAAGTCCCCTGATCACAGGCCCTGCTTCTCATGGTGGGTCTTGAACCACTCTGACATCGGCTGGGTGGACACCATAGCAGGGCAGAAGCAAGTAGTGAGATTTCTGGAGTACATGTGGGGCAAACTTTTGATTTGGGTGCTGGATAGACCAACTTGATTAGGTACTCTGCTGTCCTTCTCTCCTGAATATGTAAGAACTGGTACAGAATGGGAAGGCTGATAGCAGTCTTGGCTGCAGTGACCGTAAAAAGATCCTGATGGACTTAAGGAAGGACAATAGCAGTCTAAAGACCCTGGACTTCAGGGGCTTGTTCAGGGAACTAGTAGAAGGGATCTCATAAGAGGCTGAAGGGCAAATGAACCCAGGAGAACTGGTTGACCATCAAGAATATTCTGTTTAAATCAGAAGAAAAGAAAAAAGCTTAAAGAAAATGAGTAGATGTAGCAAGAAGTCATCTAGGCTGAACAGGGAACCCTGGACTGAGCCTAAACACAAAATGAAATGTATAGAAGGTGGAAGCAGGGTGAAGCTACCCATAAGAAATATGGAAGCATCACCTGGGTGACTTGAAAAAGAGAAATGTCATGCCCGGCTTCAAAAATGGTGAGAAAGAGGATCTGGGAAACTGCAGGCTGATGAGCCTTACCTCAGCCTATTAGAAAATTAAGGAGAAAATCCTGGATGCCACTTCAGTCACATGAAGGAAAGGAAGGTGAGTGGGAAGAGGCAATGTAGATTTACCAAGGGCAAATTGTGCCTGACCAGCCTAATTACCTTCTATGGTGAGATGATTGGCTCTGTGGATGAGAGCAGTAGCTGTAGATTATCTTGATTCTAACTAGGTTCTTGATACAGTTCATTAGAAATCCTTATAGCCACATGGAGGAGACACAAACTGGATGGCTGGACTATGAAGTGGCAGATTGTTCGGTTAAAAGTGTGGAGGTCAGTATTTAGAAGCTAAATTGACAGCCTGTTACAAGAGGCATTCTTCAAGGGTTGATGCTAGGGATTATGTTGCTTTTTAACATCTTCCTCAACAAAGTAGTTGATGGGATGCACAGTCACATTCATGGATGACTCCAAGCTGGAGTAGGCAATTAATACACTGCAGGGCTGGACTGTCATTCAGAGGGAATTTGACAGCTAGAGAAATGGGCTGGCAGAAACATGAAGGTAAACAAAGTCCTGCACCTGTGATGGAGCGACTTCATGCATCAGTAGGGATAAATACTACAGAAAGGGACACTGCAGACAAGTTGAACATGAGGCAGCATTGTACCCTTACAGCAATCATATACTGGACTACAGGAGCAAAAGCTTAGCCAGGAACCTGAAGGAAGTGATTACTCCCCTTTCACTTGTGAGACCACATTTGAAATACATTTCCTAGCTTCAGGTTCCTTAGTACCAGCGAGATATTGACAAAGTGGGAGTGTGTGATGTACCAGGAGAAGCAGAGAACTGTAATTGTTTCACCTGAACAAGGGTAAGGGTCAGTGTGCCTAATTGCTGTCTTCAGCTACCTAATGGATACTTGCAGAAAAGTCGGAGCTAGGCTCTTCTTGGAGGGGCATAGTAGCAGGACAAGTGACGATGGACACAAGTTGCAGCAAAAATACTCTGACTGGATGTAGGGAGGAATTTTTCACCATGAGAGGGGTTAAGCCCAAGAACGGATGCCCAAAGAGGCTTAGGAAACTCCATGCTTAGAGATTTTTGAAACTTGACTTCTCTAACCTGAAGTTGGCCCTGCTTTGAGTAGACTGCACTAGGTGACCTCCAGAGGTCCCTTTCAATATAGTTTTTTCTGTGAGTGTATTGTTATCTTAATATGAGTTCCTAATGTGATCCTTAGCAAGCTGCGTATGTTTCATAAAAATTATTAAAATTTTAAAAAATTTGTAACCCTCCATGCAAGTCTCCAGGTAAGTAAGGCAACAAGAGGTGTGCACTCATTCATCACGCTTGCCTATACCCAAAACAGAAAAGAAGATTTCAAATATGTTCCAGTGCCTTGAGAGCACCACGAGCCCCGCCTGTGGCTGCCTGGCTCCCCCCACCCTGCCCAGGACCCCAGACCCCATGCCAGCCCCCCCGGGGCTGTCAGCCCCTGCCCCAGCGAGGCCACAGCAGGGCCATGTCCCATCCTGGCCTCGGCCTGTCCCCGTCCCCATGGAGGTGCCTGATGCCTGGGGCTGGGGCTGCCCTGGTGCCCCCGGCTGCCCAGCTCCTGGGGGGGGGTGACATGGGCCCTGGCTGCCAGGCTCTGCCCTGACCCACCATGGGGAGCCCCCAGCCCCGGCAGGGCCCTGACAAGTTCCCGCAGGGTTCTGCAAATGGCATGGAGAGCTCTTAACAACAAAATTATTTGTACTGAAATGTTACGTAGGACGCTATAGAGAGTCTGCTGTGAATTTCAGACGAATTCAGTCTGTCCTATTCTCAGCAGTCCAAATTTGCATCTTTCAAAACAGAGGATGGCCTTTAACTTTTCTAGTTGTACCAATGACCCCATCGTGGCTGCTGCTCTACACCTGCAGGGACAGGAGCGAAAAACTGAAGGGTTTTACTGTCCCAAGAGCTAAGCTCTTCTCATGGATGGTGGGGACACAGAGAAGCTGGCCCCATCTAGAATAAAGGTAAAATCAACGTGGGAACAAAAAAAATTAGAAAGCATCAGAATCCTTGACAAATCTGGTCTGCCTTTAGCTTAGCTGTGTATAACAGCAAGTGTGAAAATAGGTGGTGGTAGAGCTGACCCAGGGCTTCTCTTATGAAAATTGAAAATGGCTCATACCTCAAAAGAAGTGTTTCATGGGAACAGGCTATATTTTTTGCCAGTTTAGCCAGGAAGGGCTTCTTTGCTTCATGCTGGAAAAGCAAGTGTCTCACAGCCACATTTCAGAAAAAGTCACTGATAGGGTGAATAGGATGTTTGCTTGGTGTAAGTCCCACGTTCAATGCTTGCTCTGACGCAGTTTGCAGAGGGCATTGAAAGTTACTTTGACCGCAAAACCTACTTTTTTTTGTGTGTCAGACTTCTTTTACTGCTCCTGTTGGAGGTCTTTAAGTTTAAATAGTTTAAATACATTGGAGCAAAGAGTTGAACATGACTCTCCTGTGTCCTATATGAAGGATCTAAACATGGGGCTGTAAAGGCATTTGGAAGGGAGGGAGAAAGACAGTATCCAAAGTCTCTTTTTCAGGACTAAACACTAATTCTTTATATCCCTGCTGTATACCATAAACACAAAGCTTGCATTATTCCAGGATTTTACTACAAATTTATCACTGATTGTCTTAATTTTTTTTCATTGAAAACATTGATAATTTCTTGGAGAGAAAAAAAATCTCAAACCTATTCACAAAATGGGGATATTCTTCGCCAGGCAGTTTGTCTTGTGGAAAAGATGATCTCCCTTGCTGAGCCATGCTGCCAGAAGTCTTTCTTCTTTTGAAAGGAAATTATGGTTCCCGTGAAAGTGCCACAAATGACATGGACAGTTGGCAGCGCAGAATCATTATTGCTTGTCGAGTAAACATTTTCACGCAGAGAATAAATAAATCCTCATCATAAATGAGGATTTGGAAAGGGGTAATAGAGAACAGTGCTAGGGTATTGTTACCATACTAAATGTGTGTGCTACCAAGCTATAGCAAAATTAACTAGCGCAACTGCTTTTCTCTGCACAAAGGATAGATCAGAGCAGGCAGATGTGGGGCATCTGTGTCTAGGGAGGGGGCGAAATGCAGTTATGTGTCAGGAAGGTGCAGAAGGTAAGGATTTCTCTTCTGCTTTCTGCTACAGACTTCACTGTGAGCCGTTGACCTCAGTGCAAATTCAGCTGGTGGAGAAAAGACCCTTACATACCCCATTTCCAAAGCCTTTTATTGTGTTTCAGTACTTGACAGTACTGGAATATACGTAAACATTGTGAAAGAGTCAGACGGTATCTCCTGCCAATGAAGTGAGTTTTCTTTTATTTTATACCCCAATGAACACATTATTTGGGAGTTTGCTGATTACTGGTATCTCTGACACTATGACAGTGAGCTCCTAGCCTGACCTTAAAGCAGCAGCCAGATTGTGTTGGTACAAGTTCCGGCTGTACAGTTAGGAGTTTGCATGCTTGAATTCACACTTTGGAAAGCCCTGGAGAAGTGACAGTTTACATGAGATCGCAGGGGATGAAAGATGACCTTTAATAAACTGCACAGCATACTGTCTAACTAGGATGGTCGTCCATATAGGCTGATGACCTAGAGGTAACAGCCCAGATTGTGTCTTGGGCACCTGATAGCAGAATGGTCTCAATGCATGATCTTTTTATTCAGGAATTCATTTTTCTAGGGGTTCTTAGGAATGCAAAACCCCTCACTTTAAGGGATGATTGAGATTGCAATTGTGCATTCAGGCTTTTGCCTCTGAAAGTGTTGCACTTTCCAAGTTCAGGTATTTGCTTTTTAGATAAACCTCTTTGTAGGTTTTCTATGGATAGCAGGTGACTAATGGTGCATTTTTGCTCCCTTGTCCCACTAATTCTGAGACTTCATTGCAAGCTATTTCACGCTACCACAAAGAACAAAAATAGACTACGCAAGGGTGTGTCTAGTTTGCTAAACCAAACAGGACCAGCTTTCTGAACCTTAGCTCTGTGGCCAAGAGTATAGACAGGCTCATATCTGAACTGCTTATGGCCAGCCCCCTCCAGAGCAAGTGTCTTGGAGACAGATAGTTGGGGAGGTGCAAACCGGATAAGAGGAGGAGGCTGCCAGTTAAGTGGTGTGAAGTCCAGTGCTTGAGCCTGCTTACCCTGTTTTTTTCTTTTATTTAGAAGTGTTAACACACCTTAAGAGAGCAGACAATATCTGTGCGACAGGCTGCAGATGCATACAAAATGCCACTTATGAATGGATTTCTCCTTCTTTCAGGGAAGCATACATAGAAAGCAGGGGTCAATACAAACTCAGTCAGACTATCTCTAACCAATGACTGTTGTGTGACTGTAGCATCTTATGCTCAAGGACCATGTTGATGACCACATTTTTTTTTTTTGATAAAACTCTTTGTGTTAAATGAGATGGTAATTCACTGGAGCATGTTTAATGTGGTGGAATTTGCACCCAGGTGCAACATTTGGAAGTTAACATTACAGAATGAGTAAGTTATATTAACAGCCAAGACCCATAGAGACATGCGGGTGCCTGAGTGTCTCCCCTCTGACTGAGTGAACTGTGGTCGGTTTGACTGGTGGTGGCTGGTGCTCAGCACATGCAGCTCAGAACTAAGTCTCCAGGCATCCATTAAGATGCTTGCCAGTAAACAATGTATTCTATTTGCTCCTCTACTGATGAGTGATTTTTTCACCATTCTTCTAGAATAAGGTATTTATTGAGCAACCTGATCTAGCTGAAGATACCCCTGCAGGGGGGAGTTGGACTAGATGACCTTTAAAGCTCCCTTCCAACCCAAACTATTCTATGATTCTATGATTTTACCTTCTTGCAACACTTCCAGATTTGGAGACTTTGTAAAAACCTGTATTAGAATTGCTGTAATTTGCAATACATCAGTAGTGTGCAACTCAATTTCTTCTGTTTATGATGGAGTGTGGACTGAAAGCCAAGCAGATATTAAAAATACATTTCAAAGCAAAGAAATCCATATATGTAAGTCAAGCCAATTAATGCTAAGGCATAATCAATCCTATTTGACCAGTGGATAAACTCACTAAGCAGCTAACAGCAAAGAAACTGGAGTTTCTCTATGTATGCAAGAAGAAATCTACTGCATAGAGATTATGGAGCTTTTCTCCCTGTGGGTCTGTGGGGGAAAAAGCCTTACACTAGCTTCACATATGCTACTAAAGATCAATATTTTGTATTTCCTTTACACATTTATCTTCTGTTCTTATAAGAGGCAATTGCCTTAGGAAAATAACCCAAGTGGTAGATCTGGGCAGAGAAACTCTTACCTACACCTCAGTTTTCTTTCAGAGGAATCCTAGTGATTATTGCTTTGCTAATGCAGAGGCTGAGCTGGAAAAGCAGCTTTGAGCATACGTATGAGATGATAGCCACCATTTGCCTTTGCTTGTGCCAGTCCACTCTTACCCCTTTATTTTAATAACTAGGTTCCCAGTGGGGTAGGATCCTTGCCAAGCCTTATAGAAGGTACCCTTATACTGATACTTTTGTTTTCTACACAGACTTTTTTTTGCTCAGGTATTTGTTTTTAACACTGCTTCAGATTTCCGTCACTACAATATTTGAGTGTCTCAGTCTTAGATGATCTTTTTTTCTTTAGGTTTCCATATGACAGGGGGAAGGCTTTGTGGTTTTTTTGGTTTTCAAATCCTAGTTGCACGGGGAAAGACCAGAAGCACAGAGATTCTACGGCTCAGATTCTCAAACACAAGTGAGGTGCCTGACTCCTACATGGCAGAAATTCCTCCATGTGTCGGAGGCTCTGAGTGTCACTTGGTTGGAATCACATAGAAAGCACATGGCTGACTGGGGAATGTGGACAATGAATTGGCCTCCTGTGTCTCCAGTGGAAATGGGCTTGGTGGGCATGCACTGAACAGCTGTTTGGCAGCAAGAAGCGAAGACAGAGAGCAGGAGGGTTTAGAGAGAGTGCTACATATGAGCCTAGGGTCTTTCATGAGTCTAACCTGATCCTCTCTTTCAGTGTGGCAGTACCTTACAGCATGAATTATTATATTACTCAGAGGAGGCAGTTCATTGGAAGATATTCAAATTCAAAAGAGTTGCATTTTCAGGAACTGTGAGGCAAAGGGAAAGGAAAGAGCTTTCATACCAAACATTTTTAAGACATATATATTGGTGTCATTACTCCCGATTTCTGACTCAGTGGCAATGGTGTATGTGTATGAAGTGGTGAATTTTTCCTGAAGTTCACTGTTCTGGCTGCGCTTGCAGAATGAATTTTGTTAATCTTCACTTCAAGCATAAGAGCACATCTGCTACAGTCTTCACACATCTTGCATTTCCTTTTGACCCACAAAATATTCCCTTTAATTATACCCCATTTAGTTGGGCTGTTTTAATTCTGAAGACTACAATATAAAAAATTAAATAAATTGGGACATACCAAGTTTTTAAAAGAAGTTTCTGGAGGCTTGAACATGGGAATAGAGCCTTATGGGCAATCCGACATTTTGATGGAACAAAAAGTTCACTAAAAATGTATTGTGAAAAGCAAAAATAATATAGATGGATCCCAAAATACCTCTGTTGTACTTCCTTGCTTTTGTTTAAGTTTAAACCAACCTTTTGGAAATGTGATTCATCTTCAGAACAGTGGCTCAGGGTGTATAATCTTCACATATAATAGATGAACAGTATTAGATAGACCCTACTCAAATTAACAGAAGCTTCACTGAACAGTGCCTGGCTTATCATGTATTTTAGTTGCCTCTACCTCTCAGCCAGAAAACATGGATGTGTATCTGGTGAAAATGTGTTTGGTGCTCAATAACCTTTTTAGTTCAAGAAGATCCATCTGTCTTTCCTTTTTCTTCATGCATCTTCACCACTCAAAGAGAGTTCAAGGAAAATCAAATTTCAGTTTTCAAAAATCTGATGCCTAAGAATGATTATGTGGCTTGTGTTGCAAAACAGGCAAAAAAAGCAGCTGAATCTTTTGTGGCTTAATTTCAAGATTCCCATCAGTGTTATAAAGAACACAGTTGGGTTTTAATTACTGTCTTACTACAACCAAGATGAGCTAATAAAGCTAGTTATTTTGTTATTACTTGTTTCTTTAAAATAAAAGCAAAAGTGTCTTCCAAAATTGTATTAATATATTCTTTTAATTACAAACTACTTGAATTAATTTCTTTATGAGCTCTACTATAACTAGTTCCAATTAATTCCTAATTACTGCCCATAACATCTGGATATTGCAGTAGTGCACATGCTCCGTAAAAACATACATTTAGATCAATCATATTGTGAAACTTCACACAGATGAAACTAATATTCTGCCAAAAAAGAGAAGAAAGTGGATGTCCATGCTGATGCCACCCTAGCCAAAACGTGCACTAGGTGTAATGTTAGGTACTTAAAAGAGAAAAAAGAACACTGC
The DNA here is from genome assembly GCF_947461875.1 of Haliaeetus albicilla. Classification (NCBI taxonomy): domain Eukaryota; kingdom Metazoa; phylum Chordata; class Aves; order Accipitriformes; family Accipitridae; genus Haliaeetus; species Haliaeetus albicilla. Next base: position 2,318,903 of record NC_091507.1, read on the forward strand.
CACACTGGGAATCCTGCCCACGAATTTGATCCCTGAAATATATGTTTAAAAAATGTGACATGCAATAAAAGGTGAATAGTAATATTGTTCTGCAGATGGGGAAAACTGAAGCACAGAGACTGAAATACGTCAGCCAGTAATACAGTGGCAGAACCAGTAACGAAACACAAATATCTCGCCCTGTCAATTTACTGTGCAATCTCTTCAAAGGCTTTTGGGCAGGTCCTTCTGCAGCCCATGACACCCCTTTACTTGCTTTCGGAGCCCTCCCAGAGCCCCTGGAACTCACAGGGGAGCTAAGCTACCTGCCTGTGGGTTGAATGGCAAATCACAGCTGAGAAGGGGTTTAAGAAACAGTTTCTAGCTGCCTCTCGGCCGTATGCTTCCTGGCTGAGACAGGAGCCCATCTGTGCAAGCGTCCTCCTTCATTTCTGTCCTGGCAGCAGGCAGCGGTCTCTGCTTAGGAGCAGTGCCACTAGCTGTGCCTTCCAGGAACAGGGGAGGGTGGATGCAATGTGTCCCTGCAGGTGTGCGAGTCACCCGTGGGCTCCAGGCGCAGAGACAAGATTAGCACAAAAAGGAGAGTGGGAAAACGGAGTATCCACAGTGGATGCCTGGTTTAACAGCCATGAACTGTTCGTATTTCAAATACCGGTGTCTGCGTTCATGGTGTGATGCGTGTTTTCTCTTTAACATCATTCTCTTCAAATAGGTTACTTTTAAAACTTACCCCCCACCCCCCACCTTGCGGTTCAAAACTTACAGTTGGCTTAAAATAAGCGTGGATTCTTCTGCTTTTTTATCAGGATGAGAAACCAGTGACATGAACTCTTTCACGATAGGCTCCTCATATGACCTTTCCAATGTGGCCTGTAACAAGGGAGTAGTGGAAATTTTATGAGGAAGCCCTTAAACTCTTCAAATTTGGTCAAGCCTGTCACTGTGCGCATTTTATTCATGTCAGCCTTCTTCCCACCCATCTTAGCTTCTCATTGAACCCAGAAGTCAACACTGGCTTGAAAGTGTCTGTTACCAAATGACCGCTGTTTCTTTTCATTTTCTCCTTAGATCTTATCTAACATGCCTTTTTTCTGAGGGCCACCAGCAGTAATAATCACCCCCTCTCTAAGAACATGTGAGTAAATAGCTCTAGGGTGTTGCTGTTCTTTATGTAAGTAGGAACTGGACTGGGGAAAAAGAGAGGAGGATACCACTTAAGCTGAAGACAGCTAGATTGTTGTGGTGAATCCACGGCGTGGAGTGATACCGTCTGTGTAATTTAAGGGACGGTTTCACTTGTGTCCTTGTCATACGTGGCTGCACAGAAAATTGCTTTCCTGCTCACAGCTGCGTGTACGTGTGTAACTTGTCACAATCACGGGCTAGGCACAGGAAAGGCTGGCCTTCTGATTTTCCCATTTTCCCTTAGCAAGAGGAGGTTCCTGTGTCAGCTCAGCTGGGGAGCGTTGCCCCAGGCTTTCCTAGGTCTCTTAATGAAGTGGCACCAGGATGCTCAGCCCAAGGGCTCTTCCCGGTAGGAAGGGGATGGTAGCTCCTGCTTTCTGAGCGTGAGGAGGATGTTTTGCGGCACAAATAGCAAAGCAAGGAGTGGGGAAAAAAAAAAAAAAAGTTCGGAGCGGAGGTTCTGAGCTGGAGCTCAGACTCTTTTGGAGATGTTTTTATTTGCAAAGAAAAGGGGTGTTTCACAGCACCTTGGTGCTCTTTGTTCAGGGTTTCTCAGTGACTTCAGAGGAAATGCCTGGGAAGGAAAACTAGCTTTCACCGATCGCTCGGGGTGGGAAGCTCGGGGTGGATCCCCTGTCATTCAAATCCTCCTGGAGCGGGCAGCTCGTCTTTAAAGCCACGCATAAAATCCAGCATAGCTGATTCCAGTCAGCGCGTATCGGTGAGGAACGCGGCCCGTCGTCCTCGCCCGATGCCCTCCTTCTCCGGGGAGATGTGCAGCTGATGTGTTACGCCAAAAAAAAAAAAAAAAAAAAAATGGCGGGAAGCAAGCCGTCTTCCTCTCAGAAGAAAATTTCCCGCGGGAGGCAGTTTCCTCTCCTCCAGCACCCCGCGGTACCGACACCCGCCGCCGCCTCCCCCTCAGAAGGGAGCCGGGCAGGCCGCCCCGCCGCTCCCTCCCCGCGGCCGGGCCTCGCCACCCTCCCCCGGCATGCGGGCGGTCGCAGAGCCCCGCTGAGAGAACACGGAACGGGGCGGGCAGCCCCAAAACAGCGCTCGGAAATGCCTCGGCAACCGACTTTTCCTGGAGAAAGGGCCGGGGAGGGGGGAGCCGGGCCCGCCCCGCTCGGGACCAGCCGCGCCGGGCAGCAGGTGGCGCGCAAGGACGCGGCCCCGCCGGCGGCCTCCGGCCCGATCGTCCCCTCGGCCCTTCCCAGCGCCCGCTCCCCGGCCCCGAAGCGGGGACGGAGGCGGGTGAAGGAGGGGTGGGCTAGGCCACCCCCGGGAGACTTGGGCAAAGGGGACCCGTCCCGGCGCCCCGGGGGAGACCGGAGGGAGGGAGGGATGGCGGCGCCGGCTGCGGGAGCGGGGGTGCGGCCTGCTGCGGGCCTCCGTCGTGAGGGAGCGGAGGGAGACGGTGCCTGCGGGGAAGGAGGAAGGGGGAGCCGCCGCCGCCGCCGCCTTCCCCCGGCAGCAGCGTCCGGGGACGGTTTTTGGGAGGAGTGCTGGCCCAGCTAAGGCGGCATGCCTAACCCCCCCCCGCAGAGAAGTACCGAGGTGGCTGGATGTCCCCAGGCACAGGCAGACGTTCGTGTCTGCGCCGGCTGGCCGCTGAAGGAAAATCGCGTCCACGCAACGAGAACCGCGGCGAGCGGCCTCCCTTTTATTTAGTGGTAATACCTAGAGTCCAGCAGACCACCCCCAGAGCCCCGGCTGGTGTCGCCGAGGAGGGGTACCCCTACTCGGGGTACCCCACGAAAGTTGCTCGTCACTCCAGCGAGCGACGGCGTCCAGCGATTCACCCTGTCCTGGAACCGGCACCCAGGAGCGCTCGGCGGCCATCGCTGCCCTGCGCCCTCTCGGCGCGGTCGTTGTCAGCGAGCCAAAAACCAGAAAGCCACGAGCTGTGCAAGCTGCCTTCTTTCCCCCGAGTATGAGAATTTCAGCGTGTCTCAGTACTAAGCGTGCCAAGAAAAGGCACAATTTTTAAATGCGAATTCCTTCAGACTTTTGTTTACATCTTTGGCCAAAGCCCCTGAAAGCAAATAGTTCGCGTGTTTTGTGAGGTGGCAGATTGTTTTTTTTAACTGCTGACTTTTTCATCAACATATTTACACTCTGCCCTTGAATAGCATTTGTTAAGACTAGCATGCGCTGTGATATTTTTCTGATTACCTAAGCTCAATGGCCTCACTAGTACCTGCGTTAATCCCCCAAACCTCTGAATATCTGAACTAGAGAATTTAGAGCTAGAACCAAAGTCTGTGAGTTGGTCCTGTTTCCTCTTCATTTGCCTACTGCAGCAGAGAAAACCAGGGAACTTGCAGTATTTGGGAGCAACCAAGGAATGCATTGCCTTTCTTTACTAAGGCTCACTTGCATACAGCTTTTTCATCTCACATAATACAACTGAAAAAGCTACTCCTCTAGAGGTCTACAGTTATGACTTAGTCCTTGAGGTATAACCCAAGAATAGGGAGAAAATTTCTAAGACCTTTTTCAACGATTCTATGTACTAGAATTTAAGCAAAAAGCATAAGCTGCTCTCTGATCCACGTTTCCTGTGAGTGAGGCGAAATGGTACTTAACTGAAAGATAGAAGCTGACTGCAGTAGGCCAGCAAACATTTTCTCCTCTAGCCTGCTGAAGGAGCCTTGTGTGCTTTGTCTTTCTTTGTCTCCTTTTTCTTGGTGTTTAGGGTACTCCCATTTCAATGGCACCTCACTAATGGTCTGATAAAGATTATCCTGTTATTTGTCTTTAAGGTGTACGGCCATAGGGAGCTAAGGGCTCAGATCCAGTACAGGACTGAAGAAGGGTGATCCTCTTAGGCCCCTGGTTTTGGGCCTGGGATTTCTCAATATGAATTGGGCACCTAAATTGCAAGTACGGGTAACAGAGGTGCTTGGAGACGGCAATCAGGGGGAAGGTGCCTGAAAGTTAGCTGATAGACGCTATGAGGTCTAGGTACCTATCACCAGCTCACATACCCTGCAGGGTGCTCAAACCAAAACAGGACTCAGCAGGGGCTTAATGTCATCCCACTGGATGCAGGTGGTAGAATCATGCATTTATTTTCAAAGTAACCGGGGGTAATGGTGGTTTTGTACAGCATCTCCCTACCTGCCTGGGAGAACTTGCCTGGAAAATGGGAGAGCTGGGGCCTGAGGGGGAATGCCCACGCTGCCGCTGGGAGGCTCGGGACACCGCTGAGGCTGTCCCACTGTGGAAAAAGCGGTTGAAGGTTCAGAGAGGAGGAATGCGTGGGAGCAGGCTTTGTAGTTCAGGCTCTGCAATCCACTGGTGAAAACACTTAGCAAGGGATGGGGAGCGCATTTTCAGTCCCAAGTGTCTATGTGTGTCTGTCATTTAATGCCTTACTCAATGCACAACGGTTATTAAATCTGGGACCACAATTAAGATCTCCTGCTTCAGCTTGGCCTTAATTTTCCCAGTTTTTGTTTTCTTTTTAATGAAATAGAAGTGTGTCTATGGTGCTTAACAAAATGCTGTCGCTCTGTGCTGGTGTTTGCTAAGCATGCCTGTCAGCTTGGGTCCCCCAGGGAATGTAAGCAGCAGGAGCCTCGTTTGTAAATCTCCAAAGGGTGGTAGGCACTGAGAATCACAGCTTAGCCAAAACAGTTGCTTATCTGGGCATGCGCAGTGCTAGAATATTGGGCTGGCAAGTATAAAAATAAAATGGCTTCTACAGTGGTTGTGATTTTTTGGGTGGTGGTATATAAATTCCATCTAAATTTTACAGTAGTCTGTTCGGTTCACAAAGCTTCAGAAGTGTTCAGAGCCAGTTTTCATACGAGGCAGTCCTTGCACTTATATTTTCTTACCAGTATTTGTATTTCCTTTTCCTTGTTCCTTTATGCAGTTTCTCATGTGGGTGTGAGAACTATGTGATATGCTCCAACTGCCATATGGAGCAAAAGTCTTGAATTTATCTGTCTTCTGTATTAAATCTCAGCTGAAAAACCCCATTTGCTGCCTTATCTGACTTCTTCAGAGACAGTGCTGCTTCTCTAATCAGCTTTCTGACAACATCACTTTTGTAATGGGGGGGATACAATTTGCCTCAGAGGTAACAGGCAAAAAAGTCTGTAGGAATCTCATTCCTGTGGCTCTTTGCGCTGAGTGCACCAGGATGCGGTGAGAAGGGTGCTCAGTCACGCCAGTGTGGGAGCTGCACCCTGTCCCTCAACCAGCCCTGCAGGGAGCCTTGCACCAAGAAAAGCAGCAGGACACTCTGCTTTGACACCAAGTGAGTGCCGAGTCCAGAGCAGACAATGATGCAAAGTGGTGACCTTGTAGCTGTCTCATTCGGGGTCCAGTTCCAAGACATCTGTTAATTTAACATTGGCTGTAAGGACTGTCAGAGCAAACAGCTTGGAAACGAGGTGCCATAGTGGGAAAAAACCTGATGCTATATAACACTGCTGGTTCAAAAAAAATCTTCTTAAAACCCATACACCCCCCCTCCCTGTGCAGCTACAACATGCTCTGTCATTGTCAGTGTCTCCCATGCACGGGGTGATGAATCGCCATTTTAGGCAGGCGGTTTATGGCTCATAAATACTTGGGTGTGTCAGACTGTAATGGATCCCTTAGGAATGACAGTACTGTTTGGACAGTGGCTGAACACATCCCTCTGAATTCCCGTCCCTTCAGCATAGAAAATGGATTTTAATGGTCACAAACAGATGGTGTTCATGAAAGGGAGAAAAAAAAATCAGATTATAGCTCATGTCAGACAGGGTGGAGAAAATAATCTGCTATATTTAAAGCTTTATTTTATTAGAAACAAGAATATAGCTTCAAGCAGTTCTGGTACAGTAAAAAAAAAATCTCATTATTATTACAAGCAATAAGTGGATCTCAAAGGACAAAGCAGTTCAGTTTAAGCTAGGGAGAAGAATCTAAAAGAGTGGGGTTATATTTTAGCTTGCTTTTATTTGTTTGTTTTGTTCAAATCAGTGGGGTTCGATTGCCCCAGTTCAGCTGTCAGGCAGCAGAAAGAGTTAAACCAAAGTGTCCTGCATTCCAGGAGAATGTAATTAACAGTACCTCAACTTTTTGAGTGTTATCTAAGTCCCTTAGAAATCTAGGTCTTTGCATTTATTAGAAAGCCAGAAAAAAAAATATTCAGTCTTGGATCACCCTGAAATAATTATTTCAAACAGAATACTGGACTGAAAAATCCCTGATCCTAGTAACTTTGGCTCAGATATTTGTTCAAGCCTCTTGAGAGCACATAAACACCCATTAATGCATACTTCATGTGTAATATAGTGATAAATACAAGGCCTATTATTGACTGAGGCTCAGACACACGAGACTTAAATTTTACTGTAGACACTTAACTCTGTGAGTGTGATCTATAAAAAAATCCATATAATGCCTTAGATGTTGGTTTCCATTATCATCTCCAATCACTATCAGCAAACGCACCCAGAGTCCCGGGAGCTGGGACTGGAGCCCATAACACTCAGTTCTTTGCGGGTTATGGTGGCAGATTTGCTGATGATATATTCTCTTTCTGGTCCTTTGAATCTTACAGTCCTGACTCCATGGGTGCCCAGTTTGAAAAGGGTTAAATATAATCTTTGTTCTTTCACTTTACCCAGCAGAGTGCATACGGTGGTGGCTAAGGTATGTCTTCTGAAGTACCAGGTGCTCTTCTGAATGCCATTTGCCTTGATGGCTCACAGGGAGCTTAAAGGTGAATGGCAGCAGCTCCTTCTTGAGCCTCGTTTTAAAGAGCAAAGATATGCACATATAAAGGGTTAACAGGTATCCAGGCGTATTTGTAGACTTTGTGTGAGGAATCTTTCTTTTGCACTGGCATCTCTGGCAGGGTGGCAGAAAAATTCGCATCCTTCTTTTCACTCTTTGCTTTTTGCTGCTGAGTGTTGTGTATTAGGAAACTGAATTTCTAAGTGTTTAACGCTGTGTAAGGATTTTAGACTATGACATCCATTCCTAGGATCCAGTGCCTAAATCCTTTTATAGTTACATTCTGGTTTGTGTCTTTGGAGTCAAAAGGGAGGTAAAATGTTCTTGCCTACTCTGATGTCAGACAAAGCTTCCAGTGAACAGCTTGCAGGTCTTGAAGCCGAAGGAGAGCTGAGATGGGACCTTGGATTACCAGATAAGCAGGGCTGGGTTTGCTGCCCTAGTGTATTGCTGCAGTGCCCTGCCGATGCCTGGCTGCTGCGTGGAAAGGTCCAGCGCTGTCCTGTTACGGCTCAACTGAGCACTGATTAGGTTTTCATTCCTGAATGTGTCAGCTATGAGAATTGCAGGCCATTTCCTTGATGTAAGGGGGAAAACCAGAGGAAGGGTGTGATTGAACTGCTGAAGTGATTGATTTAGCCAGTTGCTGTGGTCCTGGCTGGTGGCCAGCAACGCTGGGAAGCTGCAGTGGGCAGCCTGGAAGTACAGGAAGCACAAGGACATGGAGGAAGCAGATAATGGGCAAAGAAATCGAACAGCATATGTGAAAATGCAATAAAAAAATTCACATTCTGAAGACACAGTGTTCTTTGCCATAATCTTTTATATGAATCCTCTTGTAGGGTGGATAACGGCACAAAGGAGAAAACTAACTTTCAGAGTTGAAACAAAAAGTGCAAAATATTTGTTGTGAAATGATCAACGGATCTTTATGCTCTCTAAGAGAGCACAAAGATTTAGCCTCCAACTGCCTCTGCAGGGAGGGGTAAGAAGCAACAGGGACCACAGCTCTGTTGAGTTTGTACCAGAGAGTCTTAATTTCTTTACAGGGCTTTTTGTGAGACTTGTGATAGACAAAGACCCAATATTCGTCTCTCTGGCCCTGAACCAAGCGTGTTATAGTTGATTCTCCATCTTACTAACCTCCTCTGAGCTCCACTGGGAGCCAGTTACTGACACTTGCACTGTGCATGGAATGCGAGTATCAGCGTGTTAAATCAGCACTAGCATACAGTGTTGCCAGCTCCTATTTTTTATGAAGAAAAAAATCCCAATATCTGAAATATTCCTTGAAGACTCCGCTGCTGGATCCGTGTGAGTATGAGTATCTCAAAATTCCTTAAAGAGGAACAAAAAAGAAAGAAAGAAAAAGAAGTTGAAAATATGAACCAAATGCAAAAATCAAAAGAGAACTGAACAATATAAAATGGAATATGCTTTTTAATGCTCATGATTTTTGTGGCATGGCTAATCACTTTTCAATGCTTGGGCTTGGCAAAAGTGGAAAAATTACAGAAAAGTGTGGACAACATTTCTTGCAGATCTTTCTAAGGGAAGAAAGAACAGAGGAACAAAGGGGACATGAGAAGGTCTTTGTCTCCTTCTCAGTGGGTGAACATGCCTGTCATTGTGTGAAACAGAAGGCAGCAGTGTATGCCTGGTGGCCCTCAGAGCTTCAGGCCATTCGGATGATTATTGAACGGCCATGGCTGGAGCCTGGGAGAACAGTACGTGTTGGGTAATAACTGCGGGGCTGGTCTGTGTGATCTGGGCAGCTGTCCCTTCCAGGCTGCACGGAGACAACCGACTCGTTTCACTGAACGCCCCTCTGACGGTAATAACTTCTAGTCCCAGCTAGCTGAAAATGGATGGAAACCGGTGACCTGGAGGTGAAAGGTGCCATATCCCATTCCAGCGCCCTGAGTCACTCGTGCTCCCGTTACAATGAGCTTTCTGTGCCGCGTTGAGGGACGCTTTTCCTTTGCTGCTTTCCAGCACTGCTTGTGAGCTGCGGTGCAAACAAATCAACTGCTTTCCACAAACTCTTCCCCTATGGCCCCTTGTTTATTTTAAAGGCCATAGTAGCACGTAATGTGTAGCCTAGGATTGTATTGCTGATTACAAATACCACCTTGCTTTGGCTTCTCTCACCTTGAAAAGTCAGATCTTTGCTAAAGCCTAGAGACTGTACAACTTATACCAGAGTGTGTGTTGTGGGCTACCAGACATGAGTTAACACAGGCTGTGGGTTCAATGCACATTATTTCCGTCTCACATTTTGTCCCATTTTTACTGCAAAGTGGGTCTGTAACTCCTGGAAGCTGATAGTATTTCAGGCAAGGAAGTTACTTGTATACACGTAAAAGAACTTCTGTCTGTAACATGTTGGTCTAGCCTGTAAGGTTTTGCATGTTTGTAATGTCCCAGAGACTACGCAGTTTAATATTGCCTGCATATAAAAAGGAGCAGGAGATGTGTGTCTATTTAACTGACACTGGTCTAGCCGAAGTCAAAGGCAATAGCGTACTGATGACTGAGGTGTTTACATGCATATGGAAATGTAGCTCATTATTTCTGCAAGTACCATTCAGCTCTACCATTGCGCAGCTCCCCACCTTATCTAGGGGACCACACATTAGACAGACACTGTGTGCTATGTCAAGGTAGGATAGACTGATTGTGAGAAATCTACGGCACACAAGCTGCATGAAGGAAACGGTATTAGCTGAAACTCCTTCCTTCACCACTCTAAAAACATGGAAAACATGTTAATGGAAGTGAGAAGAGTCAGGAGGGACTGAATGAAACTCCTGCTTACTATCTCCTCTCCATTTTATTTCACTTTTTTTCTATTCTGAGGTATGTTCATGTTTGCGTGAATTACAACACTGAAGCACTAAGCCTCTTGTGTGTATTTGCTCTGACTGGTTAAAACAATGCCTTGATACTATTTATTTTTGTGAAATGAATGCAGAACTCTGTAGGGCCCTTGTGTCTCAGTGTTTTGCAGCAAGGGTCAGGAGTCTATTCATAAGACTTCCAAAGTGTTATTGTTAAAATATCTCTCTGCTATGTCACTGTTTTCCCTTTCCTCTCCTCATTCAAAATAATACATTGTCATTAGTGACTTACAACGCTCTCCCTCTAAGTGCAGCATATCCAGCTTTCCTTGATTTTTTCCCAAGCTTCCTTCCTATTTAAACAAAGAATTGTTTTAGTCAATTGGGACCCAAATATTCCTAGCCTTGCTATTATGAAAAAAAAAAAATCACTCTGTTTTATGCAGTGATTTATAAGCACTGCAGTTTTATTGCTGTTGTGAGCTGCAGCATCATGATTTGTTACAACAGAAAAGTTATGTTCTAATATGGGCATTCTTGCAATGTTCGCTCTGACCTTTGTGAGAGTCTATGGCTAATGTGGCCGAAACTTTAGGCTTTTAATACATTAGTCAGTTTATGAATCCCTGTAAATGGCACTTCAGCAAGAAGGGAGAAAGGGAGGAAGATGTGCTATTATAATTCAGTAATGGTGTGTACAACTAGTCCTTGTACTCATAACTCAAGGTTGTCACTTACATCATATTTCATGATTTCAGACATCTTTAACTTGGCATTTAATTTTTTACTCGATGACTTTTAAAGTCCAAAAGAGCCATAGGATCATCCAAAATGACATTTTCAGTGATTTGGACTCTCAATTATTACTTAGCCAGTCTTTACACTGAGCCCATTGTATTGTCTCTGACCAAATTGTGTCCTACGGTAAAGTCACCTGTCCCCAATCTGAGCACACTGAGGGATGCTGAACCCCAAACTTGCCCCCTACATGCCAGAAATTAATCCTCTTCATTGTTAACCTACTTATTTCTTCAGATTTATGTGTCTTTACAGCTTGAAACTATTGGTTCTTGTTACAGTTTATTCTACTACATCAAAAAATCTTTATTTTCCTCTTGCCACAGCATTTATTCACTGTAACTGTGTTACCTCTCAGTGTCCATTTTGATAAATTGAGCAGAGCAAGCTCTGTAGGTGTCTTGGTAAGGCAAGTTCTACAGCCAAGGAGTATTTTCTGTGCCTCTTATAGCACTCCCATGAAATTACTAGCAAGATTTCTGAAGGAAATGTGACTTATGTGAACACAGTGTCTGTCCAACTCCTTCCCATTCTGTTTTCTCATATCTTACTGAATCTTTGGCCAGTTTAAGTCCAAACCGTCAGAGGGCTAGCAGTCTCAGATCCATTAAAGCCTGCATATTTAAAGTTTTAAGGAAATTGTTGCGCCGGGAGGAGGTGAGATGCATCTATGCTCCTGCGAAAGGCAAGGCAGCTAGAGCTTAGCCAACTGGCCAGCCAGTGTGCGCCCCTGGGCTGCCCAGCCAGCATCTGCGTCAGCTCTTTCCTCGGGGCGATAGTGAGGAGACAGCAAAAAGCACATTAGGGGCAGAACTGGGCCATGGCATAAGCGGCAGAGGAATAAGGAAACAAAGGATGCAATTTCATAGGAAACCAACTTTCCTGAATTGTTTCATGAGCTGCAGAACTAATCCTGAACTTCAGGCATTGCTACTGGATGGAGCGCTCCCCCTCAGAAGAGACTTTCCTGTAAATCGGGTGTAGGTGTTAAAAAATTAAGGATGCCAGCAACGTCAATAGTTATTTGCATGCTTGGGAATATATTTGCTATTTTTTTTACTTTTATATCTCTACGCCAGTGAATTTAAGCTTTGTTGATAATAGTGAGCACATTACGATTATTTGGCCAGAAATGTGGTCTGCATTACACAACACTCTGCAGTGCTATGAATAGAAGTTACGCAGGCTGAGGCATTCAAGACATTTCTCTGTCATATGTATCTGCCATAACACAAATGGAATAAAATACTCCACCAGCTCTGACAGTCAGCCATCTCTGGTAACTAATGTATTTTGTGATGGCTTTTACTATCCCTACCATGTTATGAATTATTATCCTGCCTGTTGCCTTAAACAATTAGTAACACAAATTCCAATATCCTGCCCCATCATACTGACAACCCACCAATTATATATCCAAATGTATAGACTCACAAGATAGGCTATCATCTCTTGGAGGAAGCAATTATAGGACAATGCGTGTCAGCTGGAAGATTAAGGGCCCCGTGCTAGTTCAAAGAGTTGAGTTTCAATTCTCACGATCTGTCATGTCAGTGACTTTGGGATTAATGGCCACCTGAGAGCAAGATGATTTGCGTAGAAACGTTAATGATGGTACAGTACAGTGCGTAGGGGTCAGGTGTGAATGACTGGTGATCAGTATTCATGGAGCTCATGGGAAGACCATCGGGCATCTGGGAATGGGCTAAAAAGAAAGCATGTGAAAAGTGTTTCCTTGTAATTTTAGACAATTTACAGGCCTCTAAATAGATTTCCTTTATGCTTGCATTTTTCAAAGAAAAATTCTTTTAAGAAGCCTTGCGATGATATGAAATTACACTTTTACTTGTGGAGGCTTTGGCTGATTCAGAGATCATTAATAACTTTTTTAGTCATTAAAGGAAATGCACACTTGATAACATATGAAAACAAGATGAGCCATGTTTCCTGCCACAGAGAAAGGGTTCTTGGCAGGTTTTATCTAACACATCATATTACATATGTATATTTTTATATATATATATGTAACATCATATGAATAGAAATATAAATATATAAACTAGATATAAAACATAGCATATAATATATAATATGAAGATAATATATATTATTATAAGCTTATATATTTTTATATATATTTATATGTATTTTATAGCATCAGACTCCTTGCTGCAGAGGCATTTTGTTTAGCATTTGAAATCATCCTGAATTTGTTGTGTCTGAATGGTTAACAGAACAGTTGCAAGGAGGTAGCCAGAGCTGGTGTATTATGTGCCATAAGCTAAAACTGTGAAAGGTGCAGTAGTGTGTAAAACAGTGGGGAAAAACTTACCATGAGCATAGATAAGGGAAACTAGGCTGAAACTGATGGATTTATTTGTTCTATGTAATAGTTCCTCAGCTGAGGTAAATTTGCATCACTCCATTACCATTAGAGAAACCGTACCAATTTCTCTACTGAGGATATTGCAGAACACAGGAGTGTGCGCCTGTATGGTTGTGAACTGGTGTCGTGGTTTAACCCCAGCCAGCAACTCAGCACCACGCTGCTGCTCACTCAGTTCCCCCCCACCCAGTGGGATGGGGGAGAAACTTGGGAAAAGAAGTAAAACTTGTGGGTTGAGATAAGAATGTTTTAATAGAACAGAAAAGAGGAAACTACTAATGATAATGATAACACTAATAAAATGACAATAGTAATAATAAAAGGACTGGAATATACAAGTGATGCACAATGCAGTTGCTCACCACCCGCCAATCGATGCCCAGTTAGTCCCCGAGCCGTGATCCCCCTGCCCCCAGTCCCCCAGTTTGTATACTGGGCATGACGTCACATGGTATGGAATACCCCTTTGGCCAGTTTGGGTCAGCTGTCCTGGCTGTGTCCCCTCCCAACTTCTTGTGCCCCTCTAACCTTTTTGCTGGCTGGGCATCAGAAGCTGAAAAATCCTTGACTTTAGACTAAACATTACTTAGCAACAACTGAAAACATCAGCATTATCAACATTGTTCTCATACCGAACTGAAAAACACAGCACTGTACCAGCTGCTAGGAAGACAATTAACTCTATCCCAGCTGAAACCAGGACAAGTGGCCATGATAAGCGTGTACTGTTTCAGGGAGAGCTACTTGGAGTGGCCCAAAGCAGGGCCAGGGAGTGAGCTAAGGGTTTGGTGGCGTGGAGAAGCAGAAGCCCATTTCTGGGCAAATTCTCTTTTATTTCAGCAATGCCACGTTCCACAGGGGAACGTTCCTCTACGTGAGGAAAACTGGATCCTGCATTCACTTTTGTCCTCAAAACTTTAAGTGATGGAAAACCTGTTTTGCATCTAATAATTAGTGGTTTGTTGTCTTCACTGAACTTTATAGTTCAAGGCTGAATTCGCTGAATTTCATCTTCTAACTACTGTGTCTCATTAGGCATTATTTTTGTTAAATCTCTTCCTCACTGTAAATGTATGTAGGCTGTAATCAAGTAATTTCTTAACCTCTTGAATAAACTTAAATAGATTGTTTCTTCAGTCTCCACCTAACAGCTGTATTTTCCTGCTTTAACCATTCTCCCCTAAGCCCTTTGCAGATTTTCAACCTCCTTTTTTGAAGCGTGGATTCCCCCAAAGGACACCGTGCTCTAGCAATGAGCTCACTGATGACATATGCAGAGAAAGTACCATCTCTTTGCCACTCAGTATTATCTCCCTGTTTCTTCATCCAAATATCTATTATGCTTTTAAATATGAGCTGTTCTGCTCAATTAGCTGCCTTGTAGAGCCCCGAGGCAGTTCCCCATTGCGGAGGGCTGATCTCCATTCTTTCTTCCCAGCTGCCCAAGCTTTTGTTTAGAAAACATGCTTTGCTTGACTAGGCATGGTGTACAGGGCAGACAAATTGCTCTGACTGCTCTTCTAACCTTCGTGATACCTGCATATTTTATCAGCAATTTTGTACTTATGTTTTAAAGATCTGTGAATCAACCAGTCCTTATTCAACTTAACATGTGCTCCAGTGATGGCTTATAGGATTGCGTTTTTCCTGTAGTTAGTATAGAATGGCACAAATGTAATATGAAATCACGTGCTGGGCACTTAACTAAGTGTGTGAAATCCTCCTACTTGCTTTTTGAATGAAACTTGCAGTCTCAGAGAACAGAACTGGATTTGTCTGACATGGCAAATTTCTTTTAAATCACAGTAGCTGCTCTTGGTCTGTAACAATTGCACAGCACAGCTGGACTTTCCATTGGCTACAAGACAGTTTAGTTTAACCCACCTTTTCCTGTGGCTCACGAATTTACTCCGAGAGTGCACAAAAAAGTTCTATAGTGAGTCATTGATCAATAAGACTATTCTTTTTTCTTTACTTTTTCTTTTCCTCTCTGAATTAGAGGGGAAAAGGAAAAACTTAGATTTCATTTGTTCAGGCGCAAATGCAAATTCCTTCTGGTGAATGAAAGAAAAAAGTGGAGGGTGTGAATAAAACAAAGGGATATTTCTAAACTTGATAGGTGCATAGAGAACACTGATAAAATCAGGAACTTTGCAGACAAAAGTATGGTTTTGGCAAAACGTAGTTTTCACTTCAAAAAGTTATTATGAAAAAAAAATGGGTGGGAGATCTTTTAAACACTAGGCCCCAAAATATCACATACATTATTATCCATCTGTAAAAGTTTGAGTGATACTTATGGGGTGTTTGGGAAAATGACTTTTTTTTTTAAATTCACAAGAAGCTAAAAAAACTTTCCATTCCTCTCAGTCTTTTTGTAATGCATAGGGTTGGCAGTTGTTGTTGTGAAGACAGAAGAAAAAGACATAGGTGGAGAATTTTCCTGTGTAGTACATCCTCTAGCTAGAATGCTCCTTGCTCTTGCTCCACACTAAGTACTACTTACAATGCAAATCTAAGTGTTGAGAACTAGCTACATGATTTAAGAGGGTGACCAGTCATAAAGAACTTGATGCAAGATGAAATTTTCCTTTTGTACGCTTAAAAGTAAGCTAGCTCTTCAAGACTTGTTCTCTATGTAAATACAAAGAAGCCTGCACAAAAAACCCCCTCAATTAAAACCTTTCTTTTTAAGTATCAGTCTCAAATAGAGGAAACCTGATTTCAATCCATGTTCTTTGGAAAGGCCATCTCTACTAAGCCATCTTCATGTGTTGCTCACTGATTAGATGCTTCTTTGTATTTGGATATATATTAAATGAAAAAAACTGATTTCCCCCCTCTTTTATAATTTACACAGATCGCAGAGCCGTTAGCCATGAAACCAGCACAAAACCTAGTAGTAAAATGCCTACAATTTATTATGCAGTTACACAGTTTAAAAGCTTAGTCCCCCATAAGTGTTTGTTTTCTTAAGAAATGCAGATGCCTTTAAATGTAGTTCATTAGCATTATTCTCCAGTCTTTTTCTTCCTCTCTGGCTCAGCAGAATTGCTGCTGCTCATTTGGAGCCAATGGCTCCCAGTGAGACTCTTAAGTGGGAAGTGCGTCATAGACCATGGTATTGAATCACAGTGCTTTTTCTAATTAAGGATCTACCAAAGCTTTTATAAGCATGATGCATTCCTGCTTACTGTCATGGCTTCCCCTTCTGTCTCCAAGAGGGAACAAGACAGATAAGGTAAATTTTTTTTTTCCCTAATTTTTGTTCAACTTAATATGCCTGCTATTACGGGAGCAAAGCAGGAGGACAGCATACTGTACAAGAGTAATCTGCCTGAAAGAGATGGCACACACACAACTCAGGGTTTCTCTGCTAGTGGAATGACTAATTGACATGATGAGAACAGAATTCACGAAGCAGGCTCCTCTTAATGCTCTCTTTAAATAATAACGCTGCTCCCAGTGCTCTAGAGTAATTGTCTCTCTGTCTGCCTTTGATAGCATCAGCTGAGAAGCATGTATTGTCTCCTAGGTTGTTAAGTGCCTAACAAGTCTGGGATTCAGAATTAAGTCAAAGGAAAAAACAAAAGATACCTTCAGAACCACTTTGCATTGTGAGTTACCTGCCTGCAACCTGAAGTGCCTTGCCTCAGCCTAGAGGTGTACAGAGACTAAAAAGAGAGGCTCCCTAAGCTCCTTCCTGCTGTAAAAACCCGTAAGGGCTTCAGAAAAACAATTGCAGTGTGGAGAAGGGCACCCACTTGTCCTTCCACAAAAAAGACTTCCCCAAGGCACACGTGCAGAGGGGAGCTGGAAGGGCTTTGTCACAAACTGCTTATTCCGAGTGTCCCAGTGTCCTGGCTGGGAGCACACAGGGATGCTGTCTCAGGAGTGTGATGACTGACATCCACAGGGCTCAGATCTGGAGTTCAGGATACCAAAGGCATCCTTCTGGTTGTGTGCCAATTGGTTACAGGGAGAAGACGTACACTTTATGTGTAAATAGCTCTTCTCTCTAAGGTTTGTGGGGTGAAATATCTGTCTGATGGCTGGCTGGTAGGAAAAGCATTTGTGGCTGTTTAAATGTGGGATGAAGCCATGGCTGGAACTGGCTTTGTTCTTTTTGGCTGGTGAAGGCAAATAAAGGGTGTCATTGGCAATTTGTCTGTAAGAAGGGCTGTTATAGCAACTAGCTTCTAACTTTCATTTCACAGTTTCTACTCATTATCTTTGATAAATGAAGGGTGCTTAGGATCAGGAGTGCCTCCTGAAATGGAAGGGCTTAACCATGACACCTGTGCATGCAAACACAGGTTGAAATCACTGGTACAGTGTTTGCTTTGTACCACCACAGTTCTACCACCTATTAAATTGCTTCACATTGGTGCTGTGCTGGGTCACGTTCCAGTGAGAACAACATGCATAATCTACCTGTGGGCTTAGGCAAGTGGAGTAAATTCACTCTCCTCCCTCACCACCTCACTTGCCTTCCCTCTGGTGCTTTGCGTGACAAGATGAAACGTGTCCTGCTGCACTGGAATAAAACAGAAAGCCACTTGCAACTTCCTTAATATGATGAGGACGATGTGGTGAAGGGGAACAACTCTCTGAGTTGATCAGATGTCTAGGAGTCTTAAAAAACATTGCTCAGCTTGTGCTGAAAAGATCCACAAAACTGAAAAATAGTAACAACCCCCAAACACATCCATCACCACTCCAAATTTTCCTCTGATTAAACTGCTTGGAATTCTACTTGGCAATGATAAAGAATGGCATTTGAGAAAGGTCACGAGAAACATTTTCAAGTTCACTCGTCTGGAATAGATATGTATTTGGATTGCTCAGTTGTAGTGTATTGATCACCACAAAGATTTCAAGAGCTCTGCATTTCTGGTAAGGAGGATGACTGTAGGTAGTAGACTCAAACCTGTCTCCCCCTTGCTACGCGCTTACAGCAGGGCCACAAAGGGAATTTCCCTCATGGTAAGGTGGGTGCATCTTGTGGGCTACTCCAACAGTCATCCCCTATGAGGGAACTCAATGAAACTGACCCTTCCATGCAAGTGGGGCAGCTTCTTGCCTTTATCCATGGGATAAGAGCGTGCACGTTGCCTCAGAATAGCCAGTGCTTTTGGTCACCGTCCCAGCTTGCCCCATGGTAACCGTTCTTGCCTGTATGGTATGTTGTGACCCTGCAATAAGTTCCTGTTTTAAACTGAGGCAGCTGATCTTCCTGAGCTCACAAGCCACATACCAAAATCTTCAGTTGTCAAACAGCTACAAGGCGTGCGCCCCATGGTCGAGGATGCCAAGCGGAGGGAGAGCTCCAGGAGCGATTCACGGGGAAGGATGAGCCAATGGCTCCCCCAGGATCCCATGGCTCTGTGAGGGATGGGACTGTGCCGGGGTGACAGCTGAATGCAGAGCAACTTAGAGATATTAGCAATGACTCACCCTACTCGCTCCATCAGGATTGAATTAACCGGCAGCCCCTGTTGCCAGTACGGTGGCTGTGGTCATGGAGTGGCAACTGGCCAGAAAGCTCCGTTGAGCACCGCTCCTTCTAATACCTGCCTAGGGCTGAAGAACCTCTGCTTGGCAACACCTGTAGACTAAAGGGTGCTCCTCCTGCTTTTTAAAACGCAACCAAAATGAACAAACAAGCTCAATCTATTTGCTCTCCAGCCACCACAAACTCATTTTAACAGTCCAGCTCTATCCAGCTTGTTGATACTCTCCCTTTGATGTACAAAGAATAAATCCCAGCTTCCTAGCAGAGGCCTGAGCACTAAGGCTTCTGTACGTGGCAAGCTGTTTTGCAGAAATGGTGATGCACTTGAGCTACTGAAGTTATTACGTGGCTATCAGACTAACTGGTTGCAGACAAATCTGTGGAAAATTCTCTGGTTTGTATTTTCTCTCTTCAGTGTTAATGCTGCAGCACTGGAGCCTGAGAATGGAGAATGGAGCAGCCGAGCTGCAGGACTGCAACCCGAGATAATTCACACAGTGTTTTAAGTCTCCTTGCTCAGCATTAATAGAATTCCTGCCAAACTCAATTACTCCCACCCAAAGCTGAATTAACTTGCCTCTGTAGCGGTAACTTTTTTGCTCTGTCTCAATACAAACTGAGGGCAAATGATTTTATCAAGTAATCCTCTATACTTATCTGCCTCCAGAGTTTCACTATGGGCCATCTATAGGTAGGTACTTAAGTACACATTTCAAACCACTGGCCCAACAAATACCTCTGTTTTTTGATTAGATACCTATTATCATTGGCCATCTAGGTATTAAATGCTATGGAGTGTATCCATCATTTTAAAAAGTTTAAACACCTCTGGGAAAAAAGGGAACAAAGGCTGTCACGTGCTGTGGATCCATTTTGGGTCTCAGTCTCCTGATCTTCCTCCAAGTAGAAAACTGCCTCATTGAGGTGGACGGATTTATGTGAAGAACATTCTGTAGAAATTGGGGTCCAAATTAAAACACTGGCTTTAATCAGTGTAGCAGATAGTGGGCAGCGAAGTAGGAACTCGTTAGCCAAGTCTCCATGTTTGAACTGTAGGACAGGGCTAAAATTGCCAAAAACCGTGCCACTTTGTACACACGGCTGCATTGCACATGCAGCTCACCTTGCCCACAGGGGCTGTGCTGACAGCAAATTCCCAGTTTTACACTTGTTGGCAGGCAAGCTTAGTGTACACAGGAGAACAGCACAGAGAAACAATCTTATTCCTTGCATCATACTTGAACTGGCAAGTCCTCATGCACATAATTCCCCCCACCTGCACAGAGCAAAGAGTAAATGGAAATTATGTCTTATTGGATCAAATGTTGTCTTCTTACTCCTTTACATTGTTTTTATTGGTAATAAGCAAAAGGAACTTGTCCTTTAAAATGACAAACTTTCTTTTACTTTACTCATATTGTCAGAAGTAATTTTTTAGGCCTTGTTTACCCTTTGCTAGAAGCTATAGATGACTTTGCGGGACATTTCTGAGAGCAAGAAGAGAGACTGTCCTGTGTAAATAATCACCGAGGTGTGGCTAGCATGGAACGAACGAAGAAACATGTTTAAAGTAACAGTGCGTGAAAATCTGGTAGCTCTATTTTTTCACTTTGTCATCTTCTCATCATCATCTCTTTCACTTTATCCTTCAATATGAGAGGAAAGGTAAAAGATGGGTCCCTTCTCTTTGTAACATCTGTCTCATTAAGACATCTCCTGTTCAGTGCAGGTAGGGTTTAACCTTGAGATATTTTCTCTTCAGTAAGAAGAGACATGCGAGTCTTTGACTGGAGAAGAGGAAATTCTGCTCTAAGGCAACAGGGGTGTGTAATAACCCTTAAACCTTCCTGAAGTTCATATCCTAATTTTACTATTCCAGTTAATTTTTGTGGAGAGCTTTATAGCCTGGGAGACCAGAAGAGATCACTATCTTTCTCATCTCATGCCTTACATAGCACACAGTGTTAGAAAAGTTGTCTTGTTGCCCAGCACTGAGCACATGGTTATGACCGAGCCAGTAAATTGTGTTTCCGAATTCAGAGCAGAGCCTGGTGAAGCTGTGATACTCTGGCACAAATCACACCTCTTCTTTAGGCTCCTTTTGGAACAAGAGTCTTGGTTAGCCTCTTCTTCTCTGAAAATGTTTGTACATCGAGGCTTAAAATGCTTAATGGTGTTATTAAAAAAAAACTTTTAAATTGAGTCATATGGGCGGGAAATGGAATAATTACATAATATCAACAATAGCACTAGAATAAGGCAAAATAAGACGTCCAGGCTTGTATGCTCTAAGGTTAAATATGCAATATTAGTAAATTAATTTTACATATGTTTGTTGCTGCACAATCCAGGGAATGGTGACAAATGGAACATAGTCAGTCCAGCGAGAAATACCGAGAGAAATACCAAGGGGAGCCAGGAAAGTGCTGTCAGGCAGCAATGACATCAGCCTGCAACCCTTGCCAGCCCCTCTCCACCACGTCCACAGTTCCAGATCGCCGCTCTGCAAAGGGCCACCACTCCCTTCCCGTTAAATCACTGTGCACAAGACCAACTCTAAAAGTTGTCTTTTTTTTTCCCCCAGTTTACTGACTACCTGACATCTAATGTTGAATATGCAATTAATTTGTTTATCTGAACAAAATATTCAGCATTTCAGATGGATTCCCTTCTTGCCCTACTCTGGTACTCCCTTGAATTTTGCTTGTTTTCTCCAGAGCTTGTTAAAAGGTTGAAGGCTCCCATTTTGGTGACTAGATTGTCCCCACCATAGTTTGGTTTGTTACCTCATGCCTTTGGGCTGCAGCCACTCCCGCAACTGTTTCTTCAGGCTGCTTTTGAGAGTGTATATAATATCTGAATTGCTTAGTAAAGAATCTGTCACTGTGGGGGTCAGACAGATGAGGAAGCTGGTGGCTAACTAACGGTTTTTGCTTGCTTGGCTTGTTCATTTCATAAATAGTAGAAAATGTTCTTCAGTCAATGACTGATTTATTTTCAAAGTTTAAAAATGTTAGAAAATACTGTGTGGGAAGTGGAATTTAATCTTCCCAAAGGAGACACTGGCCTTCAGTTTTCAGATATTACTTTAAATATGCCTAAAAATCACCAATGGTTAAACAGATCTGCTTCCAAGAATGTTTTGATGGCTTACAAAGGTCAAACTAAAGGTTAGTTTAACTATTTTAAGTTGCATAACCTTCAAAAGACAGTGACAGCTGAAATAACTCAGTAATTTTATGTAGCAATCAATATAATGGCTGGAAAAGCATGAGAAGGGATATATAATTTTCAGAACTCACCGTAAAAAACAGAAGTAATGTTTTTATTGAAAGAGATGTGTTTTTACCTCAGGATAGATAATGTGCTTTTCTATAGCATTGGAAAAAACTCAGTGAAGACAAAGTACTTCAATTTTAACATGAGGCAAACTCAGCAAAACCAATTCTGTTGTCCTCATTGACAGTTATTGAATTATCTTGAAGTACAACTAGAGCTTCCTTCTGTTTTTATGTTGGAATAGCTCACACAAATTAGCATTACCGCTTGTTAGCATTATTCTAGGTAAGCAATGTGAAAAATAAATTCTTTCAGTTATTCTTGTATTCTGTTTCAGCGGGAGTTAAAATCACAGACACTCTATTAGAAGTTGTTTTTTCATTCTTTGTATCTACCAAGCAGCATCTTGCCACATAAGCACTCTCATAATTTTGAGGTGAACATGTTCAAGCCTGAGTCTTGACAAAGGTAGGAATTTCAAGTCTCTGTTTAAAAAAAAAAGGAAGAAAAAGTAGAGTCAAATATATTGTTGACTGAAAGATGATCTTATAACTGCAGCTGTGTTTTTGGATTTGGAAACCTTGTGGTCCCTCCTATTTCTTCTGCAGTTGTCCTGAGAGATCTTTCACCTGTTTGATTCTGCGCTCCTTTAACCCCTGCTATTGCCTTAGTCTGCAGATAGCTCCATTCTTAGTCTTTTTCTCAGATCTCTTACCACTTAAAGTCTCTGCCTTTTAAGAACGAGGATATTGTATTTATTTGTGTCTGACATTACAATAACAGGTGCCATAAAAGTAGACACAATTTTCTGTAGGAATTGCATGTGAACATTTGAGTGCACAATTCATCTCCTTTGTAGTTTTGATCAACACCCTAGAAAAATAATGCCAGAAAAACATTAAGACTAGAACATTGAAAAAGTATGAAAAAGAATTAATTAATAAAAATAAGAGCTAGTGCAAATATAAGCTTCTGAGTACATTGAAATGGAATCTAACATGGCCCACATCTTAGTCTTCCCATGTCTTCCAAAAATAGCTTTGAACACATGTATCAAAAATCACATTAAACTGTATAAGCATGTTTGAAAGAAAGATGTGCGATAGTTAATTTTTTTTTATTTGGACAATCCGAAGGCTTGTTTTTTATCTTTTAATTCCAAATTTAAAACTTGAATAAACTTAATTAATTAATTGACTGATACAGAAAACTTAATTTACTTTCTCTAGAGACTGGGCAGCTTTACCTTTTATTTTAAACCACTGAGCTTATTTGTAACAAAAAATTATTTTCCCCTTTTTAAAGAGACTAAATATTTGCTGAATAAGCATTAATTTTTTACTAACTGCAGTTGATTTGAATCAGTATTTGGGGGAAGTATTTTTTAAATTATTTTTCAAATTATATCCAGCTCTAGTTTGGATATGCCAGCCTTTGGTATCTTATATATTAGCCTAACCAGTTAATCATTCCTGGAAGTTTGCCATTGTTAAAAATTAATTTAGTATTGATTCATCCATATTTTTTTAAAATGTATATTTAAATTATATACTACTTTCTTTAGTCATTGACTGGAGAAATTAATGGCTTGCATGAGGTTTGTCCTTCATAAATATCATTAAAAATTCCTCCCTTCAAATGGAAATCGAGCTTCATAGAGCTTGTTCTGTTGTGACACAATTACAGCTGTTTTCCTGTTCCAGCTCCAGGGGAATGGATATCCATTAAAGAGTCATTAGATAAAAACGCACAATCAACTCCTCAGCGGGAACAAGAACCCGCTCACCAAACCATGGGAATACTCTAGGCGACAGGCTAAATGCAGATACTTTTTTACTCACTCGCTTTCCCTGACTTTATCAATCTATCACTCTTTCCTGCACGCTGATGTAGCTTCAGTGCACTGACGTCAGTACAGCAGAGTGTTAGGTAAACCCAGTCATATACTGGATTGGGCTGCCTTCAGATAGATCTGCATTAATAAATTAAATGGGCGCTGAAGTCAACTGGCCCACAGAATAGCCCACATCTATGGTAGCGAGATTTTTTCACCCGGCAGCTGGGTGACTCCATGCACGCTGCCTATGGGGAGAGGTCCCTCGGACCCTCCAGCTCCCAAACCGTGCTCAGGAATTGCTTGGGAGAAGGCTGGTTGATGTGGGTATGTCTCATGCCAGGGGCCATACTCAGAGTTTATTAGTCTAGACAAACCCATCCCAGTGGCCAGAAATGTTCCCACGCACTGTTTCATTTACTAATGAAAACCTTGGAAGCGTCCCCATACTTGGAGTGAGGGTGACAGCTTGCAGGTCCCAAGGTGCTGAGGTGCCCTGCAGAGTCAATGGCTTTTGGGTAGGCATGGCTGCAAAAATGCCTATCATTATGGACTTCCAATTAAAGATGGACTTTGGGAGATTATTTTTTTTGGGTACGGATTTCTTTCTTGGATGCAAATATCTAACTGCTACCCTGGGAGTCCTTGGCTTCAGTGCTGTTCCAAGAAAGTTTCACAGTGATAGTAGTGCAAAGCACTTCAGAACACCTGAAGAGGAGCGGCTAAGCTTACAGACGGGGCCACGGCTTACTCCTTATACTGCTGTACCCACTACCGTGGGGTTTATGTGAGTGGGAGCACTTGGCCAAACATGGCATAGTGTCACAGAGGAGAACACCCTGCCTGAACACTGTAAACCAGCTACTAAACTACCTAAAATTTTTTCCATTTTTGCAGATCCCTTCTTTGTCTTCTGAGAGGCGGGCTCATCCCTCATCTCACTGGGAGGCTAGTGCAGGTCTGAGAGCCTCCCATGATGTAGCAAGTCACTGGAATACAGGAAATTTGCTGGTCAGTCTGTGAGGTAAGCCTTTATAACATCTGATGAATCCAGTTGGAGACATTCTGAATCATGGAGCTGCTGTTAGCAAAACACTGTTTACTTACGTTTTTCTAATATTCTGCTGGGGGTGGTGGTGCAGTCTTCAGAAACCTGACTTTTTCAGTGAACTAATATAGTTCAGAAATGAATCTTGGAAGGTGTAACTCACAAAAACCCAATACAACTTCTGCTACAGCTGTTTCCTCTTGACTGAGAGCCTGTTTTACTCCACAGACATCTTTTTAGGTGACTGACCTGCAGGTAGACTTAAGGTAGGTCTTTAGGTTACCATCTTCAGCTTTCTTTGTGTTTCCACATTTCCTCTGATTTCTCTGTAAGTAGCTCAAGCTACTCACACAATCTCAGGCTGATAGTCTAGAAGTGTGCAAGAGCTAGATCTGTATTTCTAATTAGATGATTTGTATTTCTCTGCAGAGAAAGCTGAGCTCTTCAATGCAGGGAGTTATCCATTAGTGTTTATTACTGTTGGATCTCCTTTGGAGCTTTCTGTTGTGTAAGCTGAAATTTCAAGATAGCAAGACGCCATGTTTTATTTTCAGATAAAATCAGAAACAGAAAGAAGGAAATGTTTAAAAGCTTTCACTGCTAATGAAGTTAAATGAAGTTACATATGCTGGGTTTATTTTATGTAAAGAGCAATGTGGGGGAGGGGGGAAAGAAAACAACTTATACAAGAAATCTCTTTGCTTAATCTCTCTATATGTTTCTAAATATTTGTTCCCACTTCTCACTCACTTTGCCTTCCCAAAATGGAATGACTTTTTGTAATTGTTTTGGAAGCAAAACAGCAAAAGTTAAAGCCTTTTAACCTTGATTCTGCATCAGTTTACAATGCAGGGAATCTAGTCACGGCTCTTCTCTGGGTTCTTACAGTAGTGAGTTCTTACAGTTCTTCAGCTAGTGAGTGTAGGTGATTTCCAGAGTTCGTGAGAGTTCATAATGTAAAAGTCCCAGCTGCAACACAGCTCTGGATCCTATCCCTGGTTTCAAGACAATCTGAGACCCTAGAAATGAACACTGACTTTTGTCCTATTAAAAGTCCAAGGCATTTATCCCCTCACAACATAGTCTTCAAAGTAAACTTGACCCTGGCTATGGAATTCTCTCATGCATTGAGATACCAGCTTTTTGTATCCAATGGACATGGCAGGTTTCTGACTGATGTTTGGTTTAGACATATACACAAAGTGCCTGATGCACCCGCTGAGCCTAAACAAAGAAGCCTGGGGAAGGTCTCACCATACCTATTGTCTTACACTGACATCGGCCTTTCCATTACAAAGCCCTTCAAGACCAAAAGTAATCAATAATGATGAATGTGGTTTGTTCCCTGTGTGCATCTGAGACAGATGGAGAGTCACTGTGGACAACAATAGCCAGCAGGCAAGGGCCCTGACATGGTTGTTTAAAAAAACCCTGAAAAACTTACATAAAAGTACAAAGTTTGGTGGTTTTTTTTTCCATATTTGCCTGCTTGATGACAGATTCCTTCAGCGAGCAGTAACTGCATTGCCTGCTTGCATGAGGATCAGTGCTGTCGCTGAGCAGCATCCATCTCTCAGAGAAATGGCAGGCAGTTTTTCCGCATGATTCTCTCTCTGCATCTCCCTTCCTCTCCAGACTCTCATTTCCCTACCTCTCTTTACCCCTTTCTCCACCTCTCTCCTCTCTTGCTTATGCTGTCTGCTTCCCAGCAAGCTTGTTTACAGAGGCATCGTATAGCTGAAAATAAACACCTCAGTTAGTTGATCTTGGAAAGAAACTGGTTATGGTCTATGCTGCATTTTAAACCTCCTTATATACAGCTGTGTTCAGCTAGGGTCAGATGGGGGAAGCAGTCCCACAGTGGCATGACCTCAAAGAGACTGCAGGTATCACCGCGATGAGCATGGATGTAAGGAAGCAGCCTCGCCAAGGGGCCAGGAGGTTGGCTTCGTGTTGTGAGCAGACACTGCATATACCTTATCCCATCCCTGCCTGCTCACATTTGTTCCACCCACAGCACATCTCCCCTTTGGCAGAGGTATATACCAGTCCTCTGATAAATGCAAAAAGAAGGGAAATCAAAGCAGACTGGAAATGAGCAGAACTCGATTATTTTTCCAGTATTGGTTTTGGTTTTCGGTTGCCTTAGAGTTCTCTTGTGATGCCAGTAGAGGTACAGCCGGGTAGTTGGGAGGGATGATGATGAGTCATTAGTGATACCTATAAAAGCATTTACAGTAGCACTCACCTAGGAAAATTATTTTAGTAAAGCTAGGAGCAATGAGAGAACAAAACAGGTATACAAACAGGAACCTCTGAAGTTGGATTTGGCCCTCAGTTTCAATGGGATGAGAGAGAAACTGTCCTGTTTAATAGTTAATAACAGAAAGCCCAATGTAAGTGTGTTAACAGGTTTTTATTACAACATATTAGTAATTAGAAACTGCATAATAATATTTTACATGGAGTTCAACAGATTGTGCAGTAGTGGATATAAATAGGGGAACATTACATGAAGGTCACAAGATCTTTTAGTGGTTTAATTAGCATATAATGGGACTACTTGATCTTAATGTGTGGCTAACTTTGTTTCTGAACATATGATCTCCTCCCCATAATAGGCAATCCTAGCTGCGTGAACTGCTCCACTGATCACCTAAAAGGATATGTAGTAATGCTGGCACGCTTTGCTTTTCTAGACAAAGGCACATGCTGTCAGTCACCTGCAACACCTTGGCTAAATTATTGACCAATGTTATTGTCTTTGTGCATCCGGGTGCGGGGGGGACACGGGACACAACACATTGGAGACAAAGCTTGTGACATCCAGTGAATGCTTCTTAGTTCCCAGGTTCTAATTTATATGGACCCCATCCATGAGTGTTTCCAACCTTTCCCTTCCCCTGTTTTCTCAGTCTCACAGCTCCAGAAGAGCAGGCGTGCTCTGTCCACTTCAAGCCCCATTTCTCCCACAGCAGTGGAAAGGAAAGCAGAGGGCTGGCATTTTGATAGTTTATTCCAGTCTTCCCGCATGGAGGAGGTGGGGGAATCAAAGGCTTCTGGAGTCAGTGTGGTTGTACTCTTGCAAATGAGGGCACCATTTAGCTTTGGATCAGGCTAATTCCTCCCTGTGGATGGCCTTTGGAAGAAAACAAAAAAGCACACCCAAAGACAGATTGTTTCCTTTACATTACTAACAAAAGTGTTTATTCTAGTAAAAAGCTGGAGAGGAGCAATTAGAGACTTCAGGGAATACGTTAAGTGAAAATGTGTTTTTGGTTATCCTGCAGTACAGATAATTTACTAAATTGCCGTATTTAACTTTTGTGGTCACCAGTGACAGAGTGACCCTGTTGTGGTAATGCTCCTCTGCCATGCTCTGAAAAATCCGATAACCCTTGCAGCTGCCCTGGCACAATGCTCGTTGCTGCCTGCCCGAGCCCCAGAAATGTGCTGTGTGCCTTGGAGAGGGGACTTCCATGGAAAGTCCCCTGTTGCTTGCTGCTGCTGGGCTGTATCTACTGCCCTGGCTACAAGGACAGCAAACATCTCATGTCTTGCTCTGTGAAAGGAAAGGGATGGCAAGAGGAAAGTGACCCTAAAGTCCTTCCTGTGGCTTATTTGCAGCAATTCTATATCTACAGTGTGCCTAAAAAAAGCCTTCATCCAAATCTGTTTGGCAAGCTACAGTTATCAGCTCCAGCCCAAAAACTTTTACGTATCTAATCTCTACTGATTGGAAAAGATGAAGTAAGTAGGAAAGAACAGGATGGACAGATGAAAATGAGTCAATGCAAGCTCTTAAAAAAATAGCTTTTTCTTCATTATTTTTGTTTTATCCTAAAGCTATGCCTGGTGTCCAAGCACAGATGTAAGTGTGTGCATCCTCTGCCTTCCATCTTCTACTGCCAAGTTAAGCATTTGCCCTGAACCCTTGCATCTGGAAGGGATGCCCAGGCACCGGGGTGGGCACCAAACGACCCCAACAGCTTCCAGCAACCTCACTGCATGGCTGGTTGTTATTCTTTCTTGCTCGAGGGTTGGTTTGCTGGAGTTATGAGACATTGTGAGCGTACTGTAGCTTTGCCATTTGTGTGTGTGAGTGCACACACGTGCGCACTACAGCATGTAACGGCGGTGAGGCTGGGGGATGTTACTGTACTGTTGCAGCAGCCAGCCTCTCCTAGACACATCCCTGCTGCATCTGTCCATCTAGCTCAAACCATCTGCTGCTCTGAAGCCACTGATGTCTTTCCTTCAAGGACATTCAACAGTATTTCCTAACAGAAATGAAGGAAACCTTGAGAAACTATTACCCTTTCCCTATTTCAGTCTGGTATGTACTCTAGTGTGGCCCCAGCTGTTTTCATTCTTGTCCACTATATTTAACCAGATTTTTTTAAAAAAATCTGTGCTTCTCCTAATCTCTACTATCATTTAAAGTTTCCTCTCATCCCTTAAAGACTTGTACAGAGTTCTAAGACAGAAGACAACAGCTTACAAAGATGAACCCTAAAAAAACCCCCAGTGATAATCAGGTAAGAATACCACATTCTCCCTTAGAACCTTCCCCATTCTTTTTTTTTTTTTTGCCTGACCTCTATCCAAATCTCGGAAATTGTATGTTTTGAAGGTCAGCAGACTTGTATATACTGAACTAGCTGATTTTGGCTAAAGCAGCAGGCTGAATTCCAGCATCGTAACCTGCCTTTGGGTCTCCCTTCCTGCCGGTAGTCTGAGATCTACAGCTCAGCCTTCTGCAGCACGGATGGAGAGAGAGGCAATAATTTATACGGAAAGGTAATTGGTCCCTCTTGCAGATCACTGGTTTCATGCTTCTGATAAGACATCCATCATCAACCAGTTGTCAGTTTACATCTTCAGATGGTTTTAATGCAATATGTATCTCCCTCCTCTGCCAAAAATATTGCAGTGACCTTCTCTAGAGGTGGCTACAGCCTGGGCATCATTAGCAAGATCCATACCTGAAAGGAAAGTCTGTAGGTTTTGACCAAGCAGAGGTGAGAAAACACTGGTTTGGCTGAAGCTGCCACTAAAAGCATCTGTTGCTATAAAAAGCAATAAAAAGCTGGAAACCATGAACAGGCAGCAGATGCACAGTCTTGGTTGGCTGGTCAGTGCAAACCCTGCCAGTTTGAAGCTCTTTTCCAAGCCTGTCGAAGTGGCTCTCTCTTGTGTGGGCTGAGCTTTGGATTCCTCCTGCTCTTTCAGTCTAATCCTATAAAGGGGCACCGTGTCAGCCCCATGAGACGCACTGAACTCAGGGACTGGCCATACCAGGTGTTATTCCTACAAAAGATGGGGTCCTCTCAGCAGTTGCATGAATGTGTTGTATTTTGTCCTGTATTATGTGCCAGAGACCAGGCAGATCTAGGCTGCATACAAAAAGGTGTGGCCATGCCATCTTTGTGTACTTTCCCTGTGCCTGACTAATGGTCATTAAGTCCAAACAATTTCTGTGGCATCATTCAGTCAAACTTCTTTACTTAATTAAACCACAAATGGTCAATGTATTGACTTCCAATGGTAGATGCAGCAGTCCAAACTGAAGAGGTGGAACCTATTCTTCCTTAGAAATTTGGATCCCTGAAAAATCAGCGGTGGCAAGAAGAAAAAAATCTGAAATTAAACTTCTTGATCACTTCTTCCCAGCTGGCTCACTGTTCACAGGATGAAAGGGCGACAAACGTACCACTGGACTAAGCATCCCTGGGATTGTTTTTGGCAGCTGGTGGGGGATGAGCCACCTCCACCCACAGTATTACCCTCTCTCTCCCCACAGTGCAGAGTGGCTGCAGGCAAACAGCCTGCTGGGAATGGTCTCCAGGCTCTGCTAACTCCCAAACTACACCTGTGGACTGTGATATTAGGATGTGCCAAAGGCTTGCCAGAAAACTGTTCTAATAAAATAACGATACAGACGATCAAGTTTTGGGAACTAGGAACATACCTTGGCACCGTAATAGATATACTACAGTAGATACAGCCAAGCAGCCCATGTTCTGCATGAAAAGCTCTGTATTTTCAGCCTACAGCAACTGTTTTCTGGTGTCTCAGACGCCTTTGCTTTGGATATCTAAGGCATGGTAGAAGCTGCCATATCAACATACCACATAGCTAGTTAGATATCTTGTCTGTGTTGGACATTCCTGGTTGGTACTTACCCTCCATTTAATCTTTCTCCGTTTCATCTCCTAGTTTTAACCATAGCCAAAAGCAATGCTTGCAGTCCACGAGGAGTTTAAATTCTACTGCTGATACTGGAATTACAGTGTTCATGCTTTAAATTATGCTTCCAACTTGGACGTTACCTTTCCTTATTACATCAGGATCAAACCCACGGGGCTTTTCCTTTCTGCATTTGGTCATTGAGTGAAAATACTTTCCTTCTGCCTGACCCACACAATCTGCTGCAGTGGGCAGAATGGTGCCATCGTCTGTCAGAGTGCAGAGCCCAAGTGACGCCTTCTTGAGCTGTTTTTACTGTACTGAAGCTGCCACTACTCCTGTGCTCTCAGCACCATGTGACAAGAATTATGTTGTGTTTGACAAATTCTGCCTCTTGTAAATTACCTTGTACACCTAAATGATACATAAGTAAGGCCTAATAATAGCAAGAGCAAAAGCTGCTCCAAAACACTTCCATGCATCATTCATAAGAGTAACAGAGCTCACAGTTCAGTTCTGCTCTTGATCTTGAAGTTACTTCTTACCGGGTGTTTTTTACTAGTCTGACTAACAGTGCACACAGAGATCTGCATGCTCATTAGGAACTCGTGCTTGGTGTGTGCTCAATCTCACGTTCGTTAATGAATTCCACTGGTGCCCCTTGTCTCTTGCCCTCCATCCCTCACCCTGCTGACAGTTACTCGCAGGACGCTTCCACCAGAACTCGTGGGCCACGGTGCAAACTGCGAGCTGCCAACCTGACCGCATCTGTGGATTTTGAGAGTGGGAGAAATCCCTGCAAATGTCATTTTAGTTTCTATTGCCCTAGCAGATTAGTTTTCTAATGCATCTGTAAATGGGTGTATCATTTACATTAATTTATTACGTACAAGTCTCTAGTATGTTTATATGAAAGCCACAAATGTACCTTAATGTGGATAGGAAATGCTTAATTGTAGCATTACCCAAATGAGCATCATTACCAAATGATAGGGTTTTTTTTTAAAGTTAGTTTATTTATTTATTATTTATTTTTCCCTTTTACGTGATTGAATTTTCTTTTGCAGTTATTTAAGAAAGAAACCTTTGAAGTTTCTATGGGTTCCATCCTTTGATTTGATGGGGTTGCAGCATGGCTGCCCCACTGCTCTGTGAAGGAAGACCAGTACCTATTTTCTACCCTGGTAGCTGGAAAGGAATTAGTTGACCCTATGCGACTTTCCCTTCCATCACCCAATTTCCAGATTACTCTGTGGTGTAATCTGGAAATCGAAGATAACTGTTTATGATTCTTGACTTGTCCATGCAGCCTAGGAACCATTTTAAACTTCTGGGTATTTCTTTATGAATATCATTGGCAGAGCTGGTCTTCAGCGCTGCAGAACAGCTTGATAGTCACTTCACAGGCAGCAGTTGTGGGGTGTTTTCTGCATCTGTTTCTCACCTGCCAACATCTACTTGATCAACCTTGGGAGCAAAAATAGTCTTTCAGTTCGAGTGTGCATTGTGCACCACTGAGCTAGCCACGCTACCACATCCTTACGACAGAAAATGATTTGCATGTTTGCGCGTAGTGGAGCTGACGTATCTTCTTCTGCTTTTGTGTTGTAATTCTGAGGGTGCACAACCCTCATGAGCTGCAACCACCTCACCTCTTCCTGCCAGAGAAGCCATTCATTGTGTTTCCTTTAACAACTACTGTGTTGCTGAGGTGGTAAGTGCTGTCCCTCAGCTGCCCTGCAGTGGGACAAAGCTGATTTTCCTAGGTAGCTTCACCAAACAAGTGCTTGAACACCAAAGTGCTATCAAAATTAGTGCAACTGTCACATGCGTTGATGGTCTTGGCACAGATGCTAAGGACTGAGAAGGTCTGGAAGCAGAAGTTGAAGCCAAACTTCCAGAGGAATGGTGAGTATGGAAGGCTAATTACATAGACAGGATATGTGTCTAGATTGGAGGTGAGGAGTCCATTTTTTGCTTGACGTTTTTGTGTCAGTCATTGTTTTCACTCATTTTTCCAGTTGTTCTGGGGAAGTCACTCTTTTGCCATACACTGTACACTTTTAGTCAGGCAAGGACCAACCTGGGTCTGGAAAAAGGCTGTCAGGGCCTTACTCCCCTCAGCCCATGCCCAGCTGGTGCATTGTCCCTTCTCATGGTGTAGGAAACAAGTGCTCTGCTAGGCTGCAGGGTCCCTGCCCGTTTGCAGCAGGGTTGTATTCATCCCACGTTGTTCCAGTTCGGCAGAGCAAATCCAGTTCTTTCCTCTCCTCACCATGGCAGAACATACCTGTTGTGATGCTTAGGTTTTTTTGCAAATCACCCGTGGTGGAAAAGCAAGGCTGTTTCCAAGAAAGTGAAGCAGACAAACAAAAATAGATAATCTGTCCTTCAGGTGAGCTTTCTTTGCAGCACAGTGTGCTAGCGATTGGAGCCTTGTGGAGAAGAATGGTATGAATTGCATGGTCATGGACTTAATTCTTAGAAATGAATCATTGCTGTCAGAGTTTCTATGGGAACGGAGAAATAAATGAATATTTAGGCTATTTTCAAATTAATTCTGTCAGAAGATCCAAAGGTTGTGCAATGGCTAGAAGTATACAAAGAAATAAACCATTATATTATTTAGATTTCGCTAGTTACTGTTACTGTTTTGGTTTTTTTTTTTAAAGTATGTTTTATACAACTTAGTCACAAAACATTTAAACTTAGCAGAAGACTAACAGGACATTTGGCTGTAAGTTCAGAACAATGAACTCATAAGGTTTATTTTTATATGCAAGTTCAACTTGGGTGCATGCCATGTAACACAAAAAAACAGTTACCACTTAATGCTTTTTTTTCTCACTTGAAGTGATGAGGGCATCTGGATCCCATTTTAAATTGCAAACTAGGCTTTTTAGCTTTTTAAAACAATTTGCATAGCTTGAACTAATTAATGCTTTGCTTGATGTGTAGGCAGTAAAAGACAACATGACCCCAAGCAAGAGAGAGGTGAAGGAGAATTGCATGAATTTTGACATTTCCTAACTTTTGAGAGCTTGAATTGGCTACCTGAACACTTCAATGTAAGCAGGGCATACGCGCAGCGGATGTCATGCAGTAATACCAGGAGACCCCTAGGATAAGCTACGCACGTTTCCCAGCATCACAAATAAATGTTCACAGAGCCTAAATACGCAGCCTAATGTTCTGTTACCTTGAGCAAAGCCAACAGCCTCAGCCAGATGCATCTGTCCCTCGTGAGTTGAGAGCTGTTCGCTGCAGTCCCTGAAGCACGTGTGAGCTCCTGACGCCAGAGGCCCAATTTCTGTGATCTGCAGTATTTCTGCTGATACTGGGCTGATGTCCCTCAGTTCCAGCTGGCTGGACCGGCATCGGCCAGTACCCAACCAATTTCCTCTCAGGTTTTGGAGTGATGGTTTCTTCTCTCCAATGAAACTCAAATCTCTGCAAGCAACCCCCTGGTTATGTTCAAGAATGACACTTCTCCAGCCCAAATAAAATGTGGCTTCTTATGGCTGAACTACCATCGAAGGGGGTGCTGCAGGGAATCAGAAGCCCTCTGTTGTATGAAATAGTGGAAATAAGGAGGAACAGAGAATTTCTCCTCAAGACAAATCTAGTTTGCATGAAAATGAGGAAACTTGAACTATACCCTTCCAAATCCTAGTGTCAGATGCGTATTCCTGAAAGAGATGGCTCGGATTAGATTTTGCCCAGGTTACAGCACTTTGCAGCACAGTGGTGAGGATGGTTGGAGGAGGGATTGCCTGGCTAGAGTGCTACAGAGTAGGGAGGCATTTCTGCAGAGCTCTGCAGGAACTCAATGCTCAACGAAACATTTTGGTTTCATGATACAGCTTGTTCTGCCAAAAGCATTCTGACTTGATCGTGCTACCCTTCAACCTTCTGCAGCCTGCAATTCTTCACAGACAGCTTGGCTACAATTAGGGCTTTTTTCAGAAGATGGCAAAATGCATACCCTGGATCCCAAGAACCGGGGAATGACTGTCGCTTGTAGAAAATGTTGCTGGAGTTTTTTAAACTTGGGCAAACCCATCTTTGTTCCTTGTTCGCAGAAATAATTAAAATGATTGACCCGCAATGTTCTGAAGCATCTTTCTTTGAGGCAGATACTTGCCTGGCACCCGGGAGGGATGACCCCCTGCAACAACACTGTCCGGGGACGGAGGGGTTGGGGAACTGCTTTAGGGTGGTGGTGGGCAGCTAGCTGAACCTCAGCCTGCGGTGTGCCCTGGCAGCAAAGGCAGCCAGCAGCTCCTGAGCTGGGTGACCAAGGGCATGGTCCAAAGATCAAGGGAAGGGGTTGTCTCCCTTTGTGTGGCACTAGTCAGACCATGTCTAGGCACCGAGTCCGGTTTTGGGACCTGACACAGAAAAGTTGTGGACAAACTGGAGTGACCTCAGGGGAGAGCCCCCAAGGCAGGAGGAGCTGGAGCACTTGCCCCACAGGAGAGGCTGGGGGAGCTGGGCTGGGTCAGCGGTGCAGGGTGGGAGGGTGAGAAGCAATGGGCACAAGTTGAAATGAGAGAGCTTCAGGCTGAGTATAGGGAGAAACTTTCCCCGTGATGCAGTGGAACAGGTCACCCTAAGCAGTCTCCATCCTTGGAGGGTTTCAAGCCCCGACTGGTCCAAGCCCTGAGCAGCCTGGTCTGACCGCAGCGCTGACCCTGTTTTGGGCCAGGAGGGTAGAATTGGTCCCTCCCAGCCTGATTTAGCCTATTGCCCTCTGATCTTAATCAACTGAAAACGGGGTTCTGCTCTAAAGACACTCAACAAATGGTAGTGCTGCCGATGCTGCCTAGAGCAGCTGCGCTGAGCCTGAGATCAGACCGCTCTCGTTGCAGACGAGATGGACGGCATCCAGCCAGCAAATGGTGGGGCACCTTATTCTTCCTTTGTTGCTTTTTAAAGGTATTCAAGAAATTTGTGAGGCCTGGGTGAGTCTTCCAAGTAGAAATCTAACCACACAGATTCATCTGTGCAAAATCCATATACGGTCTTAAACAACTGTGCTCAGGTCAACGCAATGTTACATTTTACTATATGCTATTTGATACAGATTAGATTTGTAAATTGAGAAATATTGTAGTGGCCCTTGCCCAGGCTGAGAAATCCAAGTAATATTAAGTTTAAAGTCAATGCAGATCTGAACACTGGAGCTGTATCCACAGTCTTGCACACATCCAGCTTTTCTTAGTATCTATCACTGTTACTATTTGTTATGACAACTACATTATTTGTGAGGTAATGGAACATTATAAAACAAAGCAGAGCTGTTTAAGTATCAAAATTCCCTTATTGTGAGTACTTTCGTCTTAGGTTTCATTATTTTTTGGGTCATCCAGAATGTACATTTGTGTACTATAGACGTGATAAATCTCTATATCAATCTTCGTGACCTGCGTTTGCCCTGGCTTATGCGATCTCAGTACTTCCATGGTAAAAAATAACAGAAGACTCGATGTAGAAAATTTAAGGCATTTACTGTGTTTATAAAACCCACTATGGGCCTGATCTCGTAACTCCTTTACTTGGTTAAATTTTCATTATTCATCTAAGGACTGTAGCCGAAGTGTAACATTACGTGTAAGGGGAGGTTTGTAACATTAGGCCCCGGCGAGATGTTAACATTAGCAGCGATCATCCCTGTCTTCCATCAAGCGGGGGAAGTCGTGGAAATGAAACAAGACTTTCTTGTGGAAATGACGACATTGGCCGTGTCTGCTGGGGAAAGCTAGAGCATCACTAGGGGAAGATCCAGGGGGGACGTAGGCAGCTATGGGCATCAGTATGAAAGCAGCAGCGTTTTTAAGAACTGTTCTTCACATCAGCCCGTGATGTCAAGGCATCTATTGGTTTATTATTCTTATTCTTACTCCATTCTCATACCATTATTTTTCCTTTTATTTTTCCATTTCTTTTGGTCCTAAATAAAGACAAGCAGTAACCAGAAAGGACACATTCAAGGCCTGGGTGCTCCGCATGCCCTCCCAGGGTAGGTCCTTCTCTCCCTCCTCTCCCCATCAGCACTGTCCAGAAGGAGTCAACGAAGGCTTTTGTTGCCTCCCCGTTAGGGCGTTATGGCTAATTAGGAATAGCCTGTGTGTATGAGCAAGCTGCAGCCCCTACCTGGCCCCAGGAGGGGATGCAAGGGCAGCAGCCCCGGGATGCCCAGCGGGGATCAATTTTCCTAGCCAGAACCATAAGAAAACAAAGCAGGTTTATGAAGAACAACTAGCTGCACCTTAGCTGTTGCTTATCTGTGAGAAGATGCAGTAAATCAGATTAATCTGAGGAAAGAGGAGGAGAGATTATGGTCTCTGCTGTTGTTTGTTTAGCTTAGATGAGTACTAGATACTGCTTGATGCCTTCAAGTTTCAGTTTTTAAATCTGTTGCCAAAGGGGTGGGGAGATGTATATGGGAGCCAGCATGACCGATGTGAACACTCTTGGCTATTTCATTTCGCTTGTCCATCTTTTCCCCAGTTCTGAGGTCTTGTTATCTCTAATAGAAGCACTTATGCATACTGCCGATGGTTCTGTACTTGTGAAAAAAAAATACATTTTTGGCACATGAGAATGGTCATGTGATGTCAAAAAAGACACACAGTTCTCCTGATTAATGTATTTGTATAATTAATAATTTGAAAACTGCTTCTGGAGATTAAAATTTAATAAGGCAGGTGTCTTTTCTCTTTTAACCTCCTGTGCTGTAAGGACAAATTGTCATGAATTTTCCTGACTCTCCTGAATTGACTCTCCTGAATAAAATTAATTACT
The DNA here is from genome assembly GCF_947461875.1 of Haliaeetus albicilla. NCBI lineage: Eukaryota > Metazoa > Chordata > Aves > Accipitriformes > Accipitridae > Haliaeetus > Haliaeetus albicilla. The sequence continues at coordinate 2,356,526 of NC_091507.1, forward strand.
TTTTAGAAACTGCTCTCTGGGAGACCTAATTCTCTTTTTATCTGTGCTGCTGACATATTCCTAACCTGTTGTTGATCCAAATGATTTCAGAATTTTCCCCTCTAAGACAGATTTATAAGAAGCAATGGCTCAGAAGCCCTTACTTCTAACTTTCTGAGCTGCCCTCAAATTTAAGAGCAGACTGCTGGCAAGGAACAGCAATCTCTGCGCTAGCGAGGGACGTGGTGCCGTAGGAGCGAGTCAGGGTACAGGATGCATGCGTCCGTATGCCAAAACGAGGAATGGAAGCGGTCCACTGCACTGCCCGCTGTCGTGGGTAGGGGAGAGGTGGCGTAACAGAGGTTTAAGAGCACTGCTTTATCACCGTTAATTTATTGTGGCATTGATTGCCAATCCTTTTACAGCCCACGGAGAGCTTAACAGCCTTCTGGGTCTGGCACGGGCTTGTGCAGCTGCTCAAGAAATTTTCAGCATGCTTACAGTGCAGATTTACAACGGAGCTTGGGCTTAGGCTGTGCTTGGATTTTCGGGGATGCTGAAACTTGCCATTGCCATTCTTGTAGAAGAAAGCAATAGAAAGGGGGGAGAATAAAAAGGACGTTAGGAGAAACAAAGGTGTTCAGCAAAGGGGGGAGAGTGCAACAGAAGATACATTAGGTAAAGACAGCCACATTAATTTGTGAGGAGAGAAGGAGCAGCAAAGATGACTTGAGGATCACCAATCATGAGCAAATAGGAAGCACGTGCAGCACTCAGCCTTTTATGCAGTGTGGGAGCCATTGCAGGAGGGTGCCCTGATGGTTTGAGACCTTTTTTAGGCCTGTGCACGTTTGATAAATGCTATAAGACCTAGTGGTGATGTGGCTCACTTCTTGGTTCAGACCTCAGTGTCCCCATCAGGGGCTGCAGTAACCTACATAGGAATAAAGTATCTGGGTAGAAGTTCTGGTTCAGTTTCCTCTGAAAGGAATCTGGTTTACATGTACCAGGAACATTCTGCAGGCTAGACCCGTGTATGGTAAGTTGGGCCAGGTAGAGGATTTGCTTCAAGTCTCGTTACTGCTCCAGACCGCAGGAGCCTGCAGGCACAGCACTTCTGCTGTGGAGTGACTATCCCATATGACTCAGGAGGTCAGAATCTGATGCAGTGAATTAAGCTGTTGCTTAAAATGGGGTTCAGTACCATCTGTTTGCAAATACTTCTTTTTCTCTCAAAGAAACTTAAAATCAATTTAACAAATGACTTCCTGATAACAGTGTTTATTTAAGTAGTCTTTAATTCAAAGCAATTCAGCATGCTTCAGGCTTAGAGATGACTTACACCTCTTTCATAGCTTCATGAACTGTACAATCTTCAAATCTCCACAGTGATCTCTGACCTCCACCGATAGCCTCTCTCATTTTGCCCTGTGCTGGAGCGGCTGTGCCAGCCATCTCGTTCAGCACAGCAATAAAGAGCCTTGCAAAGCTTTATTCACTGGCTTTCGGTTGTTAGTTACCGGCTTCTAGCTCTGACAGGTAGGAAATTACCAAAAGCAGGGCAATGGTTGACACCTCTTGAGTACGGAGGGGTGTGTGGTGCTAACAGGCACATTGTGACTGACGGGGGTTTGTGAGCTCCTCTTCTAACCTGCAATTGAGTGGGTGACACCAGAGAAAAAGAACAAGACTAGTGCTATAATCTTGTGCCGAGGGCTTCCCACTTAATCAGTATAAAAATCTAGCTCATTTGTGATGTTCAGAAACACTGAATTTCATGCCTTTTCAGGAGAGACAGGCTTTCAGTCTGCTAGAAGACAAGACAGCTTTATCTTTTCCTTGCACCAGCATGCAAAGAAGTTGTTTTGAAAAAGGAAATCTAATTAAAAACTGTTAACACAGTCTTCACAGCTGAGTCATGTTCCCAGGTACCTCCTGTTCCTCATGTTGTGTCAAACAATAAACATCTGACTCAAGACGGAGGCTGCTGCTCCTGGGGCCAGGCACCTGAGTGCAAGGTGTCGTGCCATTCATTATCACCGTGCTTGAGACCCTTTTCACATCTAGCCCTGAGCCTTGCTTCCTATGCCGATCATTTTGCTTTTCTTCTCCGGTTTCTTAACGTATTTCCTCTGTCTTCTTGCTGATGAGATTCCTGGAACTGTGAGGATCCTGGTGAATTTGCAGGCGCAGTTTGTGATAACTTGAATTGCAGGTTTTCAGAAGCAAACCTGGAGAGGGGACAGAGTTTGCCAGCAGAGGAAGCCCATGTTCCTGAATCTCGTCTACAGATGGAAAATGGAAAAAAAAAGAAAAGGGTTTTATTTGGAAGAATAGCAGAATGACCAGAACTCAATACTAGTGCTTCTACAAAGGCTACTTAAAACATTGTGACCAGATGTGTATCTATTTATATTACAATGGATAAAAAAGTTACCACCCTCTCATATGAAGATGTTTTAAACTCACCTGGTTTCACTGGAGCTGATTCATTTTGCCAGCATGGGATTAACATACTGTATTGGCTGCTAGCTCTTTTGGTATGTTTTGGTTTGCTTTGTTTTGTTTTCAATATCAATTTAAAGATAGTAGAGTCATCAAAAATAACAGCATAGTTATTTGACTGCTAGTCAGCTGGGTTGAAGTCCAACCTAAAGGCCAAATAAATCATAGGGAGTCATTCCACTTAGATTCTGGGCCAGGTAGTATAGCTTATGTTATTGATATTAAAATATCTTCCTAGTGTGTCATACAAGCTGTCACAATTTTATGTGGGGACAGATCATAATTTCACACTATTTCTGTGCAAGTATTTATAGTACAGTACCTAACAAAATATTAATTGCTATTTTTTATGAATTTGACATGAGGAAAGATGAATTTAGAGATGAATGTTGCACCATAAACCCCCTAATAGAATATAATCTATGTCTTTGTTTCTGTGGCTTTCTCATTTTCTAAGGAATAAAGATTGGAATTATTGAAGTCCTTTATAAAAGGTGTTTCCCTACTAATCCAGTTTCCAAGGAAGTATCATATTTAGGTGTAAAACAAAAGAGAGTCAATCCAGAATGGATTAGCAAACATAAATACTCCCAGAGACTGTGAGATCCCAGTTTGTAGGGGAGGGTGGACGAAGGCACATGGTAATGCACAAATACTCATCTCCTGTACTAGAGACCTGATGTGCTGGAAAGCTAATGGGATTGATGCAAAAGGGCAATGTGGAAAGAATTGGCCTAGTTCCTGCAACTGTAGTATGTGTTTGATGTGCAGTGACATTATACTTGTGGAAATAAATTATTTAGGTTGGTCTGAGGGGGTCAGCAGAGAAATTCCTACGGCTAGACATGAATTGTCTTCCGACACTTCAAATACCTTTTCTGTTTGTTTGGGTTTTTTCAAGTCCTGTTCTGTTTTATCTGTGAAAGAGGTACTAGACCAGAGTACTCAGTATTCAGTTGCTCCTAGATCTGGCGGACAGATGACACTTTTGCACAAGGGGAGAGAACTGCTCATGCTACATCTACAGTGGTTTTTCACATTTGATGGCAGGAAAGGTCTGTATGTTTTCTGTGAATAACAGCATGGTTACGATTAGATTGTTCTTTAGGTGTTGTCACAGCGTGAGCTGGTCCTTTAAAAGATTTGGGTTAAACTTTCCTCATATATTAATGTAGTCTCATTAGCCTCAACAGAGTCTGGTCTAGAGAATGAGAGGTTAGGAATCAACATCCGTATCTATATAGTTACTGCTGTAAACATGTTTGGATTTGCAGTCATGGTATGTTTGTGGTATGTATGTCTGAAAAATGTTTTATTTCCCAAGTTATATGCATTATTTTTTCAATATATGCTTAGCGTTTTTCTAAACCAGAAATGAGAGGTCAATGACTGTCAGAAAGACCCAGACATTTCCTAATATTTATAGAGGATGTGTGTTATACACAAGTGCTAACATAAAAATTTAGCTCTGTGAAAGAGCTGACAAAAAAATGTCTCTCTTAGCAGGCAGGAGCCCAGCCTAGAGTATTTTGTTTTCTTACTTTTATCTCTCAAGAGCTAAACTGGTGGTTATTAGGAGTGCTTTCTGTGCAGCTCCTTCCTCCAGTACTTGTGTATTCCTCAAATGTCCTTGAATCTCCACAGGAGTCTTTCTCAAAGGATGTTTGTTCTTCCCAGTCCACTCCAGGAGCAGACCAACCTGCAGCTACGTAGACTGCATGTTAGAGTTTGATTTCATTCAGTTCCAATATTTGTCATTGTCGTGGTTTAACCCCAGCCCGCAACTCAGCCCCACGCAGCCGCTCGCTCACTCCCCCCCCGGTGGGATGGGGGAGAGAATCGGAAGGGTAAAAGTGAGAAAACTCGTGGGTTGAGATAAAGACAGTTTAATAGGGAAAGCAAAAGCTGCATGTGCAAGCAAAGCAAAACGAGGAATTCATTCCCCACTTCCCATGGGCAGGCAGGTGTTCAGCCATCTCCAGGAAAGCAGGGCTCCAGCATGCGGAACAGGGACTTGGGAAGATGAATGCCATCACTCCGAATGTCCGCCCCTTCCTTCTCCTTCCCCCAGTTTTACACGCTGATCATGACGTCCTATGGTCTGGAATATCCCTCTGGTCAGTTGGGGTCAGCTGTCCCAGCTGTGTCCCCCCCCAGCTCCTTGTGCCCCCCCAGTCTCCTCGCTGGTGGGGTGGGGTGAGGAGCAGAACAGCCCTTGGCTCTGGGTAAGCCCTGCTCAGCAGTGACGAAAACATCCCTGTGTTATCAAAACTGTTTCCAGCACAAATCCAAACCATAGGCCCATACTGGCTACTACAAAGAAAATTAACTCTATCCCAGCCAAAACCAGCACAGTCATTCACTCTGCTTCAAGTATTTTTTTCCAATTTTTTTAATGTACAAATAATTTTACATTGTTGGACAACATTTGGTTTAAAGCAGGACATGAGAGTAAGAGCCAAAAGCCTCTGCGAGACTTCAGCCAGCCAGGACTCCGGTGGATAGTAGAGACAAGATTTCTGGGATTTTCAGCCTGCTGTGATGTGCACAAAATTCATCAATTTTTATATTTCTGTCCTTGAAAGGTTGGTTTAATATGTACCTGATGAAATTAGGCTATGGGCTCCAGTAATTCTGGTTACTTTGCAGTCAGTTAGAGGTAGAAAAAATTTATGATATTGATAAAGTTGAGCTTTCTGTTTAAGCCAGTTGCTCCAGGGAAGTGAATGTTCTATTCCCTTGAAGGAAATTGCTCCAATTTAATGGCATTGAATGTTTAATCATTTGTTACTTGTCTCACTTGCAAATACTGCTGATGGTTACGTTGTTTATCTAGACTGATTCTCTGAGAAATGGGAAGTGGTTCCCTTTTCTCTTAAAGTTTTTCTTAAGTTTTTCCTCAGTTTTTCTGAAGACAAAGAAGAACCCGTGAATTGTCTTGTAAGATTTTTTCCACCTGAGCTGAACTGCTAAACCTGATGTTTGACAGATAAATTAGTAAAAGAGGGCAGCTAGTTTCTGTCTGTTGGTAATCTGAATTGCTGAATAGTGGATGAAATTTTGCTCTCCTGTATGAAGACATACATTTGGAAAGTATAAGCAAAGTCATCTGAGTGTCTGCTGTAAAACTGGTGTGAGAGCAGATTAGATCATTTCCACAGGATTATTTGGCCCATGATAGACAGTATAAAAGTGGAAACAACAATACCTTTGGATAGCTTTATCTCATCTAAGAGTACTGGAGACAAGGGAAGACAGGAACCACTGAACCTGTGTGCAAGCAGCAGTCCTGACTAATTTGTACTGAGTCCTGCCAGTTGCGTTGGAAATCAATACCTAATAGAGATTACATAATAATACAAATCACTGTAGTATTATATATCGAGGGGCTTCTCTTTTGGATTTAACATGTAGGCCAGCTATAGCAGTTGGCCAGTTTTCTTTTACTCCGTTTTATTTGCCCATGTTAGGGATGAGTGTTGTAAGGTAGCTGTCCTGCTTTGATTATTGATCTGTCACTCTTTGTTTTCAAATTCCTTCTTAAACATCAGTTTTGAAAAATCACCACTATTCCGTGGGTGAGGCTGGTTTTTAGCCAGAGCAGTCGGTAGTTGCCTCACTGCTGAGAACCAGTGGATAGACTGTGAAGACTAAGGACCAGAGAAAAAGATCTTTTCTACGTCCCAAAGACTGTTGAAATTAAAGGTCCCATTAATTTCCCTCCTCTTTAGATCAGGTTCTGATAATGTGGGCGCTGGTCTCTGGGGACAGCACGTGAGCTCTGGCCTTGAGGAAGGATGAAATAAGCTATCCCATCCTGGTCGTTACGCTCATGGCGCGGGCCGGAGTGCTGTAACACTCCCTGAAGGCAGAGCTTCCCTTCTCTCTCCTGTCATAGCCATCCCTCTGCACCAGGCGTTGCAACTTGCTACCAGCTGCAACTGGACCTTGGCACGTAAATGAGTGGGGCTGTGTGGTTTTTCCACCCTCGCCCTAAGCTGGCTGTATCTGTAGGCACTGGGACTGCACGGACCAATCCTGCTCTGCACCTGGCTGCTTCGGGGCGTGGGTAGAGCAGACGCTGAGCTGTTTGTGCCCAGCCTTGTAGGCAGCATCTTCAATTTATTCTATTTCCACCATTATGTTGAAGCTTGATGTACTCTGAAAAAAGGGGTTTTAGTAATGTCTCCTCTAATTTTTGCTCCCTCCCTCCTTCTCTCTAGATAAGTAAGTTCTCAGGACAGATTCAGGTAGATTGGGAGCCCTAGAACTGCTTATTCAAGTCTGAGTGGCTTCACTTCTCCTGAAGATCATACCCCCGGAGAGTCAGTTATTCTGAGAATCATGTTTACCTTTGCCTTCTAGATATGGATTTAGAAAACAGTCATCCTCATAAAGCACCTTTTTACAACATCGTTTCACCCAGTCATATGAGTTAGCATTAAACATTTACTCACACACATAGCCAAAGAAGACATGGACAATTATTTCTGTCTTAAAAAAATACATGCTGTGAATTGTTTAAGTGTTTGGGAAAAATTTTCACTTCTGTCCAGGTTTGTAAAATCTAGTTCATTGTGTTTCATCACACTGTTTTTCATTTTAAGTAATACAGCTAAAAAGCTGAGGCAATAATCACTGAGAAAGCAATTTTACAGAAAGTTTCTAGCCTTGGGAGACTTTCTTAATGGTTGGTGTTTGCTATATAATTAAGCATTTGGCACTTACCAGATTTCATTTACAAAGCACTTTCTTTGTACCTTCTCTAATGGTATTAAGAAGAGAACTTGCAATTTTGAGATACTTCCTGCTCTAGCAAGCAAGGTAAAGCCAAAGCTATGCCCTTGTCTGCTTTCTGGTTTCTACATTTGAAGTGGTCTTTTTTTTGTCCTCATTTTGAATACAAATGCATGTTGAATAGGCTGAGGAATGGGAAATCCATGTGAGTCTTCAACAATCCTATAAGTGCTGACATACTCTGAACAGGGTGTCTGTCCCCATGTCTGGAAGACAAAGATAGAGAAAGATCATTTTATTGCTCAAGTATTTTCCTTTTTCTGGCTTCTATTTTCCTGACTGGAATCAATATTTCAGGGCTAATGGATGAGGACGTCTGCTGTTGCTGCCTAAAATGCTGACCTTAGCAATCAATATATTTAGCTTGGAGCATTCGTGATGTCAATTACTATGATAATACTTTAGCATTTACTGCCTGCAAAATGTCTGGGTTATTGGGTTAGAGTTCCCCTACAACCTTCTCTTTCCCACTTTCTCTTTTTATACCCTGTAACTGCTGGGGACTCCGAACCCTCGAGCACAACTGTGTTAAGCAATTATTTTATTAGGACTGGATGAATGATGGTTTTTGTTTTGTTTTCTAATTTGTTGATCATTTTGAAAATTCAGAGGGACAAGCAAGCTGTTCTGAATAATGCATTTCACTTCAACAGAAAGTGCTTTGTTCTGATGTTTTAAAATCTTTTCAAGCAGATTTTGAAGATTTCTAGTAACAATGAGTTAAAGTTTGCCACAAAGTTATTCTATACCAAAGAAACAGGACACCTTTTTGTAGAAAACACAGGAACATTTCACTTATTTTTTTCATTGTGGTCTGTAACTTAAGTGAATAATTTGATTGTATGTAAATGAGTTTAGTGTCACTGCTTGTGCTTTTTTTTTCCTCCAAAAATGGTTTCATTTAAAAAATATCACGTAGCCCAGGATTTTCGTGCTAGTCATCTCCAAGTGCTTTCAAAATGGCATCTGTCTCCCTTCTGCTCTTTGTTTTGTTCAACATGAACTGCCTAGTCTGTGGGTTTATCCCACTCTTGCCTGAACAGAATAGGGTTAAACACCACCATCCCTATCAGCACTGGTGCTTTCTGTCTGTTGCACATCAGTTTGTTGCTAAGCTTCTGTACCAAATTACCTGGATGCGGTAATGACCTTGACCTTGACATCAGATGGATCCTAGGGGTCATAAAGACTCTCAACAGATCTAAGAGATTATTGACCTCAGACCAGAGCTTCAGTAAAGTTTGTCAGTCTCTGCAGAGCATAACAGTAGATAGACCATTACAAATGATGGCTTTTTATTCATAGGGCAGTCTTGAACTGCAGCATCTAATCTTATTAGGGAAAATTAGGTCTGTCTTGGGGCTTTAAAACCTGTTTGTGGGGCTCTGGCCCACAAGCTGTCAATCAACTGAAACCTGTCACAAAGGTTTACAAAGACTGACCGTAAATTGCTAAAGAATGACAGCTATTGTACATGACTGCATTGCCTTCAGGTCTGTCCAAATCTGCATTTTTTGCAAATTAAAAGGAGCCTGTGGTTAATGGAATAAGAAGTGCTTTGTCTGATAGAGTATTGAAGACAACTGGGAGTATTGACATTTTTTGTATTATATGGTGTTTTTTTTCAGAAGGAGCAAAGGTCACTAAAAATGAGACTGTGAAAAGGTATTATTCATGTGTACTTGTATCAGTTGAAAAGTTTGTTCCTCAGTCCTGTAATAACCAATACCTTTGCACACATATGGCACTGCTTAAAGGGTTTTCAAATGTTTCTTATAATGCTGAATAAGCAAGGTCTGGCCCAAAGCCCTTCAAGGTAATTGAGAGCTTTTCCATTGACTTCAGTGGGCTTTGGCTTAGGACACTAGTGAATTTATTCTCTCAGAACCACTTGGACTATTGTTATCCTCATATATTAGTAGAAAAGTGAGACAAAAAAGTGAAATGACATGCTGTCAGTCACACAACAAGTTGGCAAAGGCAGTATAAGAACTCAGTGGTTTTGCTATCGGTCCAGGTATTCAACCACCTCTGCTCTCAAAAAAAAAAAAAAGAAAAAGAAAAGTGGAGATTTTCTTATGCTGGTGAAATAGCCCTGTGAATGGCTTGAGACTAGAGTCAAGCTTTCATTACATATAGGCTGTCCTAGTTAATGATATCTCAGGTGTGCCCTGAGCTCCCCGGGGTTTATGGCCTCGCTGGGGATGTGGCTCGCAGGGGATGCAGCGCCGCGATCCTCCTTCCCGCGGCCCGCGCTGCAGTTTCCTGGTGCTGACGGGGATCACGTCGGCAGCCGTGAGTCACGCTCAGCATCTGCGCTTCTGTGCTCCAAAGGTGCCCAGACAGAACTCGGAAACAGCCAGACTCCTGGAAAATATTTATTAGATGATGCATTCAGGGAAAAAAAAATATTGACACAACAACAGCCTACGTGCCTGCTTCTAGCCACCATGGCTTACCTTTGCCTGGTGAAGGCGCTCCCACTTTGCACACTCCTGTAATGTCCTTTTTGGCTTCGCAGCCCGTTCTCACTAGAAGAAATTTCGCAGTGCAGAGGAGAGCCAGGGTGCAGGCAGCCTCTTGGGCAGGAGACTTTTTGGGAGCTAGCAGCCTCCCTTGCAGTGGTGCTGCCTCCCCCTTGCATCCCTCCTGCGGCAGCAGGACGGAGGACAGACCTTTCCCGGAGCTCCCGTCAACCAGGTGACCCCTTCAGAGCTCTGTGTGGTTTCTTGTGCTCTACTTGGGATAACCCTAGCAGCCTTTGTTGTAATTTGTCTGATAATTCACAATCTGTACTTTTTTTTATTATTATTATTTTTTTCTCCTATGGTTTTATCTTTTAGTCTCTGTCTTTTAGCCTGGGGGAGGGAGCCTTTTGCTCTCTAGTGGCATGCCCTGGTAGATCTGCTAGCTTTGAGTCCTCTGCAATATATGAGGATGCTATTCCCCTCTGAGACGGATGTTTTTATTACTTTTTTTTTTTTTTTGTAGCCTGAAGAGCACGATGTGTCCAACTCCATGGTTTTTACATTGTCAGGCTTAGGCTGAGCAAATAGCACAAGGAGAAAGCTTTCTTCTTGTTGGATCCTCTCCAAGCCCAAGTGGTCAGATACACAATGAATCCTTTGATATCTGGAAAGAAGAAAAAGGTGGTTTCTGATAACACTACTTCTGCAGATTGTTCCAGGGGTCATTCTTAGCTGTCCTCTGGGATAGGAAAGATTCGTGCGATTTCCATGCTGACAGAGACGACCCTGCCAGTGCTAGCTGTATGAACTAGTCAGGTATGTCAAAGGAGAAGAGAAAGCACATACAGCCAAAGGCTACAAAACTCTGGAGCTTATTCACCTTCCTTCCTTGACCTCCACACTGATTTGATTTGAAGCTACCTCATCACTATATTGAACGTGATTTACATGGTTCATTAATTAATAAGCCAAAATGATATTAAGAAGCCATGAGTGCACTGTTAACTAATGGGTCTGTCAAGTTCTCACTGAAGTCTTCAGGGATAATGCCCAAGGGGCAGAAGTTAGATTAATTCCATTCATATCAACTGCCACTACCTAAAAGGTATGACTTAACTGATGAGTGGTAATTGGTTATAAGCCATTGTGACCAGGTCCTACATTTGGCAAAGAAAAAAGAAGATCTGACTTCTGCTGAGCTGGAAGGCCTTGATAAAACTGTTAAAGACTTAAGACCACAGTCTTCAGCTTTTTCTGATATTTTGTATGTATCTGAGCTGCAACGTTGAGAAAGCTCTGGAAGGCAAGAGTCTTTACTTAAATATTGTAGGAAGAAGAGTTTAGTGTGTGCTCATGTGAGGACATAACAGATGCTGAGATCTGAACGAAAAAAGCGTAGATAACCACAACCAGATATAAAACTAGCACGGGGCCTGGAGGGCAACTGGCTAGCCCAGGGTATCAGTGTATTCCCTAGAAGTCTTTTATTTCCTGGTCACTCTTGGAGTTTCAGTTGAAATCTTGGGCAATCCCTGAATGACAGTCCCATTTCTGCAAATAGAGAGTAGTAACTGGAAACTGTTCTCCTGGAAAACCATTTAAATCCTAGTGAATCAAATAAATATTTTTACCTTTTCCTTTTAGAAGTGCTTTGCCTAGTCTGGGGAAGGAATAAAGAAGAAATGAAGCAATATCACACATTTGCCCTCTCTCCATGAATGTGATTTAAAAGGGTCATGACTACAGACCATACTTTTAGGGTAGGTTTGTGTAGATCACTGCAGAAAAAGATTTTGAGCAGGTTTAGTGGACAGTCACTTTATTCTATTAAACGTACATGCTAAAGATACTACTTAAAGAAAATATTATTGGATAAATCCTTGTCACTGCCTCCACATTTATGTGTTTTGGAATAGTCATAGCAAAATAGAGAAGTTTGTTCATCAATCCTTTTTATTCTCTTTAGATATTTGTAGCCATTGTTATAAATGGATCCAGTCACAGTGTTCTCTCCTGTAATGTTTTAGATCTAGTTGCCTGAAGTACCAGGCAATATGGGTGTCAAACCTGTGTTTGAACCTAAAGACAGCCTGTTGCTACAGCTGTCTTCACAGATGTGAAGTTAGGCCCCACAAACTGGAGCAGCCTGTGAATTTTCCCAGTTTACAGTGTCCCAACCTTTTCCTGATAGTATCAAATTGAAAAAAAACAATCTCAATTCTTTTATTAAGTTATTACCTGGCACAAAGACATTGCATTTCTCAATGATTTGAAAGATCTCAGTGATTTCAAGATTTAAAATTGCTCCTTAGATATTAGAACCAAGTTCCAGATCTAGGTCAGATCTTTAAAGCACTTCTTATACATAAAGATATGCTGTTATTAAGGTTAATCAGGTTGTTGTATGTTTTAATCCCCAGTCAGAGCAAGAAGTCTCTGTGTCAGTACAGTGCAACTGAGCCTCCATTGTTACAGGCTGCACTGGGATCAATGGTATTTCGGTTGTAAAAAAAACCTGGAGAAAAGGTAAAAAAGCAACATGCCTAATTTCCAGCAACTGTACTGAATGTTGAGCAGGCTTAAGTTGTTTTGAGTCACTAAGATTAGCCAAGTTGAAATATTCGTCTCCTCTTACTTTGATTTACCACCATTCACGTTACAGAGTGAATTGCATTTGCTCTGTAAGCATCATTTTGTTCAATGGGGCAAATACATATTAACATTGCCACAGTAATTGCTCAAAAGGCATTATATTACTTGCTTGTTTTTTTGAAAGTGCCTACAGATGCTGTTTACCACCTCACAGGACTAGATGTTATAAACACAAAACAAATATCAGTCCTTCTCTCAATGACCTGGTGATTTCAACATGTAGTGAGAGATGAGAGGCAGGGAGAGGAATAGAAAAGGAGAAGAGACAGATGAAACGGTGTGTTAAGTAAATTGGCAGCTATTACAATTGCATTTGTTCAGGCTTATCAGAGGGAAGTGGAAGAAGCAAGAGGGCTGGAGCCATCCCTCCACTAGCTCTGCCTAGTACTACTTGTAGTCCAGTCTCATGAGAAAGGAGAGACTGCAGTGTAGCTTATCTGCCCATCAGCAGCCCAACCGTGCCTGACTCTGAACTGCTGTTTCATATACTTTTGCAATAAGAAAGGTTACATCTGTTGTCTCTGACCAAAATCTGGTTGTAGTATGGGCATGAGTGAGACCACGTAAAACAAGAAAGGTTTTTTTCTGTAGCTGATGCTACTTTTCCATTAGCAGAAGTAAAGTAGAACTTGGAATGAGATTGAGTCCACCTGCATTTTTGATGTCTCATGAAGCAGTCCTCCTCAAACAAGTATCTGACTTCCATACTGAGTTGATGAAGGCATACAGGTTGCTCTTTGGAGGAAGACCCTACCTGCCCTAGGTTGTGAGTTCTTTGATACCAAAGGTAGGAAGAAATCCCATGGCTTTGCCACCCTTCTCTAGCTCTTGGTTGGAAGAAGTGATGTCGTAATAGCTAATGTCTGAGGTGAAAATGATGTGAGTCAAAGGCACATTTGGTATATTCAGGGCTGTCTGAATTAGTTCTGGATAGGGTGGTTGCTGAGCAAGGACTCCTGGAGCTCCAGAGCCCTCTGCCTTACCCATTAAAGAATGAGTCTTTAATAGTGGCCATATTTTCCAGCTGAATAACTAGAGAACAGAAAGGTTTAGTGACTTGGCTTTGTGGGCTCTGCAGCTTACTGGTCAAGGCTCTGTCAGCTCAAAAGAGCTCTGTGGCTGACAGCCACGATTTTGACACCTAAGCCTTGAAAATACATTTGAAAATTACTCATTTCTGTCTTTCAGAGTGAAGGTAGGCAATTCCCTGAATATGTGAAGGGTTTATTTAGCTGTGTGGTGAATACATCTATCTTTCTAAATTACTTAATACAACTACATTTCTAAATTCTTAATCACCAAAGCAAAGATAGTGGAATGATGTATTTCTAGTACATAGTTAGGTCTGATTCATCTTGGTGTTCCTGGATGAATAAGATCCAGTGTTCCTGTTAATGGATGCTTTCTATGACCCAGCCATTTGAGAAGAGTGATGCATTACTGAGGATTTGCATTGGTAGGTACTTTCTGTAGTAATTGCACAGCTACCAAGAGAGATAATTGCTGGTTTCCAGATGTTACCGCTGTGGTCAGTGCCACTTGCTCCCACTCTCTGTTTAAATTTAATTCTCCTGTGAACCTTCCTTTTCATTAATTAAAAATTATGAAACTAGTTTCTGCATTTAATTACACAAAAGAAAGACAAACAAAAGCTGTTTTAAAAGCCTGAATGATTCTGAGCATTATGAAAGTGTAGTGAGGGTAGCTGCCTAACAAAGCATGGTTAGTGAACACTTAGAAAACTCACATACTAGATGAGAAAGCAGAACCGAGATTACTGCACTTTTAACATGATTTACAAATAACAAGCATAGGGAGCAAACAAAAGCACACTTCATCATTCCAGCAGCATTAACTCTGACCAGAACAGACAGGTTTTCAGCCTCTATCTCCATAGTATGTCTCTGCAAAAAGAAAACTGAGAGGCATTCTGCAAAGTCATGCGGAGGAAGTGCTCCCAGCTCATTGTGCTTCCTTGCACGCCTGAAGGCGCTCTGTGTGTGAGCATTTGCAAGAATAGACCATATGTTAATGACTTACTTACTAACCTCAAAGCCAAGTCCAGATGCTATAAACCACCAGTGTTACCTTTCTTTTGTGCACTGTGTTATTGCCTGAACAAACCCCATCATTTCAGAAAATGTCAGGTACAAGTATTGTATCAAGAAGCAAACTGTGGAAAGTCAGCTCATACATTTACCAGAAAGCCATTAGGAGAAAACGTATATGTACTGAAAACAAGATAAAAAGAATATATAAATGTATCCACAAGCCCAAAGTATGATGTTCTATTACGATGAAAGATGCTTGAAAAACATTAAGAATAACAAAGCAGATTCTTTCCTACCATAAAAAAGCTTTGCTCAACACAGGAGGGCTTCATGACTGCTGGAAAATATGAGAAAGGTAAACACAGTACAACGATATCACCCAGACATTTTGAAAGCAGGTTTTTGGTTTTCAGACTGTAATTGGGCTGCCTCTTGGATTTGCGTGAGTAGCGTAAATCTAACATACCTGTACAATAGGTGAAAAAACTGGTACTTTGTACCTTTCAGTGATTTTCTTGTGGTTTTTAATTTTCTTTAGTCATTTCCTCATCCCTTTTTTGTTGCAATAGCTTTGATGGTTCCCCATATATACCGCTTCTTTACCCTGCTGTTAGCCCTGAAAGGAATTGACAGGCCCCCTGTCCAGCTTGTTAAGCTCTTGAAGCTCGCTGCATCCTGCATGTAGCGTGTTTCTGATTACGCCGGCAGCGCAGACACTCGAGCTCACAGCTGCTGCAGCGCTGCCAGATCAATACAGCCACAAAGCACAGCAAGCCTTTTGTGTCAGTTCAGAAATCAGATTTCTCTTGTCTAGAGGGCAATCTGTAAAATAAAATCTCCTAACGTGAAGTAGTCCTCCCGGAGCTTCACCGAGATATCCATTTATCAGTGTATTTAACAAGGCACTAAGAAGCTCTGGAGGCTGAGTGACAAGAAGGGGCTTCCTTGCTTCAAATCGATGCCACCTCCCCCTCTGCCTCTCCCCCGCACCACCCTCAACTCCACATGCGATAAGGCACAGCATATGTTTCTCCTTAGACTTGTCTGCAAAAATATCAAACCCTTAAAAGACGCATCAGTGGCGGACATAAACCTGTCAGAAAACAATTATCAGCTGTATCTCGTAGTGATCTTATTATGTCACTTGGGTCTTGACAACCTTGCAGATACCCTCTGTAGTGGAAATAATCAGGGCAGAGATAATGAAATTTATTGATAAAGCAAGGAGTCCGACTGGGTCAGCTTGAAGCCCACTCAGCTGTTAGTTTGCGGGTGGGACTGTTGTTCATTTCTGTTTTTTTTTTTCTTTTTTTTTTTGTACGGCTGATAGGACTCAATTTATATTCTTTCCTTCTCTTTGATACGGACAAACTCATTTTTTTCCCCTCCAACTCCAGTGAACATTTAGGTTTAGAGCTAGTATGCAGGAACTGTCAGCTCAGCAGCCAAGAGAAAGAAAGGGGAGTAGGGTACAGGGAAGGATCAACCATAGCATGTTGTGGAAAGCAGACTAAGACCATCCTTTCCCAGACATTTGTCCTACCACTTCCCTGGGAATAGCTGTGTTAAGGGTGAGCCTTGCAGGAGTGCTAATGAGTTGCACTGGCAGCAGGACTTTGACCCTGCAAGGGCATGAGAGTGTAAATCCGTACAAACTGAGATATAAAGAAAAGGGGGTTGCATGTATGGGTGGAAGTGACTTTTTTAGCAACTTGGACTCATCTCTATCTGTGCTTTTTCACTCACTTGTAAATAGTTTCCTTAGGGATTGGATTTGGAGAATCAAATTTGACCAAATTTCACCTGATGGTGAAACTCAGTCTAGGAATGGATTTTTTCACAGGGGAAACTGTTGCCCCAGAGGAAGGAGGGCTGAAGCTTGAGGAAATTGCAGGACTCCAGTTCTGAGGAAATGGCTGGTCTTAGCAAAAATGTGGAAATATGGCTTACATTAACTATTGAGCAGTCCTTTGCACTTTGTTTTTGCTTTGAAGAGCAGCTTTAAAAAAAAAATATACATTTTGCAGAGTGGTTTCAAAAAGCCCCTAAAGGAAAAAACGTTAGGTTGAGTGGCAGGACCTAGCACTGTCTTGGAAAGGCCTATGGAGAGGAGACCCAGGTTTCTTACTGGGCCCATGTGAAGGCTGGAACAGCTTTGCTTTGCACACTTGCCATCAACCAGGCTGAAGCAAGTGAGTTTGATTATGGATGAAGGAGGAGTTCCCCACGGAAGAAAAGGAAAACTTAAAAGCTTTTAAAATTAGACTATACAAGTCAAGGAAGATGACTAATTTAGTAAGGCTTCAACAAGAGTAGATGCCTGAGAAAAACATCTGTTAGAAGAAAAGCATTGGAAACACTCTGAAATATATATTCAGTAAGGTGAATCCATTTTTGTCAGGGCTACAGTTATGCAAACAATTTAATATAGTTTGTTAAAGATGTCCTGTGGTTCTGCCACATATGACTTATGATATAGTAAGGTGTCTTGATTAAGATCTGTTGCCTGGATTTTACTTTAAAAAGGGACAACACTAAGCAACATCTTTGCCTATTTTCACTTTAGGAGTTGTGGGAGGAATCTATTCCTAACTGAAAGTCTAGGGCTGAGAATGCTTTGGATGCTTCATTTTCCCCAATCTGTGGGTTAAATTGGGAGCTAATGACAGACTGATGAAAATCTCTAGAATGAAATATTTTCCTTTCTCTAACACAGCAGAGTCAGCAGGGTGTAGGTCAACAGAAAGGAGCTCACCCTGTGCCTGTTTACTGATAGTTCCCAGTCTGCCTTCCGTAGCCCTACAGCCTTCAACCCCGGCGCTGACTGTAGCTTCGTTTGCTATACCCTGGCTTCCAGTTCCCTCTAGTTGTCTCCTACCCCATTTCTCTTCTATATCACTACCAGTCAATGCTTAGTCTTCTGTGGTGGTGAAGGATCAAACTTCTAATGGTAACTAGCCCTTAAAAAACATCAGAGGGTTTTTTATTGTCTTACTGCCTCTGCTGGACACCTAACCTACGAGGCAGTGAATATCTTTCAGAAGTGCCTGTCTCCCTCCACTGCCCAGGCCAGGTGCCTGCCTTTTTATAGATGGATATACTTGCAGAAATGCTACCAAAAGTCAATTGACCGATGATATTTTATGTCTTACTGCCATAACACATTTATACTAACAGATTTTATGAATCATTGCAAAGGTGAGGTCCATAATAGCAAAACCAAGCTTCTCATGGGGTTTTTTGTTACAGTACAATCCTGGCTTTCTTAGTCCTGCTTTTACTCGGACTGATTTATCTTGAGGCTATAGACTACAGATATATTTGCCTACCTATACTTTGTCATGATATTATCATCAAGAATATAACTAAACCGTTGGTGTCAGAGCAACCCAAATTCTTCTTATCTGAAGAGAAGAAAGGGACGATAAGATTTTTTTTTTAACTTCACTTGCCTATCTCATTGCATTTCTCTATCAGTTGAGTATGTTTTTCATTTTCCTTTCCAGGTGCACTTTTGTTTTCAATATTGAAGATCATATTCATAAAGGGGATTTCATCCATCACTATCCCTCTACATTTACAATTCAATTTTAAGGATGAAACTTTCTACCAAGCAAAAGCATAGGCAGGTACTTCATCAGTACAAATGTGAGTACACATGAGGACTTTTTTTCCAACAGGACAAAAATGAGAACAAGATCATCTGAGTACAATCAGATAGGTGTGCTCTAAGATGGAGGCAAGGCCACAGGGTGTCGCAAGCTTGGAAACCGATCCAACTAGGAAACATCGTGATATGGTTAGAAGAAAAGGTGTAGTTGCTTGGAAGAATGACCAATTACAGCCTTTTAGGTTAATAATGCCAAATCATTTGTGCAGGCTGGGTCACATAATCTCTCAAGAGTCATATGTCCTGTCCCCATCCTGTTATCAGATGTATCTCTCTCATACATGTAAGATGTAGGCATCTTCTGAAATACAGCTGGACGTAGAGCAGGTACAACACCAACAGAGGGGAAATGCAGAACATGGGAACTCTCCATCCCAGCTGTTCCATGAATAACTGGTCTCTGGCCCAGTATCACAGAAAACAGGTCCTTAGACTAACTGGATTACTCTGAGCACTTGACCTTCTTATATGACAGAGAAATGATTGTATGCTAACAATTTACCTGGTAAATCATTATACATATGCTGCATATACAGGACCCCAAGTATTCTGGAGTACTCTCACTGATTTTATTCTAAAATGTGATTCAAACTAGACAGTAGTTGGAGATGTTCAGAGATGCTTCTAGAATGTAGTCAAATGATCAGTTCTTCAGAAATCACTGCACTTCCTTTGAGTAATCATTAGCAATTTTTTCAAATGGAAACAATATTGCCTTTCAGCTGGTTTCTACTCTGTAATGAAGATTTTTAGGTACAAACATTTATGCATAATAATGCATCCTTTCTCATCACCTGTGTAAATTCAGAGCTGACCTGTGGAAATCAAACAGAAATAATTTGTTGGTCCCCATAACAAAAGTGATGTTATATGGAAACAGATGGCTCTATCCCAAATTCAAGAATTATTTCCAAATGCAAAGAGTGAGGGTCTCAATTCCCAGAGCAAATACTCTCAGATGAATCAAAGTGTGCAGGATCTAGAACTGTTCAGCTGGCCAGCATTTTTCTGCCGTCTATAGTGGAAGACAAAAGCTCTGTTCATCTTGAGTGTAATGTAATCAAGAGTATGGTAGAAAACTTTTTTTCACTGGTAACACAGATGACACTGATGAAAATATCTGGAACTGATCTACAGTACAGTTTCTGCTGTTGTTGTGTACTAAAGCCACGACTGAAAGGAGATGCTGTTCTAAGTGGATGGATGGAATAGTCACAGATGTAAGAAGAAAATGAATCCATTTACTCTTCATACCTGGTCAGTTTTCTTATATACACAAGACATAACAGATTAATTAGATTCACTCACGTACCTTGAATTCACTTGTGCTAGTAATAGAGGGCACACTGCAGATAACCTCCCTTCTCAGTGCTGAAGGGCAATCTACACAGCCTGCTTGAAGAGTTTTAGCCTTAAAAAAAAACAGTTACAATATCATATGTGGTATTTCATACTTAGCCTTTGCAAGACTTCCTTTGCTTTGAAGGGATTTCTGACTAAGTTTCTAATCCTATGACTGGCTGTGTGTCTAGGCTTCTCCTTACTCATATGGTCTGGTTTGGAACAGGAGCCAAATGAAGACTGACGGTCATGGTCAGTTTGTATTAGCCACATAAAAGGACCGTATTTTGGTCTTGAAGGGTTTACAGTCCACCTGCATTTTAACATCTGAAGCTGCATGGGATAGAAGCCAGCAGAAGCCATTGGAAAACCTTCCACCATCTTAAAAAAAATAGATCCGGGTCTGTACCTTTCATTCAATATGTTGATTTCATTAATCCCCTGAGATTTGGTTTATTTTTATGTAGTTAATCTGAACAACAAAGCTGAATGCAATGTGGCAGTTCAGAGAAAATGGAGTAAAAGCATTGCATTGTTTATGGCAAAAAATGTAAGACCATTCTCCCTTCTTCTCCAGTAAAGATTGGCTCTGATGCAGAAAATTCCTTAAACTCCTGCCTGACAACTAATATTGTTTCTATCACAGTATGAATGAGTCTTGCAAAATTCTGTTTGTGGCTGATAAAGAGTATTAGGCGATATGGACATGAGAGAGTAAAAGCTTTATGAAGGCAGGGCACAAGCCTGGGTCAACGACAGGAGAGAAAAAACAGGGAGCAGAAGAGGTAGTATGTGACTAAAAAAGCAAAGAGAAGAACAGCAGGCAATGTGTTTTGTTTCCCCAAGAAATTCTGGAGGATTTGACTCTTTGCAAGTCTGTCAGTGCTGGATGGGGATTGCAGTGCATTCTGCACTGTGAGGCCTTGGGGTAAATAAAATTGCAACAAGAGCAAAAGGTTTTAATTTCTCATGCAGAAGCAGTAAAGAGATAATAATAACGATAAGGCTAGAACCTTGGATAGTGTCCCTCTCCAGACATGGGCCATTGGTGAAAGGAATACATATTCTGAAGCTTGGATGATTTTGATAGGTCTACATAGTTGTGGACTGCCTGACCTCTTTCTACAGTAACTATCTGTTCTTTTTCTCTTTTGTATTTCAACATCTGATGGTTTTGCAAGAAAGCAGAACTACGGATGCTGGTCAGATCCTGCATATTTTCTCCCCCTTTTCCAAGCCCCTTTGTTTGCTTTTTGCTATGGATTTACAGTGACGCATCCCATCTGGTTCTGCTGTATTGCATGATCCAAGATAACACTTAGCACCATTAGCAGTCAAGATGGAACACATCATAGCTTGTTCCTAGTGTGTGTCGCCAAGGGCCTTAATCTTCTGCTTCAGAATTCCAAATAATTTTAAATTTCTTTTTAAGTTCCAGAGTGGTAAGCATCCCAGGGAACTCTGCATTTCCACATTAGGGCTGATTCTGCACCCAGGCAAGCTTGTTTAAAACTAATTCAGGGATCTTTGTGCCAGATAGATATACCATGACTGGGCTGAAGGTCAGGCGAGCAGCTCTGTCTTTCTTTCTGAACCATCCAGTCTCATCACAGCCACCTTGATTATCTTTTAGCCCTGTCCCATGTCCTGCCTGATACCCTCCTCTTGTCAGGGAGGGGCATTCTCAGGGTCCGTTTAGGGCAGGTTTGAATTGCTGAGCTGTGGAAAAAACAGCCAGTACAGAGGCAAAGGACAGAGCCTGTAATAAGAAAGCATTCTTTCCACACCCTCTGGTTTTCGTGTCCCATATTTGAGTTTGAAACCGTGGTATTTTGAACTATGACTCACCAATTTTGCTTTATTGCTGATAGTCTGTGGTTGGTAAATTTTATGACTTTAATCAGTCGAGCAGCTATATGCAAAGTAAAGCTAAACTGAGAGTATTTAACTTCTGCACAGAATAGGAATAGATAATGTAACGAGACTTTGTCATGTCCAAAAGCACGTAAATTAATCTGACATTACAGGCATAGCCACTGCACACATGCACACAAAAAGCAGGACTTCCTGCTGTTGTTGACATTGTTTCCCATGTAGTCTGTTTATCGCTGTGATTTGTTTATTAGACAGGTGGACGCACCATGCTGGGGCCCTGCAACAGAGATCGGCCGTCTCGTGGGACCTACAGAAATGGGGAGAGAGCCCACAGGGATTCCGTGTGGCCCCATAGACGGGCGAGAGAGAAATCTCCCCTGCAGGGTCCTGCTGAGGATTATACCCTCCCGCGGATGCCCCGATAATCTCATAATCCCTAACCTATGACTTGCCTCTGATCTCCTCTCACTCCAAATCATTTAGACTTCAAGTAAGAGGAAGTTTAAAGAAGGAGAACAATTATGAAAAGCCATTTCCATTAAGCTCCTAAAACATTTTTAGCCAGTTTAACAGAGCAGTTAATGAGAGCAGGAGAGGAGACCTTGGGAGGGTAGCATAGATGTCTTTAATCTTTCTGGTCTATTTTTCTTATCTCCACCACATCTGCTGAAGCAAACAAGCAAACAAGATATGTTTCCAGTATGCACTTAACACTTCACATGCTATAGTTGAAAAAGTGGAGAAATGCTTTATTTGTTTATTGGTTTAACAGTTTTAACTGATGTGATACATATGACACGAAATATTCCCTCCACATACGCAGACAGACTTGTAAATGATAGGTTTGGTTACTACTGGAAAGTAGATCCACTTTACCACATTCCTCCTGCCCCTCCACCCCCCCAGATTGATTATTCTGTTACAGCGCCTCAGTAAGCTTGTTATATGACAGTGAGGAGCTGGTTAGTATATCCTTTCTGATTCTGCCTTTTTTATGGATTTCAAAGATAATTTCAAATTAAAATAACCTAAAGCGTAAAAGAGACTGGCATTGGTTATCTATTCTTTACAAATAGATATAATTCTTGTGGTTTTTTTTTATTTTGTTATTGACCAAGCTCTAAAATATGCATTATTCTGCTTTATGTATCTATTTTTGAAAAGCTCCTGGGTAAAAGTGAACTTTTACATAGCATTTTCCCTTATTGTTTTTAAAATGTAATATTTAAAATATTTGCCATTTGCAAAACAGTCCCCTTCTTCAACTCTCCCCCAATATTGTACTTTCTTTTGTTCTATTGGAGTTTCTTTATAGTATCAAAAAGAGAAGAAAAATATGCACATTCCAGAAATAATAATAGTAGTAGTAGTAGTAATAATAATAATAATAATAATAATAGATTTTTCATTAATACTGAAAAGCTACAGCTAAGCAAGACCTGTATAAACAAACCTTGTAAGAATATTCAAAAGAAGAAACATCACAAAACAAAGGATTTTTTCAGTTTAGCAGAAATGAGGGAACGTAGCTTGTCAGAGAAGACGTACAGTTGCAATTCCTTACCACCCACGCTCCCTTTCTACTTCCAGGCTATTTTCTATTTGAACTGCATGGTTTGGGGTGATAGTTGTTTTTTTTACTGTCGTTTCAGCTCAGTGCTGTGGTCTCAACTGGGGTCTCAAGGTGTTGCAATAAGATAATTTGCAACAGGTAAAATGACAAACATCCATCATTATCTCCAGCAATTTTTTTACAAGGCTATCAACAGAGCTATTTGAAAACTGTCCCAACTGCTTGGCTTTTGAAGACGGATTTAGCCCTTCTGGACTGAGGTTTTTGCAATATTTCATATGATGGCTTGTGCGCAAAACTGTACTATCATATTAATAATTGCAGTAACTTTTGTCATTTTACAAATCCGAAGTAATAAATGTCATAACTACTAAGACTGTAATTCACTTAATGGTGTCACATCCTTTTAAACTTGTACTCTGGATTATGTCCCTTCCTTGCTGTTATATTAGAACCATGATATAAAAATGCACTGTTGACTTTGCAGGAAAATATCATTAAAAGAGAGTGCTTTATCTCTTTTACTCCTTTGACCTCTCCCTCCCAGCCATAACTAGTTGACTGTAGCTGTATTCTTCCTCTCCTAAAGCAAAAGTAATTAATCTACTTTCAAGATTTGCAGAATCTCATATTTCAAAAAGTACCTGCTTTTGCTTAGAATGGCCTTGTCAGTGTGGGATTGAAAAATGATCTGAAACACTTTATCAAAGATCAAACAAATGCAAACTGCACTTACCATTAGCTAAATACTTGGCCTGGACTGAGTCATCCCATCATGTGCTGGGCTCCTGAGTATCATCCCTGTATCATCCAGTATCATCCCTGATCAGTGCTGGAGCGTGGCACCCACAGGTTTAATTAGACTGCAACATGTCTGTATAACCGAGTTTGAGTTTAGCAATAGGTAGGTGTGGTGATGGCCTTGTTGTTTTGTTGCTGTGGCAAAGATTGGGCTTCTAAAAAGCACAAAATAAATTAAGAGTAACTATGACAAACTAGAGGAGATGGTTGATGCAGAGCTTATGAATTCTGATTTGAATTAGAAGCTTCTATGTGAGATTTCTAACTCCAGTGTGAATGTAGCGCTGGGTGCCTTCACTACTGTCCTTCTACTGCCATATTTGGCTGAAATCCAATGGGATGATGACACAGCTCTAATAATGGAAAGTCATTAACCTGAGGAAATCTCATTCAAATGAAACTGAATGGGGCAATGCAATAGCTACAGCTTGCCAGGGTAAGTTTTGTCTGACTTCTTTTCAGGGAGCTGGAGCTCAGAGCAGTGGAATTTCTCCCTGAGGCAAAACAAAGGAATTGGATGTCATTTTGCAACCCTTTAACTAAACGTGATTTCAAACCTCAGGACTTTTTGCGGGAGAGAAGGTAATGCTTCTCTCAAAGTAGGGTTAGCCAAGGAAGAAGAAAAATTGCTGTATAAAGAGGAGAGAGCGAGAGCAAGATATTTAAGAATATTCAAAAAAGGATCCAAAGAACAACTACCACCCCGAATCACACACAGTTCAGATAGAAAAGACAAAAAAGATTCTGACATATCCAAAAAAATCGGGGGAAGGAAACAGAGGCATGTGTGTTTATTATTTTGTCTAGTTCTGTATCCTTCCTGTGCTAACTGAAGTGGAGGATAATTGTATTTAGAAACCCATATACATCTTGGGCATCTGTTAACTTTCATCTGTCCTGTATCACTGAAGAATAGCACGTAAACCCAGCATGCTGCAGGCTAGATTTAAGGAATTCAGTGTGTTTAAATCACTGTGGTGTCTGGAAGCTTGGGACATCCTAGGACAGCCTAGGGGCCATTTAGCCCAAATTCTGTGAAGAGAGAACAGATATCCATGTTTTATCTAGGAAGTGTGTCAGAGGTGCCAAGGATGGGACAAAGACCAGTAGACCAAGAGAAGATGAAACTCATGTCTATCCTTGAGGTCCCAGTACAGCAACCTGGCTAGTGTTCTGCTAGGGTTAGCCCCATCAGAACTGAAACAATAACCAAGAATAATAGGGAAAATATATATTCATAGTAGTAAATGAGCTTGCAGATTGCATTCTTCTTAAGTTCTTGGCCTCAGAAGAGAACTTTTTCATTTAAATGATATATTGAAATACCACCACCACCCCGCTGGTTAATTAACAAAAGCCTTATACTGGAGTGCAAAGAGTGAACAGTTGAAAAAATAGATACATTTTGAGATTTTTTTCTAAGCTAGTTCCTTCAGAAATAAGGGTTCCACTTTGTCAGAATTAGCTCTGAGTTTGGGGAATTTTATGCAAAAGCCCCATTGTTTGTTTCTGTCTCCTGCAAAGATTTTTCCTCCTTGTTTGTGACTCCACTTCCCCATCAATTACTCCTTCTTGGTGATCTGAGCTCATTTTAAATCTTTTAATACAGATATTGACACCAAAGAGGACTCATCCATAGAGGAACGGAATGTGGAGCTAGTCTTCAAAAAAGCATGTGTCAGTGCCTCTCAGTCACATTAGTAATTTTTTTTTTTTTTTTCTGAACTAGAAGCTTCTAATGTTTGTCTTAGCCTCTGGGCATTAAATGGATCAAAGAGGATTGGAGGGGACAACGCTCATCTGAGGTGCTCATGTGCTGGAGCACACGATCACCAGCTGATCATCATGTTGCCACTCGTGCCACTCATATTATGGAGCTAAATTCAGGTGGCAGGGTTCACATTAGCCTGGCATTACCTGCCCATCTCTCGCTGCAAGAGAGGACACCACCATTGCAGAGTTGTGAAAGCAGAAGTTGAAGTATTTCAAGAAGGAGGCACTTCTTACGACCGTGTCCTTCCCTCTTCTTTCCGCATTGTCTACACGGAGGTGTCTCTTCCCTCGTGGTTATGTGCGGTGTGTAGATACTGAGGGACTCCACTGAGGCTGACAGGGCTGTAGCTGCAGGTAGATTGGACATCTCTGCACGGCACAGCAGTCCCCACACAGGCAGGTTTCTGGGTAGTGCTCGGACACTGATTTCATCCACAAGTGTAATACTGGATGTAACATGCAATGTGAAGGGCTCAGAGTCCCCCTCCTGGGACACAGACGTCCCCTGCCATTGCCCTCTTCAACACACACACCAACACACACTGACTTCAGATGCTTTCCATGCTTGTAGGTAGGTGCTACAACATGGCCTTGGAAATCCTTTCAATGCAGTTAGATTTTAGATTATTCTACAGCAGATCTCTGCCATAGTGACCTGGATATTCGTTAGTTCTGGTTTTTGCTCTACCATCTAAACCATTTTAAGTGGTAATCCACTCTCATGTAATTTGCTCAGTGCAGAAGAGAAGAGGCTTCCTCTTCCTTGTCCTTTGACCTACCTTGAGCCTCAGAAAAAGACTAAGCATGGAGATGCCAGGGCCCTGGGGGGGCCGGGGACTCCTTGGCGTCCCCATGGTGGGTCAGGGCAAGTCCTGTCAGCCATGGCCCATGCCACCCCCAGCCAGGAGCAGGGTTGCTGGGGGGCACTGGGGCAGCCCCAGTCCTGGGCATCGGGCACCTCCTTGGGGATGGGGATAGGCTGGGGCTGGGACGGGCTGTCGGTCCATGTGCGAGGATCAGGATCGGGCCCGGTGATGGGGACCAGGGTGAGACGTGGCCCTGGGATGGCCACACGGGTGCCCTCAGGACCCCCACCAGCAACGTGGTCATTATGTGCTGGGCTGTCAATAAGTGGCTGGGAACAGGCTGTAGATTGAGAAGGAGTGGGGTTTCCCCATTTCGGATTAAAACCAGATATGGATCAGAGCCTTGCACGTCCCGTATTGCATTATGTCCTGAGCAAACTTAGTGCTGGCTGTGGGCCAGGAAGTAATTTTCCAGCCATTTTTCCAGCTGCAGACTGGAGTGCCTTGAATGTAGCCTTTATACTCCTCTAACATCAGGCCCTGAAACAAAGACTAAGTGTGCTCAACAAAGACGTTTTGTTATAACTAGGTGGATTGTATTTACAATTGGGATTACAGTACATGGGAATCAAGATACAGAAATATAAATGAGAAAACCTCTTTCTGATGTTACTGAATAAAATAACCCCCACAGGAATTGCTGTATACTTAGATAGTCATCATGTGGATTACTGGGAAAGTTGAAGGTATTAGTCTCGTAAGAATCCCCGCACATCTGCAGTTATACCCAAGAGTCTGTTTCAATATAGTGCAAAAAATACTATGCGTGTTTAGAGCCACGTTAATTTTAGAGTTGCCATAGAAATTGCTGGCACCTCAACACTTAATTTCGTTTCACAACAGGACAAAATCCAGAGACTTCAAAACCTTCCCTGGAATGGAAATTCTAAAATTCTTAGGAAAAAATATTATTTAAAAAAAAATCTGGAGTTCATTGTAATGTTTTATTTTTCTTATTCAAAACATCACAATGGTTTGCGTTGATTCATTTCAACACTGAGCTGCAGATCATGACTGTGCATCGTCTTGAGGGAGCTGTAGCACCAAATCTCATTCATTCCCACACTGTGAGCAGGGTCCCTGGCTTGACTCCATCTTCTGTAATGCACTCTGAATCACAGGGCTTCCAAGATAAATCCTACAGTTTTGTTCAGAAAGGCGTTATGTGCATTACAGGAAACGGATAATTTCAGCAAAAGCACAAGAGAAAGGAAGTCCACAGCTATAGATGACAGAAGGCATAAAACATTAGGAAAAGGTCACTATGCATTTGCTTATTCATGTCAACTCGAAAAAAAACCCCAAACCAAACAAACCTTTGGAGTCATTCAGACCACAAACACTTTCTGATTTGTATCCAACCACCCAAACCCGAAGTACTTCACTTTGATTTTTATGAATTATTTTAAAAAATGCAAAATAAAAATTCTGCAACTCTTTAAAAAGTATCCAACACAAAAAGTCAGGTGACAGAGTGGACTTACAGCTGTTACTTCTGTTCAGGACTTCTGATGGGAAAATGGATGAAGTGCTTTTAAGTGCAGGAGTGGGAACTTTAGCTCTGGGCGAGCATCCTCCTCTGCTCCTGCCTCTGCCTATACTGCCTTTGCTGCTCCTTTTTTGCTTCTCCTCAGCTGGAGGCTGCTGCCTGCCGTGGTGGAGGGGTGCCCTGTCCAAATGACTCTAAGTCCTAATATTGAACGTATTTAAATAACTTGATTCATTCTGAGTGAAGCAGGTGAGAGAGGCTTTGGTGGCAGCAGAGCTGGCAGATGGGACGGCTGGTGGATTGCACAGCGAGACGACGGTAAGCAGCTAGGAGCAGGCTGGGAGAAAACCACTTGTAGCCGTATTTCACTGAAGTGCAAGGTGAGTTTCTGCTGATTTGGTCCACAGTTTTAAAAGTTCTGCTTTTCTAGCTTACTTTATCACTAGGTACTCCAAGATAAATAGGATTGTTTGAACAAAATATATACTTGCGCTGAAAAAAAGACCCAGTGAGTTAATGTTGACACATGGTGACCTTCTGTAGGTATATTGTAAGTGCGTTGTATTTTTTTTTCAGAAGTAAGTAAACCCACTGTGAATGCCAATGTGACTGCCTTCACTAGAGACAAAATGTAAATTGATTTTAAAAAGTTGCTAAGCACAGTCTAGTGCTGTGGGCTTTCGTGAGTATCCAGAGCCCCTGCAAACTGGGCTGTTCCTGCTGGTGGACAAATACGGAGTTAGGAGAGAAACTTCAGGAATCTTAGGCTACATCAAATGGATGGGGAGCTCACATACAAAGATGAAAAGCTCCACTTCTCAGATCAGAAGAATTTTCCCATTTTGAATCCAAATCAGTTTGCAGGTGCTGACTACATTTTCTCATATGTTTTATTAAAGACTTTTTTTTAAAATTAAATTGTGGAAAGCATGCATACAAGCTACTTTTGCAGAATCAGGCTCTTGCATAATGAAGAAGCCTGCCATTTATACCAATAAAAGTTATTTTCTTTCAGAGAGTAAAGTTCTGGTAAGCATAAATATTCAGGTGATCTCTTGCAATTTGGAGGACTGCATAATCCTAATATTTATTAGTGTGCCACTGTCAGATAAAAATATTCCTTATATGGATAAGACATCTGCAAGGAATGTATACTTTTTGTAACTGCAGTACTCACTTTGACAAATACCAGTTGCGTTTGAGTATGAGCTTGCAGACCCACCATCCTGTCTGGGGCCTTTCAAGGTCTTCAATGTAATTGGCAGCAAGTAGAAGAGAAGAAGCAGAATTATTCCTTTATGTCTCAATTTGACTTAAAAAAAAAAAAAAAGTTCAACATCAGATGATTTAGACTAGTTTTTGTGTTTTATCAGCTGATGATAAGGTACAGCATGCAATCTAATTCTGGGCATTTTAGTATTCTATATGCGCCAGAAACATCGTAACATACCATATAATACTTGGTCCTCTGAGGTCACAGAAATGAAAAGGAGTGTAAGTACTGTAACTTAAAAGAGTATGAGAAGAGTGTACACTCCTAAGCAGGTCTCTGTTTTGTCACCTGATTTCTTCAGTGTAGGCTGCCTTCTTATACAAAGGCATTTCCTCTGCTTCCCCATATGACCCTATAAATACTCTGCATCCTGTGGACTATTTTGTCTCATTCTGATGCCTCATTTTACCCGTGACAGAAAATCACCAGTAAGACTGGGACAGCTCCCGACCCTGGGGACCAATGACTCCAGAAATCCATTGATTACAGTTTTTGCATAGGTGTCTTTTCCTTTGTCTACAATGATTTGGGCTGCCGTTTCATTCCAGCGCTCTGAAAGACAGCATATTCTTTTGTGTGTGTCATGTAGCAATTGGCCGTATTTTTAATCTGTGGTATTTCCTTTTCTTTCCTTTTTTTTCTTCAAACCTGAAGTATTACTGTGTACAGGAAACTGTATAGCTGGAAACGTTGTTAGCCTTGTAGGCAGCTGGATTTTTCTGTCATTAGAGCAGTGACTTGGGATTGAGGCAGTGGCACAGATTTCTTGCTTACTGGGGGAAATCTGCTGCCTGGCCTCTCCCTGCCCAGCACGCTGTAGCCTTCTCTGCTCCTTTTCTTATCTATGTTGGGTATAAGCTCTTTGAGATCGGGGCTGCCTTTGACTAAATATTTGGACAAGATAAAGCATGATGCAATTTAGATATTTTTTGGAACCTCTAGGAACATAATCATGTAAACAAGACTGTTTCAGATGAATCAGGATTTTATCATTTAGCAATTCACTGGCACGCCCCAGTGGGGGGCTGAAACGCAATTTTCCTTATGCCATATGCATGCTGCAGAGTCACTGTGACAAATTGTTCAGGAGCTGGATCTTTTCCCCTCCACAGAAGAAATATTGAGCTAAAACGAAGGCCAGTAAATGCTTAATTACTGATACTAAACCATCTTTCATATATATACTGTGAACATGAAACATATTGGATGGAGCTGCTGTCTGGCGCATTTTCATAATATGTGAAACTGGTAAATCAGAAACAGATGGAAGTACTGAAGCGGGAGAATTGCCCTATTCCCTAATTAACTTGATAACAATGCAGAAGAAGAGCAATATTTGGGTTTTGGGGAAGACCGTTGGGTCAATATTCTCCCAGATAGAAGGTGGATAGCTAGGACGTGAAAATTGTTAGCCAGGATATATATACATTATTATATTGCCCATTCATATTTATCAAGGAGAAGCTTATAAAACAGCTGTTGTTATGGTTCTCTTCTCCATCATTATTTCTCGAACCATCAGATATTCTGCTCTAATGCATTGTATAATGTGATTTTGCATATCAGCACAATGCCAGGCATAGAGCTGGATGAAATTACATTTTTTTCAATGATTTACTGAAAAATATGCTTTCCTGACAAAAGTTATGAATTGAAGGTGAACTGGATTGTTACTTTTGGCTGTTAAAAATAAGTTGAACGTCCCTTTGGATCAACTCATTCTTCATCTGGGAGAGCTGGATTCAAATCCTCTTTGTGCCTGTAAAACCACGCTTCTGGACTATTCAGCTGTGTAAACACGTGTGTGCAAACTTTTGCTCTCCGATGGTTACAGTTCTGCTTCACGTACGTGGTTAGAGGTGCAGCTGACCAGAAACTAGAAGTCCGGTGTCTCACGCCTTGCACACTCCTTCAGCTGGAACCGAAGTGGGGGCTGGAGTTCCCTCGTACTACCTGTGGCCACATCACCTTAAGACTCCTGCCAGTAGCCGAAGGTGTTATTCTCACCCACTTTTGGCTGAAAAGACTAAGCATGATCAAACCTAAGACGACTGCAACAGAAAGGAAGCAATCCAGCATATATCCTATGGCTTGGTGGTTAAAATCCTTTTTTGGGAGGTAAGAGACGTAAATTCACACTGCCACAGGCAGGGAATAAGATGGACCTAGATCTCTTAAGCCCTGGGCAAAGAGTTTAAAAATCACAGAATTACTGAGCAAGAATACAGCTACTGTCCAACAGCTTTCTAAACTTAAACTTCTGCTCTTTTGCCTTTCTTACAAATGCCTTTCAAAAACAATAAGGTTGTTTTTTTTAGATTGCATGGAAAACCTTCAAGTGTTCCATCCACCTTCTGTTTTTTTGCTTTATTTGGCAAGAAAAAGGAAGCTTTTAATTCATTTTGATCCAAAGGGAAAAAAAAAAAAGCTTTATTTGTGTGTTTTCTTCTGGCTTTAGATCTAAAAATCCAGATATTCTAACAGTCCCAACCTTAGCAAATGTGAGAGCATGGGTTTAGTACCATTCCTCTTTCTAAGGGTTTTCCTCTGGGCAAGTCGCTGTATAAGCACAGACCAAAATAAGATTCTGCTCTTAGTGTGATGTATAAAGAGACTCTATGATGCATAAATCAAGCTTTCTGAAAATGGAGAGAGCAGTACAGTGAGCCCAGGTGCTCCATTTCGGCCCTCCGAAGCCAAATGCAGCGGGCATCGTTCAGCCGTGGCTGGAAACCTGATATCCCCTGCTAGCTGCAGGAAACGGGGCATACTGCACTTACAAAGTCCAGGCATACCTTTCCTGAGTCATGATTATGTTAAATGCATTTACTAGGTAAAAATGGAAAAATGAGGGGAATAGAGGAAAAGGATTCCATGCAGTTACTTTTCTTCTCTACTTCATTTTAGAAAAAAAATAATGCTGATGCTCTGGACAGGGGAGGAGGGTGTTTGCTTTCTACACTTCTCTCTCTCTAGTCCCCATCCCACAGAATAACTTACAACATCACTTTCAAGTGAAGCCTCACCCTTCTTTTTGGAATTGGCTTCATGGCACTAGAACAGTTACGATATTTCAAGTATTTCCTAGCTGTAGTCTATGCAGCAATTGCTGATTATCTCTGATGAGCTCTTTGGCACCATGTGCTTGGGACTGATGGACAAACCCCTACAATGGGAGAAGGCTCAGGGGGCGGGCGATGTGCTCATGAAGCTCGGGGAAGAATGCAGGGAGTGACCACAGCTATTGCACATAACAGCTGACCTCATCTCAACACAAAGGGGACTGGAGGGTGCCGCTCGTTTTTGATAAAGGGCTGCATCAGTTGAGTGGATCAGCTGATACACTGAGTTTTGCCTGAGTTACTCAGAAGAGTGTGAATGTCTTCTTAAGTTAGTGAGACCAGTATGGGGAAAGTGTATATACATGGCTCAGCACAGAGTATGAAAACTGAACGATCAATAAAATGAACTTCAAAGAGAGCAACATGCTTGAACTGGCTTCAACCCACGTATTCCTTCCCAGTGACTGGGGATGCCTGACATCATGAAAGTGAGCATAGAGACTGGAAATGGCAATCACATGTGTATCGTGATCCAATTGTATGTTGCAATTGCTATATTGTGCTTGTATTCTGATTTCAGCACAGTGATGTATCACTCTGCTAAATCAAAAACCTGAGTAACATCACATATCTTCAGATATGTAAATGTGGTATTAAACATTAAACCCTCTCTGTGCAGAATATAAAAAAGAACCTGGTCAGACCATATTGCACTCTGACACTGTTTCTGAGCTCTCCTTATTTTTCACTGCTAAATAAAGCTTGCAAAAACCAAAAATCCCATTTGCTGCTTTCCCAGTATTACTTTCTCAAGGAAGCTACTGAGGCAGTCAGAAAAATGTTTGCAATGAGAAATGGAAGTGTGCGCACCATACCAACTCTGCATGAAGATGTGATCCACTCTAAGAGAAGTTCTAAAAGTATGATTATGCCAGCTACCCTGTTACCCTGCCTGAGTCTGCACCACTGTCGCATCTTTGGGAGGAAGCAGAATCTTCCTCAATGATCACCCGGCTTCCTCCCGGACCGACAGCTTCCCTGCTGGAGGGAGAATGGGCTGGAGGGGCAGCGGAGGGGTAGGAGCTCTTCTTCACCCAGTTGCTGTTGACATGTCCATCCACACGTGAACTGATGTAACATTTCTTCGCCCGTGAAATTTTCATGGCTATCCTAATGAACGTAAATGACTGCATATTTTTTTAAATTTTGACAGTCCTTTGCATCAGTAACTTCCTGAATCAATCACTTCTTCTTTACTTATGTGATATGATTAAGCTTTTGGAGTAAGAATATTAAAAAGCTCAGGAGTTAAGCATTCAAAAATTAGGAAAAGTCATATTTAAGACTCTTTGCATTGTTAACTACATGATGATGTACTGATTTTTGTGAGTTCTTAAGATGCAATGTTCGGAAAGTAAATGATATGCCACACTTTAATCATTAATTATTAACTATTGACATGCTTTAATTGTAATTGCTTTCTTAGTCACTGTGTATCTCTTGTTGAATGTATTTGAAATGTATTTTCAGATATATTGTTCAGATCTTTTTTTTCTCTTGTCCTTTTGGACAGAAGACATCTGCTAAGTTCTGAGCTTAGTATTTCTGAGTTCTTGTCACAGCTTGGTTATTGATTTACTGGAAGATATGCCTGTTTCTGAGGACAACAGTTTTTCCAAAGTCTCCTTCACAGTTTAAAAAGATCAATTAACATTTGAAGCTATAAACTGTGTAGGAGAGAAAAGTATTATTATTTGGAAGTCTTTTAAATATTATTGCTCACTAGAGGTAATTGGAAAATGATGCATTGAGACCTGTACTGAACTGTTTCTGAACAAATCTCTGAAAGAAATAGAGTTCTGATTTTCTTCCAACATTTTATGACTTACAGAAAGTTTTGTATAATGCAGGAATATTATTTTAAAGGTAGAACAACTTAATGTCTTTATAAACACTGTACTTTGTTTGACATATTACAGTCAAATGGTTTCCAATAGGACTTTTTTCCTGAAGAATTAAGTGAAATTAAGCTGAAGCTGGAAATGGTGCTAGAATCCCTACCAGAAAACAGTGATCTATAATTGTGTTTCAACTACTATTTCCTGCAGGGCCATATTTTAAATCACAAAAATCTTAGTAGTATCTACTTTGGTGTATTTGGGGGTGAAATACCCATGTGCAGAAAGTGATTAAAACACCCTACCTTCTAATTTCTCCATTACAGCTTCTTTCTGACAACTCCAGACCATTTTTAGTGTACTACAAGCTTAGTTACACTGTATAGCCACACTATTCTCTGCAGATTTATATTCCTTTAATGGTCTTCCAAAGGCCAAGAGGCAACATTTGGCAATATTTACATTATGTGGTGGTCACATCTGTTCAAGGAAGCATTTCAGCTACCACACTTACTTTGTGGCAAGAATAAGAATGATACTCAAATCATTGTGCGAAAACCAGATATAGTATAAAATACATGTATTCAATAAGCAAATGAAATATATGGAGTTATATATGCAGGGATTTGGCATGCTAGGGTCCTTCACCCCCACTTTATTTTCTGAAGCTGTTGAGTCTGACAAAGTTTAAAATAATGTTAAGTAAGTCTTTAAGACTTTGGAGGCTTGGCAATGCTAAATCCTGAAAATTTAGTCTAATGTCAAGCCAGCTGTGGTCAGCCCTCACCAAAATTGCTTTTCCCTGAACTACTCGTTTAAAATGACAGCTGGCCGGCAACCAGCATGTACGTAATGCATTGTGTATTGACATTGTGCAGCTGATATGGAGCTCAACATGATTTTCAAGGCAAATTTGGGAAACTTCCCAAATTATGTCCTAACACCACTGAAAAGATCAGACTACTGAAGTG